>NC_135910.1:15047030-15626793 GCF_964194155.1 Cetorhinus maximus | reverse complement strand
GGGGGGACAGAGAGAGAGAGAGCGAAGGGGGGGACAGAGAGAGAGAGAGCAAGGGGGGGACAGAGAGAGATAGAGCGAAGGGGGGGACAGAGAGAGATAGAGAGAGAGAGCGAAGGGGGGGACAGACAGAGAGAGAGAGCGCGAAGGGGGGGACAGACAGAGAGAGAGAGAGCGAAGGGGGGGACAGAGAGAGAGAGAGCGAAGGGGGGGACAGAGAGAGAGAGAGAGCGAAGGGGGAACAGAGAGAGAGAGAGAGAGCGAAGGGGGGGACAGAGGGAGAGAGAGAGAGAGAGCGAAGGGGGGACAAAGGGAGTGAGAGAGAGAGAGCGAAGGGGGGGACAGAGGGAGAGAGAGAGAGAGAGAGAGCGGGGACAGAGAGAAAGACAAAGACTAAGAGAGAGAAAGTGAGAGAAAAATGGAGAGAGAGAGAGAGGAGATCAGCATCTGAATCTCTACAAAGCACAAACTCAGACACAAGGGAGACTGAATGTTACAGAACATTGAGGACCGATGGGGGTTTTAGCACCAAATAACAAGGAGGAAAACTCAGATCATATTAATCTAGGAGTACGGGGCTAAAATACAATGTGAAATTTCCAGTGCTGTTATACATTGTAATTTAGATAATTAACTATAATATTTCCAGACAGATACATAATATAAGCATATCACAGGTATCACGCCCAGAAATAAAGGAAGAGGTTTTAATTATAAACCGCCTGTGGGACATCCCAAATGAAATGGCAGCCAATGGAGTATTTTTGAAGTGTAGTCACTGTTGTAAACTAGGAAACACGGCAACCAATTTGCACACAGCAAGCTCCCACAAATTATCTGATCAGATAATCAGTTTTTTCATTGCTGTTGCCTGAGGGATAAGTATTGGCCCAGGACACCAGACAGAACTCGCCTTCTCTTCCTCAAATAGCTCATGAAATCTTTTACGCCCAGAACGGGGGCCTCGGTTTAAGGCCTCATCCAAAAGAAAACACCCCTGACAGTGCAGCACTCCCTCGCTGGAGGGTCAGCCTCAATCATGTGCTCAAGTCTCAAGGCTGGGGTTTGAACCCACAACCTTCTGCTACCCACTGAACCACAGATGACGCAGTTAAAACGCCCCCAGAAAGAGCCTATAATACTCAATGTAACGCTATGATTGTTAAACCCTTACTGGCTGGGTAGGTCGGTTAACTCTGGGAATAGGAATTCTGTCGGCCTTTCTTCAAACTGGTGCAGAGTTTCGTTCTGTGAAAGCGAGACAAGAGGGAGAAAAACGATTAATCAGGATTCGAAATTGAGCCCGAGCGAAATCGAGGCTGAAGGGAAGGTGCTCACCTCTTTGTACAGGTGGATCTGATGGTCGTGGCCACTGAGCAGGAACACGGTCTCACGCTGCCTCCTCTCCTGAACCCTTGAACATAGAAACGGAAAAGGTGAAAATCTGTCCCACTGGGAGGTGCAGCCATGAAAGCGACAGCCTCTTGCTATTCCTGTGATAATACCATCTTTAAAATTACCGGTTATCTAGGAGTGAAATCAGGAAGCACTTGAGTATCGGAAATCATGAACTCTCTCCCTCAGGATGTGGATGTTGAGGGTCAGTTGGAACTTTGAAGGCATTCGGATTGATAGATTTTTGTAGTTTAGGGGATATCGAGGACTGGAGTTATTGGAGTACCAATCCAAAAGCCTGAACTGATAATCTCTCTAATCTCTCTCTCTCCATGCTCAGAGTGTTGCTCGGTCAGCAGATATCATCCATTCCTTTGCTCTAAAGGTGATGGTGGGCTGCCTTCTTGAGCTGCTGCCAGTCTGCTCTTTGTAACAGTCTGATATGACGAATGGGCTTGTTAGGGCATTTCAAAGGGCAATTAAAAGTCGGCCACATCGCTGTGGGACTGAGGTATCCTGAGGATCATTTTGTTTTTTAATTGGCTTAAGACAGAACTGGACAGTAGGTTTAGCTTAGGATTCATCCGGTGGGACTTGTGATCAAAATAAGACAACGGAGAGAGCGGGGCAGTGAAATTATTATTTAAAAATATTTTTTTCATGGGGTATGGATATCGCTGGCTAGGCCATGATTTATTGCCCATCCCTAATTGCCCTTGAGAAGGTGGTGGTGAGCTGCCTTCTCGAACCGCTGCAGTCCCTGTGTTGTACCCACAGTGCTGTAGGGAGGGAGTTCCAGGATTTTGACCTGGCGACAGTGAAGGAACGGCCGATATATTTCCAAGTCAGGATGGTGCGTGACTTGGAGAGGAACTTGCAGTGGTGTTCCCATTATCTGCTGCCCTTGTCCTTCTAGATGGTAGAGGTCCCAGGTTTGGAAGGTGCTGTCTAAGGAATCTTGGTGAGTTGCTGCAGTGCATCTTGTAGATCGTACTCACACTGCTGCTATTGTGGTGGAGAGGGTGAATGTTTATGGATGGGATGCCAATCAAGTGGGCTGCTTTGTCCTGGATGGTGTCGAGCTTCTTGAGGGAGCTGCATTCATCCAGGCAAGTGGAGAGTATTCCATCACACTCCTGGCTTGTGCCTTGTAGATGGTGGACAGGCTTTAGGGAGTCAGGAGGTGAGTTACTTGCCTCAGAATTCCTAGCCTCTGACCTGCTCTTGTAGCCACAGTATTTATGTGGTGAGTCCAGTTCAGTTTCTGGTCAATGGAAACCGGAAGGATATTGATAGAGGGATACTCGACGATGGTAATGCCATTGAGTTTCAAGGGGAGATGGGTAGATTCTCTCTGCTGGTTTAAATACAGGAGTATAAGGAGTGGGCGAGACAGTCGGATTAGTTTGCATTTATTTGGGTTCATTTCTGAACCGGAGGGGAAAACACACAAGGAAGGGAGAAAGACTCATAAATAAAAGCTGTGAAATTAAGACGTGGGACAGGGGCACTTACTCCACATGGCACAGCTGGAACGGAGTGAACTGGAGCTCCAGGTTAAGGCAGCTTTCTGCAAAGAACAGGAACAACATAGATCAGTGTCTACCCTCTGTAAAAGGAGAGTCACTTTAGTAAATATGGAGCAGAGGGATTTTATCTCAGGGTGCTGGTGCTGCTACCTCGACCCTCGCCCACAGCTGCACCCACCCCCACCTGCCCACCACCCCCACCTGCCCACCACCCCTCCCCAACTCCCACCCAACCCATTGTCCTGTAAGCATCAACGGTGGGTCGCATACTCGCCACAGAGTCAGAAGATTGTGGGTTCAAGACCCACTGCGGAGGAACACAGGAACTAGATTATGCTCCTGGCGCTGCACTGAGGGAGTGCCGCACTCTCGGTAGTGCCATCCTTCGGGTGAGATGTGACCTGCTGTACCTCGACCGCGTTCAACCGATAGCCACAAAAGAATTCAGGCATGTCCATTAACTCACGTGCAATGGAGTCCAAATTATACTCGGATCCCGGCTCATAGTCGCAGTAGATGTTGAGGAATGGGCTTGCTTTATCACCAGAATCCTGAACAGGAGCACACAACAACGTGAAGAGATATCTCAGAGTGGAAACAAGCCCAGAATCCCGGACTTCTAATTTAACTAGACGCATGACTGTACTTCATTGGCTGTAAAGGACTTTGTGGCATACCAAGGTGGTGAAAGATCCTATAGAAATGTCAATTCTTTGTCTCTCTCACTCTGAAGAAGAGGGATTTTTTTTTATATAAAAAAAGGAAAGATTTGCTCGGCATCAGTGACCTCACCTTAATAAAGGTTATTCCAACGACCAGGCCTCTTTTTGGGGCAGATTTGTTGAAAGCATCAATGGATACGATTTCTGCATCAACTAAGGAAGGAACAGAAGAGAGAGGTTCCAAGAGTTTCCACAGTGCCACACAATATCAGGCTCTCAATCACTACATTCTTCACTGGGTACACAGCACAGCCTTCAGATAGGCTGCATCGGCTGGGTGTTCAAATCCCAAGACTGTCTCACCTCCTTTCTCAGGGTCTCCAGACTTTGCCACTTCCTCCATCTTCCCTTACCTCCTGCATGGTTCCCAGAGTTGGTCTCATCGAACCTGCGCTTCCTCATTTACGCTCTCCTATGCTTTTGGTCTTAATTCCAATCTTGTGCCCCATCGCAACTTTTCTCATTCCTCTCCCTCTGAGGGAGTGCTGCACTTTAGGTGGCGCAGTCTTTCAGATGAGGCCTTAAACAGAGTCTCTGCCCGCCCTCTCGGTTGATTGTAAAAGACCACATGGCACTATTTCGGAGAGTTCTCCTTGTCAACATTCATCCCTCAAGCAGCATCTAAAATAGACAATCTGGTCACTTATCTCATTGCTGTTTGTGGGAGCTTGCTGTGCACAAAATGGTGCTGGGTTTCCTACATTACAACAGCAATTTGGCTTTAAAAAAAAACACTTCATAGGCTGTAAAGTGCTTTGGAAGTCATACGGTCATGAAAGGTGCTACGCAAATGCAAGTTTGCTGGCTGGTCTCTCACATTCTAACCTCCGTAAATTTGAGGTCATCCAAAATTCTGCTGCCCCTGTCTCAACCTGCACCAAGGCCCATTCCCCCATCACTCCCATGCTTGCTGATCGACAGTGGCTCTAAAACAATGTCTTGATTTTAAAATTCTCACCCTTTTCAAATCCCTTCTTCCCTATCGCTAATCTCCTCAGCCCCACAACCTTTCGAGATCTCTGCACTCCTTCAATTCTGGCCTTTTGTGTATTCCTAATTTTAATCGCCCCACCAGTGGCTGTCATGCTTTTAGCTGCCTAGGCCCTAAGCTCTGGAATTCCCTCCCTAAACCTCTCCACCTCTCTCCCTCCTTTAAGGCACTCCTTAAAACCAATCTCTTTGCCTAACCTTTTGGTCACCTGACCTAATATCTCCTTATGTGGCTCAATGTCATACTTTATTTTATTTTGCTCCTGTGAGACTCTTTGGAATTTTTTATTATGTACATAGGTTGCTGTCATTATGCCCTCTCAGGTGGACCTAAAAGATCCCATGTTGCTATTTGAAGAGCACAGGAGCTCTCAAAATTCTTCCTGATATCAGGGTTTGAAAGATGGTCATACAAACATTTCAAAGATTGTTAAGAGGATTAAAAAGACCATTAGGAGCATTAACTAGGAGCCACTGGTTCAAACTAGGAAACTAATTTTAAAGACTGATATCAAGAGCATAAGTACCCAAGAAATCAGAACAGGAGTAGGCCATTCGGCCCCTCGAGCCTGCTCCATCATTCAATAAGATCATGGCTGATCTGATGTGGCCTTAACTCCACTTTCCTGCCTGCCCCAACCAATAACCCTCGACTCCCTTATAGATCAAAAATCAAGGCATTCATTTTCTCAAAGTGTGATCAACCTGTAGAATAATTTCCAGATGGTACTCCAGCTTATTCTTGGTGACTGATCAGCACAAAGAAACTGTCACCGGTGCCTGGGAGTCCAGTGGCGGGTTTGGGAATCCAGTGGCGGGGCTGGGAGGGTCCAGGAATCCAGTGGTGGGGCTGGGAGGGTCCGGGAATCCAGTGGTGCAGCCGGAAGGCTCCGGGAATCCAGTGCAGGTTTGGGAATCCAGTGGCGAGGCCGGGAGGGTACAGGAATCCAGTGGAAGGTTTGAGAATCCAGTGGCGGGGTCGGGAGGGTGCAGGAATCCAGTGGAAGGTTTGAGAATCCACTGGCGGGGCCGGGAGGGTACAGGAATCCAGTGGAAGGTTTGAGAATCCACTGGAGGGGCCGGGAGGGTACAGGAATCCAGTGGCAGGGTCAAGAAAGGGTGGGGATCCATTGATGGGGTCAGGAAAGTGTGGGGATCCATTGATTGATGGGACAGGGAGAGGGTGGGAATCCATTTGGACGCAGAGGTCAGATTCAACTGACAGGGCTGGGAGGGTCTGGGGATCCATTGAATTGGTGGCTGGGAATCTTCTTGGTCAGCTCCAGTTGACCCTCTGGCCAGTCTGGCTGTGCAATGAATGGCGGCAGGGGAATGAGCTGACCCTGGGGCCGGTCTCTGCATTACCTGGGATGTAGGTGAACTGAACCTCCTTAGCCACTGGCCGGATTTTCTGTCGGAGGGTCTGGTATCTGAAACAGATGACCTTCCCTTTAAGGGTGGCGGTCAGCAGGTCACAGCCTCCCCCAGGCTTGGCGAAGGCGGTCAGCCCGTAGATGTTGCTCTGGGATGAGAGGCGGCTGAAACTGTCCTCCACCAAGGGGCAGGAGCCATACAGACTGCTCGGCGGCCCTTCCATAACGGAGTTGTTTAAAAAAATCTACCTCATCGTCCAGCCCATCCTCAGCCTACTTATTCTGGGGGCTTCAACTGCAATTAGGGTCGCTTTAAGATGACGTATTATGCCTTTGTTTTCCCCTATCAAAGATGGCGCTCTGATTATGGTCTGCGAGGTGCCCCGATCAAAGATGGCACCGCTAGTGTTTATGATCAAAGATGGCGCCCTTTCAGTGTCTCTAATTACGCCCCTTTCAAAGATGGCGCCCCGTTATTGTCCTCACTGTGGTAGTATCAAAGATGGCACCATGTTATTGTTCTCACTGTGGTAGTATCAAAGATGGCGCCACGTTATTTACTAGCTTTTAGACTGCAAATAAAATCGAAACCAGTTTCTTACCTAATCTGGATCCTACTAGAAAGTTGAAAAGATTTGCATTGTGATGTTTAAGGCGTTATTTAAAATTGGACAACTTAATTTGTGGTTTTAAAAAGTATATTTAGTTCATCAGCTGAAGGAAATTAAATTACATGGATACCAAATCCTAGAACTGCTGAGTTCCAAGTGTTGTGAATTCATTGTAAAGACTTGCTGCACTAATGGGCAAAGCAAACCAACCAATTAGCATTTTAAAAAATAATTAAGTACTTTCTCCAGCTGATGCTTTGGAACAGTTAAAGAGGTCTGCATTTATTTTGTCCTCTTTCGTAGAAAGAATAATGCTGCAAAATCTTTTTATTTTCCCTAGACATGCTTGGTTTTTATAATGTGAAGGCTTATTTTCTCCAAAACTGCTGCAACCATACCCATTTTTGCAACTACAAAGTTCCTGAGTGTAAATAAATGAATTGGTTTTGTTTCAGTCAGAGGATGCTGGAAATGTGAAATAAAAGCAGAATATGTTGGAAATACTCAGCAGGTCTGGCAGTAAGATTTAGCATTTCAAATTGAACATGATTGATCTTCAGTTTGTGTAATTCATGCACATAATTTAACCCTTGGAATCAGGTCTCATTCTGATAAATCACTGCACTTGCACCAAGGCCAATATAACCTTCCTAAAATCACAGAAGTGCCAGAACTGCTCACAGTACTCCAGGTGTGGTTTGACCAGGGCTTTGTATAACTGTTGTACAATTTTAACTCCATTGTATTCTAGCCCTCCAAATAAAGGTCAGCATTCCATTGACCTTTTTGATAGCTTCTGTACATGTTCATATTTCAACATGAACTTGGACCCACAAGTGTATTTGGGACCTGTGTGTATTACATAGTTTAGAAATTTCATAGATTTTCATACTTGATTTTATTGGTATATATTACTGTGATGTGTGATACAGTCAGTCAGTGCATGGCACAGCATTAACTTTGAAAGCAGTTTTGAGTGTGTTTGCACCTGCAAAATGGAAGCCCCTTTGTTAACATGCAGATATCAGGAGGGACATGCTCCATTTAACAGCACAAGAAATGCAAATTATATTATTAATTACAGACCCAGGATTGGAGGCAGTTAGGTTAGCCCATGTGTACAAACCTATACTCGTTATGTCTGATCCTGCAAATGGTGTTTGTACTCATTTTAATGATTGCAGCATGTAATCTTTAATCTTCATCCAGAAGAATAAACCTTGATAGTTAAAAACAAAGGTTACAAGTCAACAGCAGCACATGACTGCTTGTGCACGAAAATCTAGTTGAATCTTCCAGGGCAATACCAAAGGAGTGCTGCACTATTGGATGAAATGTTAAACAGAGTCTGCCCTCTTAGGAGGGCATAAAAAATCCTGTAGCACTATTCTGAAGGTGAGCCAGGGGTAAGGTTTCTCCATGATGTCATGCCCAACATTTATCCCTCAACCAACACTGTTAAAAACTGTCACATTGATGCTTGTGGGAGCTTGCTGTGTGCAAACTGGCTACCATGTTTTCTACATTACAATGGCAGCCATACCTCATCACAATTTAAGTATCAAACTAGGTAAGAATCACAAGAACAGAGATGTTTAAAAATGGCAGTGTTTTGCACTTGCTCTTTTACTGGGGTATGGATTGCACAGGCATCAGCCACTTGCCCATCCTCTCCCCCTCGGGCATGCATCACCCAGGTGACCATCTCAAGAGATGAACAGTGCGTGCAAGGGTCACCACAGTTGAACCCCGATTCTATTTTCACCCAACACCCAGATCCTCCCACCCACAGAGTGTGTGGGAGCAGGAACCCTGGCTCATTCTCTCTAATGCCATACTCCCACCTCTCAATGCACCCTCAAGCAGAGAGCTACAGCACCCATCTAGCCCAGCAGGAAACAGCTGAGATCAGCTTTCTTGTGAGCATCGAATGCAAAACCCTGAAGTTCTGTTGGATAGAATTAACTGAACACTGCAGCAAAAATACTAAGAGGTGAGAATTGGGTGTAACTTCATTTATTCAGATTTAAAAATTATATGATAGTGCATTTATACAATGGTTGCAACTAGCTAAACGTTGAACACACACACACACTCGCGCACACTTCCCATGTAAGACATCAAGCTTCACCCTGCCAGATTTCCTGTGCACAGTTAGTCTACATTTCCCTGAGAGCTGGTCTGTTTAGACTTCGAGCTCCAAGTAACGTGATGCTATGTCTACACTGGCCTGCGACAAGTGCTGCCCTAAAATGCACCCAAAAAGCAATTAAATACCGGAAAAATATTCAACAGTGCGCACCGAGTAGCATTCCAGAAAATTCGGGTTAAAACTATAAATATAATTTAATTTATTGCTGGTACGTTTCCCTGCCATGTGCCAAAAATCCCTCCCTGCCAAAACTATGAGCTTACGTTCTGGGCTAACCAATCCTAGCGGGAATGCATGCAAGTCCTAGATAGCAAACGGCAACTGGCTATTTGACTGCAGCATGCATCACAAGGAAGGCTGATCCTGTGCTCTGTCAGCACTCATTCAGAAAGGGGGACAGTGATCAGCTAATTAACTCGCAAAATGCAGGCTGATAGAACTGTGCAGAGTGAATCACGAGGCGTCCTTGCTCTATTTTCATGTCATAGTTTGGGTTACCTTAAATAGCTACAAGTTTTATTACACATCAAGTTAATGCCATAAATTTAACGGGCAAATCGCATTTATACACTGGAGTTCTGCGGGAAGGATTCAGAAGGAAATAAAATATGTGGGGTTTGGGGGAAGGGGGGGGGGGGAAGAGGCAAAATCTCTGGTTTACAACAGATTGGTTTAAAAAGTGCGCTCTTGCCAGCCCAATCTGTAAGCATGACTATTTTCTCCCTAAATAAATGCAAAAAAATTGTTCAAACATTTCCAAATTACGGAATGTTCCTTTGCTTTTCTGATTTGCAGCATACTTATTATCAAAAGCCATTTTTCTCCACCCCTCCTTCCCCACCCCACCCACCGCCCCTGCCCCGCCCCCATCACCCCATCACTTGTTGGGTTTTTGACTATTGAGATATATTTTTCTTTAATATATAAACAGTTGTTCCTTTAACGCAAGTCGCTCTCTTCCCCTTGGATGGTCTTCTTGATGCGGAGCAGCATTGTAGTCAACCATTGGTCCAACCGTGAGATGGAGTCATACTCCTTCACCTGCAAAGGGAATAAACAGTTGGCTTCAATGCTTTTCCTCAGGGACATCCACTGGAATGTTGACAACATCTGAGCCAAAAAGTCATGGGTTCAAAGTCCCACTCAAAACTCGGGCGAAGAATTCTAGGCGGACGCACCCAGTGCAGTTACTGAAGGAAAGCTGCACTGTCAGAGGCGCCTCTTTCCCCGAAAGAGACAATAAACCGAGGCCCCAGCCACAGTACTGAGGGAGTGCTGCATTATTGGCAGCATCAATTTTTGGATGAGATGCTAAACAGAGAGCCTACCTGCCCCTCTCAGGTAGACGTAAAAGATCCCATGGTGCTACTTCAAAGCAGAGCAGGCTTGTTTTCCCCGCCCCCTGGTGTCCTTGCCAATATTTATCCATCAAATCAACATCACTAAAACAGCTATCTGGTCGTTGTTGCATTGCTGTTTGTGGGAGCTTGCTGTGCACAAGTTGGCTGCCACATTTTCTACAATACAACAGTAACCACATGTAACTGGCCATAAAAGGACTCTGGAACATCCTCAGGCTGCGAAAGGCACGTCTTTCATTCGATCTTGCATTCTCCCACAGTGTTAGCAAGCACATGGCCGTGAGGCGTATAGGCTGCTATTACCTTTCTGATCAATAGTCAACATCCTGAATGTCTCAAGACAGCAGGTTCTGAGCTCAGTTCTGTGTCTATCAACAGACGGAAGGAGAATGACTGAAATCTGTTTTACTCAACAGGTTTTCCGACTGTTAGAATGCAATCAGTCTCTCACTTCCTGCTCAAGAGCTCTGCGGATCAGAATTTGAAATTACACATGAAGTTTAAATTTTGGCACAGGCCTCATTAGGAGAGATTGCAATCTCAACATTAGAAAGGCACTGCATATTATTTTTGAACAGTATGCTTACAGGCAACCACGTCAGCCAAGACTAACTCCACTCTCCAAATACTGCCATAGAAGCTGTTACATCCAACCATAACTCCTGGCACTCTTTGGAATGCATGAAGTTCTTAGCAGCCGTATTTTCTGTTTTAACATCCCTGACAATAACCCACTCCTCTGCACGACACTGAAGCATCAGCCTAATTATGAGACTCAAGGGCACCATCACTGCTCCAATCCTACAATGAGCATACTTTTTAATTCTTTCATGGGATGTGGGTGTCACTGGCAAGACCAGCATTTGTTGCCCATCCCTAATTGCCCTTGAACTGAGTGGCTTGCTGGGGCAGTTAAGAGTCAGCCACATTGCTGTGGGTCTGGAGTCACTTGCAGGCCAGACCGGGTAAGGACGGCAGATTTCCTTCCCTAAAGGGACACCAGTGAACCAGATGGGCTTTTACAACAATGATAGCTGTCACTAACGGAGACTAGCTTTATATTGCAGATTTATTAATCAAATTTAAAGGCCATCAGCTGCCGTGGTGGGATTTGAACCCCAGTTCCCAGAGCATTAGCCTGGGCCTCTGGACTACCAGTCCAGTGATATTACCATTACACTTCTCTCCCCAGTCCCTGTCCCCAATTTCATTCGATTCAAACGCTATTGTGAATCTGGCAGGCATCTTAAATTTGGTTTGAAGTAAAAACAAAAACGCTGGGAAATACTCAAATGATCGGGCAGCATGTGGAGAGAAACTGTTACAGCTGTGTGCAGTTCTGGTCGCCACACTATAGGAAGGATGTGATTGCACTGGAGAGGGTGCAGAGGAGATTCGTCAGGATGTTGCCTGGGCTGGAGTCTTTCAGCTATGGAGAGAGCCTGGATAGGCTAGGGTTGTTTTTCTTAGAGCAGAGAAGGCTGAGGGGGGACCTGATTGAGGTGCACAAAATTATGAGGGGGATAGATAGGAAGAAACCGTTCCTCTTAGCGGAAGTGTCAATAACCAGGGGACATAGATTTAAGGTAAAGGGCAGGAGGTTTAGAGGGGATTTGAGGAAAAATGTTTTCACCCAGAGGGTGGTTGGAATCTGGAACACACTGACTGAGGGGGTGGTAGAAGCAGGAAACCTCACAACATTGAAGTATTTAGATGAGCACTTGAAATGCCACAGCATACAGGGCTACGGGCCAAGTGCTGGAAAATGGGATTAGAGTAGATAGGGGCTTGATGGTAGGCACGGTAACGATGGGCCGAAGGGCCTGTTTCTGTGCTGTAAAACTCTATGATCCATCATCAGAACTTCAGCCGGATTCATCTCAGCCTGAAGCACGGATTTGGTTTCACTCCTCGGGCGCTGCCTGATCGGCCGAGTATTTCCAGCATATTTTGTTACTTCAGATTTCCAGCATCCGCAGCACTTAGCTTTTGTGTTAGTGACAAACTTAGTTTGCTCAAAATCTCAAACACTTACTGCATCAGTGTAGCCATCAACATTCTGCTCTTCAAAGGCGTCCAGAAGTTTCTTGACCAGTTTGCACTCCCTGGAATCTGAGAAGGCTGGGAACATTTCCTCATATTTCGTAATGGCCAACTGTGGAATAATGGAAATGCAATGAGATACACTTCTAGATAAGGTTATTCTGATTAGATGCAAAAAAAAGAATATATAATCCGTGAAGGGTATTCCACAGGTCCATCATCTTCCTCACACCAGTGCAGGACTAGGATTTTTACCAGCTTCATATCTCACCAAACAAAATGATTCTGATCGACAAAAATGTACAGTCCTCGGGCTGACACATGGATAGGACCTCTTCAGTCTCAAAAGGACTGAGCTGTGGACATTATTACGAGGCATCCGCCTGGGATTTCTACAGGAGGTTCTCTCAATCTCCAGCCGCAACTTTTGAGGAAATATGACATAAGTTGCAGGTTTCTCCAAGGTTTCTGCAAATCTGCCAAATGCATGGTGGAACCCACCCCTACCCATGCATTAAATTCTAACCTCATGGTTTTTTCCTTAAATAAAAAAAAATCAAATTGCTCTCTCCTTTCCCAAGAATTTGAAGCATAGGACATGGTATAAAACTGTCACAGACACTGGGGAGATGGTGACATTGTGGTAATGTCACTCCACTGGTAATCCACAGGCCCAGGCTAATATGCAGGGCATGGGTTCATATCCCACCACAGCAGCTGGTAAAGCTAGTCTCACGAATGGTGACCATGGAACTATCGATTGTTGTGAAAACCCATCTGGCTTACTGGTCCTTTAGGGAGGCAAATCTGCCGCCCTTACCCGGTCTGGCCTACATGTGACTCCAGACCCGCAGCAATGATTCTGAACTGCCCCTCTGAAATGGCCGAGCAAGCCACTCAGATCAAGGGCAATTAGGGATGGGAAACAAATGCTGGCCTTGCCAGTGAAGCCCACATCCCAGGAAAAGAATAAAAAGCACTGCCCGATTCTTCAACCCCATTCCATACACACAAGGGCAACATTTCCCACATCCATCACCTTAAAATCACTTCCAAAAACAGAACCAATTCTAAAAAGCAGCTAGGGGCAAAATATCAATCGCATTGACTTCTCTGGTGCCAACCTACCTTAGCGTTTAACATGTCAACACAGAAATGGCAGAGGGCAGCTTTGAAGAAGTATTCTTTAGCGCTGTACTTCAGGAGCGGGCTGTCCATGGCTGTAGTGCCTACCTGTGGTGTACAAAACCATAAATTCACTGCACGAAACAAGCATTAAATACAATAGACTGAGAAAAATAATTGGGCAGGGGTGGAAAAGAGAGAAGAGAAGGTGGCAAACTTTCCCCATTTGACCAATAAAAATTGAACGCAAAAGACTGAAGGTGGTGAGCAACTTTAGACAGAGATGGGATGATGGCTCCTCATCCAGGGACTAGTGAGAATGTGGAATTCGCTACCAGAGGAGGAGTGGTGGAAGCAAACTGTATAGATGCATTTAAGGGAAAGCTAGATAAACACAAGGGAGAAAGGAATAGAAGGATTATGTTGCTGGGGGTGGGAAGAAGAGCGAGAGGCGGTTCACGTGGAGCTTGAACACCAGCACAGACCAGTTGGGTTGAATTTCTGTGCTCTAAATACTGTGTGGTTATGTTACTGATCACTGACAGACTAGAGACATCAAACAGAAAACTGACTTTACAAGATTGGGAGTAGAGTGGGAACAAAAAAAAAAAATCCCATCCCCCCCCCTCCACCAGATTCAGACCCCCATCCCCCTGCCCAGTGTTCAAAAGCCTTTACTTCACCCTCACTGAAACCAGAGCCAGATTCATTCCAATGGCTGTAAATAGATGCTATGCCTTGGATTAAAGCTGCTAATTAAGAAATTAAAAGCACAAACATTGGAAACTAGAGGACAGAAAAGTAAAAGGCAACAATTCTATGACGTTTGCGATTACAGAACTACTGAGCAGAAACCAGCTCTCAAACTTACACACTTCCCAGCTTGGAATGCAACAAGTTACCAAGTCACTGAATGGACTTTAGGTATTTAGCCCGCCCTCCCCAGCGCCATCTCTTAATTCATGCCCGTCTGCACTTCCCAAAGGTGTTGGTAGTTCCTTGGTATCTCAATCAAGCACCCAGTGCAAGCCTCAGTAGCAAGTGCTGTCCTTTCCCACAGACACTCTTTCCAGCAAGAGTCAATGGATTGTGATTGGAAGAGGAATCCAGGCTGATTGCTAACCAATCCCCACTCTCCGAGACCAACCAGGACCAAGAGGATTAAATTACGAGGACAGGCTGCATAAACTAGTCACGCATTCACTTAAGAGTATAGATGAAGGGGTGAGCTAATTGAGATTAGGGGAGATGGTGGTTTAGTGGTAATGTCATTGAACTAGTAATCCAGAGGCCTAGGCTAATGCTCTGGGGACAAGTTCAAACAATCTGGAATTGGAAGCTAGTCTCAGTAATGGTGACCATGAAACGGTCATCGGTTGTTGAACAGGCCCATCTGGTTCACCAACACCCTTTAGGGAAGGAAATCTGCCATCCTTACCTGGTCTGACCTACATGTGACCCACAGTAATATGGTTGACTCTTAACTGCCCTTGTTCAAGGGGCAATTAAGGATGGCGACAAATGCTGGCCTCGCCAGTGACGCCCACATCCCATGAAAAACATATTTAAAAATTGATGGAGAGAAACTACTTCCTCCAAGTGCAGAACAAGGCTTACAATTAGAGCCAGGTCATTCAGGGGTGATGTCAGGAAGCACCTCTGCACACAAAGGGGAGTGGAAAAGGTTGTTGAAGCTGGGATGGTGAGGGGGGGGTGGGTACATGGCGAATGGTCAATTGAAAATCTCAACCCAGAGCTTGATTGATCTTTGTTAGGTAAGGGGGCTCAAGGTATATGGAAATAAGATGGGTTAAATAATTAAGGTACAGGCCAGCCACGATCTAATGAAACTGAGGAACTGACCCAGCTACTCCTGTTCCTACCAGGTACAGCTCCATTTCTATCACAACACCAGCTGAAAAGGGATCTAACTTGTTACTCGAATGATGCCGAATGAAGCATTTACCCAGGAACGAATCAGGGGGAGCTCTGACTACAATAAAAACTGGATAGCTCTGCTCTGCCACATTAAGCAGCTGGGAGACAAACATCCTCTGGATGAAAACACTCACTGACCTGTTCATAAATCTCTACAGCTTTGGGATACTGTTCAAGCTGTGCAGCATACGTAGCGACTTTCAGCAAGCACTTATTCGCAGAACTGCAGAGTAAAAAAACATAACAGGCTAAATATATTCAGAACTATCCCGCGTGACCTCTGCGCAAATACAAGCCAAGCTATAGATTAAAAAAGATCTTGTGTAGGCACATGCTATACTGTTATAATTTTTGGTCACTCTTTCTGTCAACGTTTAACACTGAATATTGAATGTACAAATCCCTACCCCAGTTAAGGGGGAGGGGGTGGGGGCAAGGCGATATCGAACTAAGCTTCTGCACAACTCCGTCCTATTAGCAGGATGTTTCATTATAAATGCAACAGCTGGACACAACCGGGATAACTTTGACGAGAGAGAACGCGGACACAGCGAAACCTCCAACTTCAAAAAGGATGAGGCACCATTCCTGAGCAAATTTGCCCAGCGGTGAAAACTTTGCTAACCTGTTGGATTCTTCCCCTTTGTAGTAATCAGCCGCCTGTTCATAATGCGCAATTGCCTGAAAAGGAAAGTCAAGCAGTGAGGATGCTTCAGTAGAAGACAGTATTTGCCAAATTAGAATAAATCTGAACCTTTGACAGTCCCAAGATAAGAGTCTCATTTCACAGGCCAAACCTGGACAGTGTGAAATTCTGCCATTAAAAGATGCACATTGTTGATACTGATCGGCTGAGTTATTGCTCAATTTCTTTTTTATTCTCCATCACATAGCTTTTGGGTGAGGGCAGGGATGATTCGTCTACGCAGCCCACTGCAGTTGATTAGCCCACTGACACATTGTCAATTCCACGTGATGATTCATTACTTGGATGACAGTGGTCAGTGATTTGTTTTCAACTTCCTCCTTGATCTTGCCCCCACCCTGTGTAAACTCCCCCAGCCCTACAATCTTCCAAGACATTTGCGTTTCTCCAATTCTGGCCTCTTGTGCATCTCTGATTTTAATTGCTCCACCATTGGAAGCCATACCTTCAGTTCCCCAAGCTCTGGAATTCTCTCCCTAAACCGCTCTTCTTTAAAACCTATGTAGTTGACTGGTCGTCTGTCTTAATATCTTTGTGGCTCGGTGTTAAATTTTGTTTGATAATGCTCCTGTCAACTGCCACAGGATGTTTTACCACAGTAAAGGCACTATATAAATGCAAGCTGGTGTTGTGATCAGTACCTGTGGAAGGCACATGCCAGAGTCAAGCCCTCCAGGACCTGAGAGAATAATTCTCCACTCCCACTAAAAGCACCTCAATATTTTTCATACAATATGGTCTCTAGATAGCAGAGACCAAGGAACCTTCCTGATCTCTTGTTAGTAACTAGAACCAACCGCCCAGGAACCTTCGTCCTCATAAGCTATTAAATAAAACAAGAATAAAAAAGGGACAAGGGATACATACGAAGGAATAGGCCATTTGGCGCCTCGAGCCTGCTCCACCATTTAATAAGATAATCGCTGACCTGATAGCCTCAAATCTGCATTCTGCCTACCCCCAATAACCTATCACCCCCTTTGCTGATCAAGAATCCATCCACCTCTGCCTTAAAAATATTCAAGACTCTGCTTCCACCAACTTTTCAGGGAGAGCTCGTAAGACTCAACCCTCAAAAAAATTGCGCCTCATCTCTGTTTTAAATGGGCGACTCCCTATTTTTAAACAGGGACCCATAGTTCTAGATTCTCCCACAAAAGGAAACATTCTCTTCATATACAAGATCCTGCGGGGCCTTGACAGGATGTATGTTTCAATCAAGTCACCTCTTATTCTTCTAAACTCGAGAGGATACAAGTCTAACCTGTCCAACCTTTCCTCATGAGACAACCCACACATTCCAGATATTAACAAAAAGCTAAAAGCTTTTCCAGAAAAGCTATTCCAGATATTAGTCTGGCAAACCTTCTCTGAACTGCTTCCAACACAGTTACATCATTCCCTAAATAAGGTGACCAATACAGTACACAGTATTCCAAATGTGGTCTCACTAGTGCTCTGTATAACAATGTCACGAAGCTATTAATGTATATAACGTTACTGAAATTATTTTTTTTAAATACAGGGCTAGTCTGTGGGTGTGTCTTAATTGGATTAAAGCCAGCTAGTCTGGGTGCTTTGATGTGTACTAGTTTTGAGATGTAAGAGAGCGCATTTGCATTTTGTTGGATAGAGCATTCAAGAAGGGGAGCGAAATCTGGCACCTAGCTAGAAGAGACCAAGCAATGTTTATATTACTAATAAAATTGGTACTATGAAAGGGGTTTTATTGTTAGAAGAGGTGGAGTTCAAAGAGGCTGGTGATACAATGAGAATTTACATTCAATGAGATGTGCTAGGTATAACAGACAGCAGTTTTGTGCGTTCAGGGCAGAGGCAATGTAACATCAAAGTCTGTAAGCCTACCGCTCTGTCTGCAAGAAACCAAAGTGAAAGGAACCTCATTTTGAATTTGTAAGGTGAAAATGCTTTGCCTGGTGTCTGCTTAAAATCTATGGGTTGCTGTTGTCTTAATGGGGATTTGTTTGGGAATTTGTTAAAGTTATGACAGTAGTAATTTGTAGCCATGTGTATATATTTAGCTTGTGTAAATTAATAAATGCTGCATGTATTTTGATATAAAACCTCTCGAGAACTGGTGGTCTGATTCCTGACTTTAGAGCTGCATCTCAGACATACCACTTAAAAATATAGGTTATGATAGTTGTTTAAAGTTTCCCTCCGGGATTAAGTAACTCAGCTTTACCAACTGCTGGGTCATAACACAAGTATATTCGCCCTACTTTTGTATTCAATTCCCCTCACAATAAATTATAATATTCTATTAGCTTTCCTAATTACTTGCTGTATCTGCACACTAGCCTTTTGCGATTCATGCACTAGGACACCCAGATCCCTCTGTCTGCATTTCAGACCTCTGCAATCTCTTACCATTTAGATATGCTTCTCTTTTATTCTTTCTGCCAAAATGGACAGCTTCACACTTTTCCCACTTTATACTCCATTTGCCAGATCTTTGCCCACTCACTTAACCGATCTATATCTTTTTGTAGCCTCCTTTTGTCTTCTTCAGAACTTACTTTCCTACCTATCTTTGTGTCTCAGCAAATTTGGCAATCATCCCTTCATCCAAGTCATTTATATAAATTGCAAACAGTAGAGTTCCCAGCAATGATCCTTGTGGCACATCTTGCCAACCTGAAAAAGACCCATTTATGCCTACTCTGCTTCCTGTTGGCTAGCCAATCTTCTATCCATGCCAATATATTACCCCCTATAGCATGAGATTTTATTTTCCACAATTACCTTTGATGTGGCACTTTATCAAATGCCTTCTTGAAATCTAAGTCCAGTACATCCACTGGTTCCCCTTTATCCACAGCACGTGTTACTTCCTCAAAGTCGTCCAATAAGTTGGTTAAATATGATTCCTCTTTCACAAAACCATGTTGACTCTGCCTGATTACCTTGAACTTATCCAAGTGCCCTTCTATAGCTTCTCTAATAGTAGCTAACATTTCCCTATGACAGATGTTAAGGTGAGACAACTTTTAAGTGTTATGTGGCAATTCACTTTAACACTTAAAAGGCTAGCACAAATGTTCAACAGAACATTCAGCACAAATTCAACAGGAAACCCAAGCTCAGATACCTACTTTCTCAATGTCCACCAACTCACTCTCGTAAATCTCTGCTATCGATATGTGATGCTTCGCTGCAATCGTAAACCGACCCTAAATACAAACACAAATTTGCGTGACAAACTTGCACTTCAAAAGATAAATAGTGATGACGAAACAAAGAATGAGATGCAAAAGGTCAGTCTTAGAATAGCAGCGGGAACATTGTCCAAGATGTGTTTCATTTGGTTAACATCAGATCTGGACATGTTCTTGTCCAACCTACTGGCTTAAATTAAATTAAAAGCTGCTTTAATATTCTGAAAAATCAGCATTAATGGTCCTGGCTGCATAATAAACTCTTATAGGAATTGTACATTTTGACGGTGGGGAAGATTTTAAAATAACATGCCTTCCTCTCAGTGAATCTCAAGGCTTTTCTTTCAGATATCAGCAAGCTCTGACTGTTGGACAGGTCTCTTAATATAGCAGCTAAAAATTAACAAATCCCAAAACAAATGGCTTCGGGAGTAATATACAAACGAAAGAATCTAATTGCAGCATGCTGGGCGGCCACAAGCTCCCATTGACAATATTCGGTGGGGGGGATGGATCCTTTTTGCTCCCTCTTGTTTCCTCCAAGAATGAGTAGATCTGAACATCATGAGCTCACAGGGATAGTAGAGCAGCAGAGAGCTTTGGTGCATCAGCGCGTAGCCCCACCGTCAAACAGCAAGGTCCCACAGAGAACGACCAGTCATTCTGGTGCTGACGGAAGGAGGACTGTTGGTCAGCACACTGAAGTGTGCTGTGGGGGTCCTTTACATCTCCCTGAACATTCAGACCAAGCCTCAGTTATAACACCTCATCTAAAATGACAACGCAGCCCTAGTTCAGTAATGTCTGGCAGCATCGGCCAGATATTTCTCCCCTTTCCTATTTCTACTTAGTTCTGTTGAAGGGTCATGAGGACTTGAAACGTCAACTTTGCTCTTCTCCGCCGATGCTGCCAGACCTGCTGAGTTTTTCCAGGTATTTTTGTTTTTGTTTTGGATTTCTAGCATCCGCAGTTTTTTGTTTTTAGTTCAGTAATGTACAGGACGGTCAGCCAAGCGCGCGGTCAAGTCTCTGAAGTGGGGCTTGACCCCACACCCACTGATTCTGAGGCAATGCAGATAACTTTTAACATTACAAATATTTGGATTAGCATCTTACCATATCTGTGTAAATCTCTATCGCTCTGTTTAAACAATTAATGGCCTCTGGAAGAAAAACCACAAACATTAGCACTTAAAAAAGTTAGGCTCATTGCCAATTAAAAAAATTATTACCCCTTCTCCCTCTTTCCCTGCTGTGTTGTTACCCACTCAGCTCATGACGACTGGCAGAAAATTTGCATTAGATATTCATGTTAAGTTCAACTAGTGTTGCTGTTATTCTACTTCGATAGATACAGTGACATTATAACAGTTCCCCTATTAGTAGGGCGTCCAAATTTTCAAAACTCAAAACCGGAACACGTTGAAAGGCCATAGGAAGGCGGGGAGGGGCTCCATGATGATTGACATGTTGGACGACCAATGTCAGGAGTCTGGGGGCGGGACAGTTGAATGTTCGAGGTCATGTGATGACATCTTCCAGAATATATCCAGCCAGAGTTGGCCATCCTATTGTATAGATTGATTAAAAGGTGTCATTAGCAATGCAGCCAGGGGCCCCAAAAAAGGTAGAGACAATTCCCTAGGAGATTTCAAAGGGGGTGGGATACAGGTCCACTGCTTGTGATACAACGCAATGTGATGGGCGCTTACAGGAAGGATGAAATTTCAGATTCCCCCACCGGCCCCAGTTTATATTTGGCAAAAAGGTTAAAGGCGAATGCAAGACATTTGAACTATTTTTAGGAAATTGTCAGGACACTGGGCTATTTAATGAAAAACCGAGACTGTTCTGGCAAAACCAGGACATCTGGCCAGCCACCCTACCTCTTAATTACTTTCCAATTAAAAGCAGCGGAAAACCAGCTTCGAGATTGATTAATCTATCCTCAAATCGGTGGGCTGGTCAATATTCATACTGCCATTTAATCTTAGTGTGCCAAGGACACATTTTCATAGAATTTTAGTGCACTTATACAGAAACAGGCCATTCAGTCCAACTGGTCCATCCTGGTGTTTATGCTCCACACAAATCTTGTAACCCTTTTCATCTCAACCTATCAGCATATCATAGAAACAGAAGGAGGCCA
Organism: Cetorhinus maximus; assembly: GCF_964194155.1. Lineage (NCBI taxonomy): Eukaryota > Metazoa > Chordata > Chondrichthyes > Lamniformes > Cetorhinidae > Cetorhinus > Cetorhinus maximus. The sequence continues at coordinate 15,605,523 of NC_135910.1, read as the reverse complement.
TTTAGTCCATCAAGCCTGTTCTGCCCCCATTCAAGCAGACCATGGCTGATCGACAGCCTAACTCCACATACACACCTTTATCCCATATCCTTCAAGACCTTGATTAACAAATCTATCACTCAGATTTAACGTTAATTGATCTGGCATCAACTGCTACTTGTGGAAGAGTGTTCTAAACTTCTCCCACCCTGTGTGAAGAAGTGTTTCCTTATTTCAATCCTGAAATATCTGGCTCTAAGTTTTAGACTATGCCCCCTAGTCCCACTCCCCAACCAGTGGAAACAGTTTCTCCATCCATCTAAACTGGTCCCCTTAATATCTTGAAAACTTAAGATAGGCCTCACTTCTAGCCCCAAATTCTAACTCTCCAAAAGAGAGAATAATGGCTTTTGAGTATTAGTAAAGGTCTAGGGCTTTTGAGCTTTGTTTGCATGAATAGTCTCTCCTCTTATACAGCTCCCAGGCTCAGACGCTCCTCCATCCTACCAACGTTTCAATCAAGGAGACTTAGCTGTTGCACCAGTATGAAAGCAGATGAAAATAATGTTTTTTAAACCAGCCTTCACTGTCTGCAGGCCAGCAGACTAGTCATGTCCCTAGTTGGTTGGCCCCTGTACAAGAAGTCAATCATGGCTGGTTAGCTGGTTAACTTAGCCATCCTAAATCTTCTACCACTGATGCTCTGAACAAACAGCTAAAATTGTAGAATTGCTGCCCTTGTACAAAAAATAGGAGAGAGTCAGGTATATAAATTGCACAACACATTTCAAGTACTGAAAGGAATATAATGGTATAAAATTGAGCCTAAAATAAGAATGTGACTTAAAATAGCAATAATAAATGATTTAAGTATTTAGAATTACATTTATTTTGAGTTTCACTGCATTTCCTTATTCTCTGCAAACATTCACTCGTATTACAAGGCCAAGAGAGTTACCTTGGGGATCAGCTTTCTTAAAGGCATTTCCTGCATCCACAAAGTTTGTAGCTGCATCATGTTTACTCTGCAAGTAGAGGTGGAGTTTAGCAGCCTCACAGAAGGCATTGCCTGCAGCTAAAGAAAGATGAGTACACATTAGGAGTGGGTTATTACCAGCATATTACAGCAGCTGCAGTAAAATAGCAGATTCAGTGAACACAAACTGCTCTGTGCCCAAAGAGTGCAAACAGTATTGCAAATATTCTTTGATAAATATAATGCAAATATATGCACAGTTGAGCCAAGTCCAGAATTAATCAGGCCACTTTTTGCACCGTCTAATATTCTTTTAGATTAACATGATGCTGTTAACTCCTGGCACTCGGATAACATGCTTTATCTGCATACTGCATGGATCCAAATCAGTCTGCAGGAGTGCAGCAGCTAAATTCAAATATAGAGAGAGAAACTTGTTTGTTGGCATTGCTGTCCACATCGCAAAAAAGCCCCCGTCCCTGAATTTATACTAAAATCCCCAGGAGAAGGTTCCTTAAACTGAACTGGCCAAGCAACTTCATCTATGCTATATCAAAATGGCAGTAACCTACACAGAATGATGCAATTGTTACAGCACAGGAGGTGGCCATTCGGCCTGTTATATCTGTGCTGGCTCTCTGAAGGATCAATTCACCTAGTGCCACTTCCCAGTCTTCTCTCTCTAGCCCACACATTCTTCCTTTTTTAGATAACAATCCAATTCCCACTCGAATGCTTCAATTGAACAGGCCATTTTCGAAAAAAAAGCAACGTTGATATTAAATAGTAACATATCTACAATTGGAGAAAAATGGTTCCCCATTCAGAATAGAGCAGAGAGCTATTCCCAAATCCTGGCTGCCTGCTCTCTATAGTGTCCAACACGTAACTGCGGCAGTCTGGCTCTTAAAGCCCAAGAAACACAAGTGATGCCTGCACTCATATTTGCTGGTCCATGCTCACTCTCTGAATCAGGTGAACCCAGAGGCTTCCTAAAGGGCTCAGGGCTACTGCCAGATTAATGCTCAGCCAGAACCACAAGCTGTGTTGGGGGCTCCTTGCAGGTAGGCTCCTGGCCGAGCTTGGCAAAATCATCGCACTCAGAGCCAGGATCTGAATGATCACTGGGGAAGACCACCCATGAGTTTTGTGCCTGTTTAAGGTTCTAGTTTACACCAAGATGGCTGAATGCCATCTAACGTATAGCGTTTTCCATCCCACCAGCTCCCTTTTGGGGGAAATCACAGGATATTGAGAGTTTTAACCAATTTGACAATATTCACACTATTAAAATCTCCTCCTGGAAACAATCATATCCATTGCCAGGTAAATCTGATCTGCTCCTGGTACAGCAGCTGTGTGCTGGTCTGATTAATACTCATCATCACTGTAATTGAACCCACAAATGTAATTTGAAAACAGGCCAGACAACATCTCACACTCACTAGGCCAGACATAATGCAGCCCAAGTGTGCTGTTTGGAATCTATACTTACCACTCCAGTTCTTGGCCATCTTAAACATATTAGCAGCCCTGGCGTACATTTCACACGCGTCTTCTAATCTTGAAGACCCCCTGAACAGAAAGGAAGAACGATGTTAAATTCTGGACAAGGCCAGGGTGCTGACTGGGGTAGAAACTCGGAGTAGGGGGGGGGTCTCTGACCATCACCTGATGGATCCACAGCACAAACCACCCCAAATCATCATTAGGTTGGCAGCTTTATTTGTAATATAGTTAGGGTAAGAGACCAAAAATGTTGCTGCATGAATGCAGAGGGTTCGTCTAGCCTCGTCTCTGTGGTAGCAACCACACTGCTAAGGTTCCAGGTTCAAATCCCACTCCAGGATACTCTGGTGTGCAATCTCAGCTGACACTCTGAAAATACAGCATTCAGTACTGGTTACTGGCAATGCTGTCTTTCAGATGAGGCGTTAAACTAAGTTTGCCCTCTCAGAAATGAAAGACTCCTTGAAAGTATTTTGAAGAGGAACTGGGGAGTTAGGAACATAGGAAATAGGAGGAGTAGGCCATTCGGCCCTTTAAGCTTGTTTATGCTGGGAAGTTCTCCAGTGTCTTGGCCAATATCTATCCCTCAATCAATACCACAAATGGATTACCTGGTCATTGACTCATTTCTATTTGTGGTACCTTGTGTACAGATTGGTGTCCGATACTACAACAGTGATAAGTGTTTCATTGGCTGTAAAGTGCTTCAGGACTTCTTGAGGTCATGATACATAAATGCAAGTCTTCTCTTTCCTAAAATTTGGGTCTGCGGGAATTCATTAGGACAGAGCCAGCTCAACTCAGCATCTAATTGCAGTGTATATAATCTGGGAAAATTCAAATAGAATAAGGTGGCCAGAATAGAAACATTTCAATGTTCAATACCAACTCCCCTTATTCTGCATCTTTAAGATTCCACATACTTCAATCTCACAAACACCTGGCATGGACTCAATGGGCAGAATGGCCTTCTGCTGCCTGTGAAGACACTGTCCTTCCCTCCTTAACTCAATGCCTTTTGATAACTCAAATGTCGATTTATTTGCCATGCCACCTCCACAAAGCTGCCTTTATAAACAAATGTAGATGGAAACGTTATCTTAAAATGTTTAAATGGTTATAATTGGCTCTTCATCATCACACCCCACTCCCCATCTCCTAGGCTCAACTACTCTTTAAAAATGTTTCAAAACAACCAACGCCAATATATCCTTCCAACATTGCCCCCTAAACCCAACTGATTTCCCCACTATTGGCAGTACCTCAATCGTGTAAGTGAATTATCAATTTCACAATTGTGAAAGTATTATCAAGTTTAAGGATATACAGGTGAAGGGCTTGACTGATTGAGTACCTTGAGTACATATAGAGAAAGACTACCCTAATGAACCTAAGGGGTTGATCATTTAGTTAATTTGTTCAATGGTACCCAAGAGTATAAAGACAGACTTTGGGGATAGTGGGTGTCACTATGTAAAAGGCAATTCTTTAAATAAACTAACCATCAAGAATAGGAGTTCCTTCTAGCTTCATATTTCACCATCCGGCTTGGGATCCAATTAATATGAAGGTCTGTGGTTATAACCCCTTGACTAACATGCAGACTGCCTTTTGACATTATATCACCAATCTCCTTGTCATGTTCAAGTTGCTCCATTCAGGGGAAGCTGACTGATCTGAAGATAGTTCCAAATAAATAATGTACTTGGTAGGAAGAACTGGAATTGAGAACAAACAATTCTGGCACAGCGGGCTTCATATGACAAGGATCTCCGAGCAAGCACAGTCCAAGGGCAGTGTGTTTACAACTGGATGATAATGAGCCCTTTGTTCACTAGAAATTAAAGCAGTTTGTTTAAACAAGAACCAGTCTCATTAGGAGTGAAGTCATCTCAAAGGACACAATTTATTTTTAACTTTAAGTATTTTGCAGAATCTGCTTCTTCCCCGTCAAAACCAAAGCTCTTTGCTTCCTTCAGCCATTTACAACTGGTGCCAAGAGAGTTTGGCAAATGCAGTCTCAATTTAATTTCCCTAACGCCTTTACACACACAGGCTCAAATCAGAAGAGTGCAGGGCTCTTCCACAACTTGTGAAGACCAATGCAGATTCTATATCACATTCCTGAGATACTTTCTACTGGAAATTCAAATAGCATTGAACAAATATTTTAACGATCAACACATTACAACCATAATAACACTCTACTGCTGCAATTCTACTACTGGATTCCAAGAAGTTTTTATTCTCAGGGCCTTATTTTTAAGCCCTGACTTGTAGATCCAGCAGACATTCTTCCCCCAGAAGGGAATTACAAATTGTGAAAGGATTATATAATTACATTATTGAAATAACTGGTCTGAGCAAAGTCCATTTCTTGGAGTTTGCAGTTTTCACAGATTATATGAAGGGAGGAATTAAACTAGAGTCAAAAAAGGTTGTAGAGTTCAAGTTCCTACTCTAGGGACTTGAGCACATTTGCATCTACTGAAATGCCAGTTGAAATAGTGCCATGGGATCATTTTTAAAGAAGGGCAGGGGAGTTCTCCCTAGTGCCCTGGCCAACGTTTCTCCCTTGACTGATATCATCAAAACATATTATCTGGTCATTGTTATATCAACTGTTTGCGAGATCTTGCTGGGTACAAATTGGCTGCTGCATTTCCTACATTACAGTGGCATTACAGCATTACTACACTCCCAAGGTACTTTCATCAACTGGAAAGTGCTTTGGGGCTTCCACAGATCATGAAAGGCACTATATAAATGTACATCTTTCTTGTTACCAGACACCAAACAGATTACCTGAAGCCAAATTCAGCTTTACGATATTTGTAACAATTGAGCCAGGACATATTTCAACATGGTTCAAATTTAAACCTCAGTAGAAGACTGACGCCGCCTCTACAAGTTCCATATGTGGAACATGAAAGGAGGTGATCTTTGCACAGAAGTTGTTTCTGGGCACAGATCAAATATTCCTGCAGCTCCCATTCTTTTCAGATGGGTCCTTCGAGACCATTCCGGAGAGCTTGGCATGCATTTTACTGCTGAACGCCCAGCAGAACATGAGGGAGCCAGATGCCACAAGACAATAACAGATCACTCCCATTAGGATAAACAGCATTTATATTCGGCCTCCAGCAAAAGCCAAAAGCAAGGCCTGAAATGGATAGTGAATCCAGACACACTGCACCTGAATATTTAATGCAGTTTGGGCCTCGAGTGTATTTTTCACAATAAAAGCAGGTACAAGTGTATGTTCCTTCTTGAACAGTGTTCAACTTTTTTTTTAAAAAGTGGAAGAATTCTTAATTCTCCCATGCTATTCTGTAAGTTGGAGGGAGTGGGACAGGGAAGGGGTCAAAGCAGAGGTGTACCCAGGAGAGCATTTTTTCCTTGAAGCTTACTGAGCTGGTTTCACAGAAGGCAGGAAAATTGCCAACAATCAACTGGCCTTACACTGATGCAAAGCATTACAAAACACACCTGCAACTGGAACTTTCTACTCAATTCCCCTCTTGTACTTCAAATACCACTGAAACTAGGAACATTTTCAGCTTTTCCCAGCCAAGGTCATCTTTTGGCAAGTTAAGCCAATGGTAAACAAAAGTTGTTTGCAGGCTTTAGATACTTTTACAACCAAGAGACATTCCAGAGCAGTTAACAGTCAAATGAAATGCTGTCTCTGTTGTAACGCTAGGAAATGTAGCAACCAATTTGGGCACAGCAAGGTCCCACAAACAGAAATGCGATAAATGACCAATTAAACTGTTTGGCTGAGGGATGGAACATTTGGGAACCTTTTCACTGCTCTTCAAATAGTGAAGGATCTTTCATATCCACTTGAATATGCAGATTGTGCCTCATCTGAAATACACTTCAACAATATACCTTATATGGTACACTGAAGCATCAGAATAGATTATGTGCTCAAGTGCCTGGAGTGGAGCTTTAATCCAGAACCTTCATACAAAAACTTGCATTTATATAGCACCTTTAATATGTTATAAAGTGCCCCAAGATCATTATCAAAGTTCAACCCAGGACAGATGCCCAAAAGCTCAACAAGAGGGGTAGGTTTTATGGAGAATCTTAAAAGGAGGCAAGAGAGGGGTGGAGAGGCTTGTGGGGGAGGGTGTGGGGAATTCCAGAGCTTAGGGCGTGGGTAGGTGAGAATGTAACCAATGAATAAAGCGAGCAAAAATGGACACACCCCAACCCACTCGAGCAACACCCAATGCTGATTACATAGCAGAGTTGGTAGAATGCTAGGCGTAAGATGTTTTCTGGCTGCACGCTAATTATGCATAAATACACTTTTTAAAACTCTACTTATAGCCAGAAAAATACCAGCTGCAAACAAGACTGCCTGAGTCAAAGACCTGCCAACCCAGTCAAACTAACGAGCTCAAAATGGCTGATACAGCAACACTGACAGAAACAATGCTGCTCAAGCATTTATCATCAAATGCGATGCTGCCAGCTCTTAATTAAACACTACAGCCTCTGCAGAGAGCTCATCTGGAAAACATCACCCTGCTCTATATTAGAAAACTAAATAGTCAATGGGGAAAGAAGGGACACACTGCTTCTCTGCAAGATTCCCACAGATCTGGTCTCTTTCATTACGTTCGCATTAGGATTATTCTTCCCCCCCACCCTACCCCCACAAAAAGGCTCTTCAAATTTCATTGGAGGATTGGCATTTCTGGAAAATGCAATCTGCATGTGTGTGTGTGGGGGGGTCAATAATTGCACAAAAGAAGAAAGGTTCCAAAAGAGATCAGAGTCCAGAGCAGAGTGCTGGGAGGGGCAAGGTTGAGACCATGGATGGATTTAATTTGCTGGATGGGTTAGCGCAGGCCACAAAAAGAAAGTCTTCCCTGTAGGTGGTTTTCGTGATCTTGTTGTTAAGATATTAAGTGGGGCAGATTGGGAGGAAATCAATTTCCACTGGTTGGGGAGTAGCGGTTTAGGGAGGGGCAGAGTCTAAAAATTAGATCCAAACACTCCAGGGGTGAAATGAGAAAACACTTGATGCTAAGGGTGGCAGAAGTTCGGAACTCTTTTCCACAAACTGCAATTGATGCTAGATCAATTGGTAATTTTAAAACTGAGACAGAGCGTTGGGGTACGGGGCAAGGACGGGTGTATGAAGTTAGGTTTGAGATCAGCCACAATCTCACTGATTAAAAGAACAGGGTTGAGGTGCTAAACAATCTACTCCTGTCTCTATGGTCCTACGCTGGTTAGGCCACAACTCGAGTACTGCATGCAGTTCTGGTCACCACATTATGAGGAGGATGTGATTGCACTGGAGAGGGTGAAGAGAAGATTTACCAGGATGCTGCCTGGGCTGGAGGGTCTGAGCTATGAGGAAAGATTGGTTAGGCTGGGGTTGTTTTCCTAGAGGTGTATAAGATTATGAGGGGCATAGATAGGGTGGATAGGAAGGCACTTTTTCCATTAGTAGAGGGGGTCAATGCATAGATTTAAGGTAAGAGGTAGCGGCTAAGAGGAAAGTTGAGGAGAAATTTTTTCACTCAAGAGGGTGGTGGGAGTCTGGAACTCTGTCTGAAAGGGTGGATGTGTCAGAAACTCTAGTAACATTTTAGCAGTATTTAGGTATTCACTTGCATTGCCATAGCCTCCAGGGCAATGGGCCAAGCGCGGGAAAATTAGATTAGTGTAGTCAAATCTTTGTTGACCAGCACAGGCATGATGGGCTGAATGGCCTCCTTCTGTACTGTAAACATCCGTCAGTCAATGAGTCTACTTTGGTGCTGCCGCTGACTGTACACAGCTTACAAGTCAGGCCCTGGTACTCTGCTACTCAAAAAGCAATTGCATGATGCACCTTTCTTCAGTTTCACACCCGTTGCAAATACAGGTTTGTCTAAAGTCGAGACTTTCGGTAAATCCAATGCACGTTGGCTATTTTAAAAAATATACTAAATAGCAAATCCGCCCCCCCCCCCCACCTTAACTAAAATGTAACATTCAAATGCAGTTGTGAAGTACTGCAGCTTGTGCTCAGAGCTCAGTTAGTCCTGGGCAGTTAGCGACGCACATAATTTAACTCACTGCTGGCCTGGCATCACTGAAATCAAGCTTGATATCAACAACACTCAACTCTAGTTCAATGGTTTAATAAAAGTCATGGAAAAGTTATGTTTGAAATCCCTACGGTTGTACACAGGTTCACTTGAAGCAGCTGTGGCCATACTAACATGGAATAACTGTCACAAAACCAAAGCAGCAGGATGTTGTGGTGTGCAGTTGCAAAACTGATTGATGGGGAAATTAAGAACCACTGACACACGGGACAGATGAAGAGCTAAAGGATATAATTCATATTTCAGGAGTAAATGGATCCAGTAGTGAAACTGCAAGCTAATTACAGTCGGTCACAAGATACAAACATATATCCACAGCTCAGCCACAGTGTTGGAAACCATAAGTTGTCAAAATATTCAGATTCATACAGCATCTTTGGTGCAGAGCAATGTTCCAAAGTGCTTTGTATTAAGCTAATTAGATCAAAAATTAAAATTTCAAAAGTAATTTGTTTCCTGGCCTGCTCATGGGTCCCAGTGACAATATGATCAATGGGAAGGGAACACTGGAGAATTAGAAGAATGCTTTACAGCAGCACTTTCAACTAAATGTAACCCACATGGAACCCAGAAATACTTCATGGAGACTATAACATGACAAGTGGCGACTCCAGCCTGATACTGTGTGCGCGCGCTACCAACACATTAACCATTTACAGTAATTTCAAATCAATACACGAGGTTGCATTAAGTGGACAGAATGGCTACATGTACATACACATGAAAACTTAAAAAGCACAATAAGTATGTAGTACTGGATTATATTGCTGCAAAGGGATGTTCAAACAATGAAAGAAATAGTTGCATTTCTATAATACCTTTCATGACCTCAGGATGTCTCAAAGCGTTTTAACAGTCAATGAAGTACCTTTGAAGTGTAGTCACTGTTGCAATGTAGGAAATGCAGCAGCCAATTTGTGCACAGCAAGCTCCCACAAACAGCAATGTAACAATAATCAGATAATCTGTTTTTGCAATGTTGGTTTAGGGATAAATATTGGCCGGGGCACCGGGGAGAACTCCCCCTTGCTCATTTCATGGGATCTTTTATGTCCACATGAAGGGGCAGATGGGGGGCCTTGGTTTAACATCTCATCTGAAAGACGGCATCTCTAAGTGCAGCATCGCCTCGGTATTGCACAGGTATAGCAGCCTGTTCAAGACTCTGGCATCAGACTTGAACCCTGTCCTTCCGGCTCAGAGGGAGTGTGGCATCAAATGGGCCATGGTTGACAATGATCCAATATGGATGCAGTACAGCTCCAGAACAAAACTGCACAGCAATGAATTAAGTAGGTTGACAATACTATTAATTCCAAATATGAGCTAGATGATGTTACTGATGCCAAAATTGTTCCCTTCTCTCAACAGGGCTTTTAAGTTTAAGAGTAGTGCATAATTAAGCAAATAAATCACCAGTACATTGTGTTTTTAAATTATGCATCATCTTTATGGGTGGTTCTGAAACTTCGCTTTGACAGGGTTCACTATAAATATCAAATACTTTCAGAGACTCATTCTTAATTCCAAAGTCAGCTATCCAAAGAAAAAGGGGCATCATTGCAGAAAACAATTAGCAATAATGCAACATCCAACGCCAAGTTAAAAAACACAAATTGGAGGGCGGGTGGACAGAAATTGGAGGCATCGGCGATTCCAGCCTCACGCAAAGAAACTCACAACAGAACACAGAGACAGTTTTGTTGCACTCAAGAGGTCCTCAAGGGTGACTGGAGTGCACGAGGAGAGATTAGCTCATTCCATTGGCAACAGCTACAACTAGGGTAAAAGCAAAATACTGCAGAAACTGGAAATCTGAAACAAAAACAGAAAATGCTGGAAAAGCTCAGCAGGTCTAGCAGCATCTGTGGAGAGACAAACAGAGTTAACGTTTCAAGCTTTTATGACTTCTTCAGAGCTCTGAAGAGTCTTACGGACTCTGAACGTTAACTCTGTTTCTCGCTCCACAGATACTGTTAGACCTACTGAGTTTTTCCAGTATTTTCTGTTTTTGCTACAATTAGGGTAATTTTTCATCAGAAAAAGGAGGGTTTCCCTACCCATCTACTAGATTACAATATATTTTTGTTATTTACCTGACAGTTTAAAGATTGAAGTTTTCTTGAGATTTCAGGCATTAAAAAAAGACACTTTTAAGTCTAAGATGTTTTAAAAATAAAATCTACACAATTTACTTAAACCTACTAGCTTGTGCAATAGATATTTTTCTCATGCCTCAGTCCCGATAGCCAGGGACAGCACAACTTGCTTTCTTTTGAAGAATCTTTAGCCAATTGTTCCAGTCTAAGAATACAATCTTAAAAACCTCAGTATTTCAGGACTTAAAAGCCTTTGTGTATTTAAAGTTTCCACACTAAAATGGCAGCCTTGGTAATGGTAGCACTCTCACCCGCGTCAGAAGGCTGTGGGTACACATCCCACCCCAGAGATGGGAGCACATAATCGAGATGGGCACTTCAGTGCAGTACCAAGGGAGCACTACACTGCCGGAGGTGCCATCTTTCGAATGAAAGGTTAAACCAAGATCTCACCTTCCCCTCAGGTGGATGTGATAGATCCCATGGCAACGTCACAGAAACAAATTTTATCATTATCTCAATGCTGCTTGTGGGAGCTTGCTGTGTACAAATTGGCTGTCACCCTTCCTACATTATAAGTGAATACACTGTAGTAATACGTCAATGGCTGTAGAGTGCTTCAAGAAATCCTGAGGACACGGAAGGAGCTATACAAATGCACTTTCCTTTATTAAGGAGGACTTGCACCGATGTGGCATGTTAACTGAGCAAACTTGTGGAGCCGGTTTGGTGTTTGTTAGCAGATAGCCAGCACAAAAATTACAATGTCAAATAATCCTGAATCAGACTTGCTAAATTTCACCTCAGTTAAACTGCCCAATGCAATAAAACATGACTTTATTTAAAAAGACTTAATCACACACTAATTTTAGGTTACCTTGAACGGATGGGATGTTTATAAATTTATATTGGTAAGTTTAAAAGAAAACCCTAAAGAAACCGATTACCAGAACAGTTTAGCTTCAAAGCAGAGAGTTCAGCAGATTCACACTAATCCGAGCCAAACCAAAATCATTAAACTTATCAATGCTGACCTCAGACTGCCACTGCCAAACCAAAGAGCACAGTATCATCCAGAAATTACTTGTCCTGGATCATTCAAGCCCTCAAGAATATAGCTTCTGATGGAAAGAAGGCACTTATGCCACATCGAATCTTCCAGGACATTCCACCAGCGCTTCACATCCAGTTGAAGAATAACCACTTAAGTGAGTTGAAACAACAGCCAATATGAAGACAGCGAGAAAGATACATGACTAGTTACTTTGTTTTATGGGATGTGAGTTATTGGATGAATTAAAGACTTTATCATTGATTACTATCAACAGAACTTAAACATGCACCTGTGCAGACAGCATAGACATAGACAGACATCACCTGTCAATAATGCAATACTGACATGTCAGATTAGATTACTGGCTAAAAAACTACAAACAAAGAACATAGCCGTGGAGGCAAGTTTAATAACCAGTCCCTTCAGCGACCAGCCCCCCAGTCCCTTCAGCGACCAGCCCCTACACCCACCCCGGGGTCCAGCGACCAGCCCCGACAGCCCACCCCGGGGTCCAGCGACCAGCCCCTACACCCACCCCGGGATCCAGCGACCAGCCCCGACAGCAATGTCGGGGTTAATTAATTCCCTTTACCCAGGGCCTCTCACCCGAACAGGGAGGCCATGAAGGAGCGGGCCGAGCGGACTTTCTTCTCGGCCTCGGCCACCAAGGCCAAAGCCTCCCGCTCCTTGGCCGAATTATCCATATCTGCTGACTTCAGGCCACTTCCGTCGGCTCCTAATGCCGCGCCGGCCTGTCCATTGCGTCACTTCCTCCCCACAAACCCCGCCTCTTCGGCCGGCGCCCGTCACGTGATCCCAGCACCACGGTTGCCCAGCAACCGTCACAACAATAACTGCTGTCAATCAATCAAGCAGCCCATTCATTTTGGATTGTTCTCAACAGGTAAAACCAAACAAAAAGAAAAGGGATGAAAACTTCATTTTATCTAAAATAACTTGTTCAAATCTTCCCTCCACATGCTTATAGGCAATGGTAGGATAAACAGCCCAAATATTTGAGGGGAAGTTGCTATGTTTTTAGGCTTCCTGATCAAATATAGGATGTTGGAAACGGTGGCACAGCAAATGAAGGAGCATTAACTTTAAAATCCGAGTTCCTATGCTATGTAAATGAAGCAAACCTACTCTTTCCTCTTTCGATTGGCCATGTTCCCTTCACATCCATCTTTTTGCTGTTGGTAGTTTAATCGTGTGCATGTGTCTCCACATATATAGATCCATTTTATCCTGTAGCTAACATGGTAGCCCTGCAAGTGGTTAAGGTCTGGAATTTTTTTTTAAATTAATGCAAGGGATGTGGGCGTCACCGGCTAGGCCAACATTTATTGCCCATCCCTAGTTGCCCTTGAGAAGGTGGTGGTGAGCTGTCTTCTTGAACCGTTGCAGTCCATGTGATGTAGGTACACCCACAGTGCTGTTAGGGAGGGAGTTCCAGGATTTTGACCCAGTGACAATGAAGGAACGGCCGATATATTTCCAAGTCGGGATGGTGAGTGGCTTGGAGGAGAGCTTCCAGGTGGCGGTGTTCCCATGTATCTGCTGCCCTTGTCCTTCTAGATGGTAGTGGTCGTGGGTTTGGAAGGTGCTGTCTAAGGGGGCATGGTGAATTCCTGCAGTGCATCTTACAAATGGTACACATTGCTGCCACTTTGCGTCGGTGGTGGAGGGAGTGAATGTTTGTGGATGTAGTGCAAATCAAGCGGGCTGCTTTGTCCTGAATGATGTCGAGCTTCTTGAGTGTTGTTGGTGCTGCACTCATCCAGGCAAGTTGAGAGTATTCCATTGAGAACACATTTCTGCCTTGTGCCTTGTAAACAGTGGACAGGCTTTGGGGAGTTAGGTGAGATACTTGCCACAGGATTCCTAGCCTCTGACCTGCTTTTGAATCCACAGTATTTATATGGCTAGTCCAGTTCAGTTTCTGGTCAATGGTAACCTCCAGGATGTTGATAATGGGGGATTCAGCAATGGTAGTGCCATTGAATGTCAAGAGGCAATGGTTAGATTCTTTCATGTTGGAGAGAGATGTTCAAGATCATGAGGGGTTCTGGATAGAGTAGATAGGGGGGAAGTGTTTCCATTGACGGAAGGATCAAGAACTAGAGGACACTGATTTAAGGTGATTGGCAAAAGAAGGAATGGCAACATGAGGAAAAACTTTATCATGCAGCAAGTGGTTAGGATCAGGAATGCGCTGCCTGAGACTGCAGTGGGGGCAGATTCAATTGTGGTCTTCAAAAGAAAATTGGATAATCATCTGGAAAGAAAAAGAATTGCAGGGCTACGGGGTAAAAGGCAGAGGGAGTGTGACTGGATGAGTTACTCTTGCAGAGATCTGGCATGGAAATAATGGGCTGACTGGCTTCCTTCTATGTCGTTATCATTCTATGTTAATATTTGCACCACACTCTTTGATAAGCAACAGAAAATGGTTTGACAAATTCTTCAGGACAAGGTCTTTAAGATTGAATAATCACTCAAGGTTTCCCCTATGAGAACTACATTGAGCCAGGTTGGCCCCACCACGTGATAGGGGCGTCCAGGTCGCCATGTCGACTTCATGTGCGTCATGGCGTAAGTCACCGCTGATTGGCGGACGGCGCAGTGACGTCACAACAAGAGGGCGAAAGGTCGGCAAGATGGCGACGCCCTGGTGGAAAGGGATGTTGAAGTGTTGGGCTTTGTGTCAGACCCCTGTTCTCCGGGCCCTGGGGAGAGGGGCCAGCGGGACAGCTGCCCGATTGAAGATCCCCGCCTGCCGCACCTTTCCCCGGTTTTACTGCAGCAAGAGCAGCCTCTATGACCATGTGAGGGATGGGTACTCTGACAGACCCCAGCTGGACATGGGTTTTGTCTGCAGTCAGACCCAGGCTGTGCTGGACAATGTGCAGAATCGCAAGGGGGAACTGACCAGGGAGGATGTGGCTGACATAGTAAGTTCACCTCACCTTAGTTCTCACGTTCCCCTATAGCCTTAACCATCCCCAGCTCCTATTTCACATCTGCATGTTGCCCCTCTGCAACATAATCCAAACAGTGCCAAGGTTCACATGTAATCTGATGACACACAGCTCTACCTCACCACCACCTCCCCCAGCCCCCCTGCTGTCTCAACATTGTCAGACCGCTTATTTTGGTGAGTCCACGCCTGAATTACTGTATGCAGCTTTGGCTTCCACGTTTAAGAAAAGATATACCTGCATTGTAGGTGATACAGCGAAGGTTCACTAAATTGCTCCCTGGGATGAGGGGGTTGTCCAATGATGAGAAGCTGAGCAAATTGGGTCTATTTTCTCCTGGAGTTTAGAAGAATGAGAGGCTAGGAATCCTGCGGCGAGTAACTCACTTCCTGACTCCCCAAAGCCTGTCCACAATCAACAAGACATAAGTCAGAAGTGTGATGGAGTACTTTCACTTTGCCTCGATAAGTGCAGCTCCAACAACACTCAAGAAGCTTGACACCATCCAGGACAAAGCAGCCTGCTTGATTGGTACCCCATCCACAAGCATTCATTCCCTGCACCACCGACACACAGTGGCAACAGTGTGTACCATCTATAAGATGCACTGCAGAAACACAACAAAGCTCCTTGGACAGCACCTTCCAAACCCACAACTTCTACCATCTAGAAGGACAAGGGTAGCAGATAGATGGGAACACCACCACCTGGAAGTTCCCCTTCAAGCCACTCACCATCCCGACTTGGAAAAATATCGTCATTCCTTCACTGTCGCTGGGTCTAAATCCTAGAACTCCCTCCTTAACAGCACTGTGGGTGTACCTACACCACATGGACTGCAGCAGTTCAAGAAGGCAGCTCACCACCACCTTCTCAAGGGCAATTAGGGATGGGCAATAAATGCTAGCCTAGCCAGAGATGCCCATATCCCTTGAATGAATTTAAAAATATCTCATCGAACTGTACAAGATTCCGAAAATTCTAGAGTAGATGCTGAGCGATTGTTTCTGCTGATCAGGGAATCTAAAACACGAGGACACAGTCTCAGGATAAGGGGCCGATCGTTTAGGACTTAGATGAGGAGAAATTACTTCACTCAAAGGGTTGTGAATCTTTGGAATTCTCTGCCCCAGAGGGTTGTGGATGCTCCATCATTAAATATAGTTAAGGGTGGGATAGACAGATTTTTGGTGTCTCGGAATAAAGGGATATGGGGAACGGGTAGGAAAGTGGAGTGAAGTCCCAGATCAGCCATAATCATATTGAATGGCGGAGCAGGCTCGATGGGCCGAATAGTCTACTCCTGCTCCTATTTCTTGTGTTTTTGAATTCTGACTTCCAGGACTGGGTGAGCAGAAATTTCCTCAAGTTAAATATTGGGAAGACCGAAAATATTGTCTTTGGCCTCTTTCCCAAACTCTGTTTCCTAACCACCAGCTCCATCCCTCTTCCTGGCAGTTGTCTGAGATTGATCCAGCTTGTTCACAATTTTAGTGTCAAACATAATCCTGAGATGAACCTCTGACCCCATAACTGCTATCGTTAAGACTGCCTGTTCCCATCTCTGTAACATTTCCTGACTTTCATCTTGCCTCAGCTCATCTGTTATTGAAACCCTCATCCATACCTCTCGGCTTTATTATTCCAAAGCTCTTCTGGCCGGCTCCCACATTCTACACTCTGTCCACTTAAGGTTATCCAAAAGTTTGCTTCACATGTTCAAATTAGAGCATAGGAAATAGGTGCAGGAGCAGGCCATTCAGCCCCTTGAGCCTGCTGTGCCATTTAGTTGATCATGGCTGAGCTTCAACCTCAATGCCTTTTTCTCTGTCTTCAGAATACTCGGTGACTGAGCCTCCATAGCCCTCCGGGGTAGGGAATTCCAAAGATTCACCATTCTCTGAAGAAATTCCTCTTCATTTCAGTTCTCAATGGCCTACCTCTTATTCTCAGACTGTGTCCCCTAGTTGTAGACCCACAGCCAGGGGAAAGTTCTTGCATTATGACCTGTGTGCCCATCACCCCTTAGGTTGCTGATCTACCTTGGCTCCTAGATTGGCTCCTATCTCATGCTTATTTTCAAGTCCCTCCATAGCCTCACATCTTCCTGTCTCTGTAAACTCCTTCAGCCCTGCAGCACCACCCCCACACCTTCCCCCGCCCCCAGAACTCTGCACTCAACAAATTCTGACCCATTGAGAATTTCAAATTTTAATCTCTCCAGCATTCCTGGCTGTGCCTTCAGCCACCTAGACCTTGAACTCTGGAATTCCCTCCCCACATCTCTAGTTCTCTCTCCTCCTTTAAGATGCTTCTTAAAACCCATCTCTTGTCATCTCCTTATGTATCTCGATGTCCAATTTTGCCCATAATGTTCCGGTAAAGTATTTGGGGCATTTATTATATAAAAGGTGCTTTATAAAATGCAAGTTGTTTTTGCTATGGCTCTTGTCCCTTCAAACTGGTGAATGCTTTCTTAGAAAAGTTATGACTCTTTTTCTTTTGAGTCTTGCTGGGGTGTGATTCCAAGAGCACCAGAAACCCACTGGTACCCTGCAGAGATGGTCATTGCTCAGATATAATACTTGCATTTATCATTCACGTGGGTTCAAACTCAAATTTGCAACTGCTGCTAACCTAGGAGGGAGTAAGTGGATTGGGATGTAGCAGCTCAGAAATGGCAGATGAAATTTAATGCAGTTAATTATAGAGTCTTGCACGTTGGAGGTATAAATAGGTAGGCGACACAGGTATTCCATGAAAGATGTTGAAATAGCTACAGAATTAAATTGAAAGACATGCGAATGTTAGATTTGAAACTTGCCATGTCCGACAAATACAGAGCAGCAGTGAACAAAGTTAATAGAATATTGAACGTACTAGCCAAAAGAGTAGAATATTATTTGAAATGCACTATCCGAAAGGGCAGTGGAAGCGGATTCACTCATACCTTTCACAAAGGAATTGGAAGTACACTTGAAAATGAAATATTTGTAGGACTTTTGAGAAAGAGTTGTGGGGATGGGAACAGTAAGGTGGGGTAGAATTAATTGGATAGCTCCTTCTAAGAGCCAGAATAGGCACATTGGGCTGAATGGCCTCCTGTGTTTGTATTATTCAATCAAGAGTCAGAAGGAGCTGTGGTCAGTGTGATCACATTGCATGTTGTGCTCTGCTGCTCATAGCATAAGGGAGGCACTGAAATCGGGGCAGTGCAGAGAAGAGCCACAAGATGCTTTAATGGGGAGAAAGATGACGTAAAGCTATGCAATTGCAAGATTTTTTATATAATAGGTGTCGATATCTTGTACAATGCACATGGGGACTCAAATGCGATGCAGTTTTCAGGTGTAGTGGGATTGGAGGCCAAGGATAACTGGACCAAGGTGAGCAGACATAATGCAGTCCCCATATTAAACCTACACGTTGGGCCTTTCTTCCCATTATATAGCCTTTTAATCACATTTGTAATGGAAACTGCCTGTGTAAACATGTCACGCTGTAAAGAAGTGAGTCTTGCATTTCCTTGCAGGACCTCAGGATGTTCTACAGTGCTCTACAACCAATGAAGTACTTCTAAGTGCAGCCACAACACTGGAGTGAAACATAAGCCTAGATTTTATGCTTAAACCCACAACCTTCTGACTTTGAGGTGAAAGTCTTATCTGCTGCGCACCTAATTACAATCTCTGGCTAATGTGCCTTTACTGGGACAGGGAGGGTGTAATTGCAATGTGACATGTTTGCTTTTGATTGTTTCCATTGTATATTGGCATAGGAATGTGTAATGAAAAACGTTGCCAGTAAGTGACGATGTAAGATTTTTCACATGGGAAGGTTGGGATAGTGTAAAATACAATGTAGAGTGTAATTTTTTCACAAAAGCTTTTTCCTGCTTTGAAATATTGATTGAAAACAGCACACTGATTTCTACCCTACTTACTGTTTCCAATTATTCCTCCACAACAGGTATCCACGTGGGAACAATTGGTGAAAGCAAAGGAGACAATAGAGAAGTTGGAGAATGAGAAGAAAACAATCAGTGATTCAATTAAAGCCCTCCTGGTGAGTAAGAAAAAAATTCTTCCCAAGTTTAAAGTAACCATAACGATCACTGGATTGTCTTTACGACCCAATGAAAAACTTTATTGAAGTGTGGTCGCTGTTGTAATGTAGGAAACACGGTAATCAATTTGGAAACGGCAAACTCCCGTAAACAGCAATCTGTTTTTTTTTTGGGACGATGATTGAGGGATAAATATCGACCAGAACACCGGGGAGGACTCCCCTTTTCTTTGAAAATTAGTGCCATGGGGTCTTTAACCTTTTAACCCTGAGAGGGCAGACGCGGCCATCTGAAGGATGGCATCTCTGGGAGTGCAGCCATCCCTCAGTATGGCACTGGAGTGTCAATGTTGATTTCGCTTCTCAAGTCCTGGATTGGGACTTGAACCCAGAGCTTTCTGACTAAAGAGGCGAGAGTGTTACCAACTGAGCTATAGGTGACATTTAGAGTCAGTTAACTACTTCTGAAGTCACTGTTGGAATACATGAAACATGGCA
The DNA here is from genome assembly GCF_964194155.1 of Cetorhinus maximus. NCBI lineage: Eukaryota > Metazoa > Chordata > Chondrichthyes > Lamniformes > Cetorhinidae > Cetorhinus > Cetorhinus maximus. The sequence continues at coordinate 15,586,243 of NC_135910.1, read as the reverse complement.
GCCAGTTTGAGCCCAATAAGCTCTCTCACACAGCAATATGCTAATAACCATATCATCTGATTTTGGTTCAGAGGTAAACATTGACTTGGAGACTGGAGGCTGGTGGGGGGAACCCCCCAGCTCGTCTTTGCAATAGTGTAATGTGATCTTTTACGTCCATCTGAGAGAGCAGATGGGAGTGTGCAGCATAGATTTTGCGGCCAGGTCTCTGGAGTGGGGCTTGTACCTACAAACCTCTGACTTGGAGGCGAGAATGTCACCCGTGGAGCCACGGCTGACACTGTTGGGTATCGAGTAAACCGAAACCTTGCGTGTGTGTCTTTTACCGATTTGAAGTCCGGTGATAGATTTCTACGTGTGTCAGACACTGGATAATCTGGAGGGAAGCTGGCTGATCAGGGGAAATTGACGGGATGAGCTGAATTTGTGTTTGAGTGCGGTGCTGTGTACAAGGAAAGAAAACCTAGAGTGGAAATGTTATCAGAGTAAATGTTTGTCACTTTTTATTTTTCTTTTAACAAAAGTAAAACATTTTGAATCAGTTGCTTTCTTGTTTGCAGGACAAACACAATAAGGAAGCTCTCCAATCGGTAAGTACTGTCTCTCTCCCCTATCAAGACGGGGTGGGGGGTGCAGTGATTGTCTACGTACAAACATACGAAGAGGAAAGGAGCCTCTGGTCCATCTGTCCTGCTCTATGCTGTTGTGATACTTTGGCCATCACTCTTCACCCCACCTTAAACCACATGATCTCCTGGGAGAGGCTGAAAGCCTATGTTTAAAAAGCCAGGTCAAATAAGGAAGGCGAATAATCTGGAAAATTCTACTACAACCCCTAAGGGAATCGAAACTAGTCCAGGATGTGAAAGCTCTGCTAGCCAGTGTTACAATCCCCTTAGAGACCAATAATTGTTATTTAAAAATTGATGAATTTCCCAGTGACCAAAGGGAAGAATTCACATTTTAAGACCTTTACTGTAGTAAACAAACTAAAATCAGCATCGATCAAACACTACTCAACAGGCAACTAATATGTTATTGGATCTAAGCCAGGTGGTGAAGTATGAAACTGGACATAGATCCTTTTCACAATAATAGTTTATTCATAGAATGTAGCATTACAGATGTCTGCCTCCTATCTACCAACTCCTGTGTCCCAGCAGTCCCTTTTTATATGTGCTCAAAGACAATTAATCAATACCCTCCACCTGTTTATCCTTAACCTTAACATAATACACCAATTTAGGAAAAGGTACTTTTGCATGAACTAATTAACTCAAACAAAATATGTCATACCACACGTTTTAACTTTATGTCAAGCTTCGGCAGATGGGTAGCAACACAAAACTAAGTCTCAAGGCACTCCTAGATTCCAGCAGGCTCACTTCTCCCTGCCCCGTGAGATTGAATCTTCTGGTGTCCTTTAAAAATCGTTCCACTGAAACTGAGTGTTCCAGAACAGGTCAGCAAGGCCCACCTTGGCAACTCCTTGTTCTTTAAACTTCCAAAGGTCCCACATTTATAACACCAGGTGGTGAAGGATAGAACACTGGAGTCTAGTCTTTAATCACTTTACGAGCTTTTAGTTGTAAAGACACAGTGCAGTTGCCACAGGGAAAAAAACTCTTTCAGTCTGCTGCGAAAAATATATATAAGCCCAGACGAGTCCCCAATTAATACCCACCACCTGTATACAATTAACACCTAATTGATACACAGTTAACTCAGAAGACCATTCTGGTCCTAATGAATACTTTGCGGTCCCTATGTTTTATACAAGGAACTGGTGATTAGCTGTAGCCCACGAAGGCATCTCTCTCCATTGCAGAGAGACAATTGGTTATACAGCTTGAGGGACACCACCTCGCACCCAGCATGGGACAAGGCAAGGAGGCAGGCCTGCACAAACTACCACAGCCAGTACAGGGATTGAACCCATGCTGTTGGTGTTATTCTGCACCACACTCTAGCCATTTAAGCTAACCAATCAAATGACTTGTGTAACTTTGCGTAACTTTAAAGAGGGAATTGGATATGTAGTTGAAGGGCAGAAAATTGCAGGTCTCTGGGGGATATAGCATCAGGAATGCAACTGATTGAATAACTCTTTCAAAAAGCCAGCATACACACGATGGGCCAAATGGTTGTAAGATTCAATGATGTATACAACCTCTGTCCTAGCCAGAAGCAGGTACAACTCACACTTGAAGGAATTCGGGGAATCAACGTTCGTAATGGAAATGAACTGGAGATGCTCAGTTCTACGGTGGTGGTGTGTTTCGATCAGAATTTAAAGTATCTTGCAGCACAGAAGGAGACCATTTGGCCCGTCCTGCCTGTGCCATCTCTTTGAAAGAGCTATCCAATTAATCCCACTCCCTTGCTCTTTCCTCGTTGCCCTGCAAATTTCTCCTCTTCAAGTATTTATCCTGTTCCCTTTTGAAAGTTACTATTGAATCTGCTTCCACCGCCCTTTCAGGCAGCGTGTTCCAGATGACAAAAACTCACTGCATAAAAACACCAGTTGCCTTAAATCTGTGTATTCTGTCACCAACCCTCCTGCCAGTGGAAACTGTTTTTCCTTATTTCCTCTCAATACCCTTTAGTATTTTCAACAACCACATTAAATCTCCTCTTAACCTTCTTTGCTCTGAGGAGAACAATCGCAGCTTCTCTAGTCTCTCTCCATTAACTGAAGTTCCTCATCCCTGATACCATTCTAGTGAATCTCCTCAGCACCCTCTATAAGGCTCTTCCTAAAGTCTGATGCCCAGAATTGGACACAATACTCCAGCTGAGGCCTGGATTAAACAGTGTAACTCGGATTTCGGTAAAATCCAACACTGGGTGTGTGAAATCTTGATGGAAAATATGAACTGTACAATTAGAGAATCTTTCCACTCAAAATTTGGTAACGCCAGGAGAGGATAGCCAGGGTTTTCTGCCCGTCTGTGCCAGTCTGGGATATTCACTTTAATGGATGGAAAATAGTGAATTGGTGAGAACAAACACTGGTCAGCATTTTGTGCTGGGTGATTCTGGGGTGTACAGATATTTCACTGTGGTGAAAAGATTTAGAGAGAAAAACTGTATTTATATAGCGTCTTTCACAAACTCAGGATGTCCCAAAGTGTCTTACAGCCAATGAAGTATTTTTGAAGTGTAGTCACTGTCTTAATGTAGGAAACACAGCAGCCAATTTGTGCACAGAAAGCTCCCATAAGCAACAAAGTGATAATAGCCAGATAACCTATTTTAATAGTATTGGTTGAAGAATAAATATTGGTCAGGACACTGGGGAGTACGCTCCTGCCCTTCTTTTGAAATGATGCCATGGGATGTTTTAAGCTTACCTGAAAGACAGCATTTCCGACAGTGCAGCCCTCCCTCAGTACTGCACTGGAAGTGTCAACCTTTGTGCTTAAGTCTCGGGGGTGGGACTTGAACCCACAACCTTCTGACTCAGAGGGGCAAGCGCTATTCATTGAGCCATGGCTGACATTAACGGGCTGAGTTAAATGTATTGCACACCATTACAGTGTATGTCTGTAGTGTGCGCTCAATACAATTGTGATTGGTCTTCAGATTATAAATTGAAATTGAAAAACAAAAGTGATTAATAAGATGATGGAGATTGCCGGAAAGCAAAGGATGGTTTTGGAGCTATAATTTTTTAAAATACTGTATTGAAAACAGCATCCTGATTTCTCGGGACTGCGAAACCGAGGGAAGGAAATTCGCCTGGAATTAAATGCTCTCTATCAGCAAGAGAGCCATCTGGATGAACACTTCTACTTGAAAGCCTTGAAGCTACCCAACTGGACTCATCCAAGTGTGGTAAAAATTATTTTGTATCAATGTGTGTCCTTTCTCACCCTTCCCAGATTACAATGGTTCCAGTATTGGTGGCTGTGCCTCCAGGTGCTTTGCCACTAAGCTTTGGAATTCCCTCCCTAAACCTCTCCACCTGTATACCTCTCTCTCTTCCTTTACGACAGTCCTTAAAACCTATCTCTTTGACCAGGCTTTTGGCCCACCTGGCCTAATATCTCATTATGTGGCATGATGTCAAAAATGTTTTTATTTGGCATTGCTCTTGTTAAGAGCCTTGAGATGTTTTGCTATGTAATTGCAGGTTGTTACTCTCCCCTCTCCTTTTGTCTCATTCTTTCCCTCTTCCTCACATTTCTCCCCTTTTCCCCCTACCCCCGTTCCCCCTCCCCTTCCCCCTCCCCCTCCCCCTTCCCCCTCCCCCTTCCCTGCTCTTCCCCCTTCCCTGCTCTTCCCCCTTCCCTGCTCTTCCCCCTTCCCTGCTCTTCCCCCTTCCCTGCTCTTCCCCCTTCCCTGCTCTTCCCCCCTTTCCCCCTCTTTCCCCTTTCCCCTCTTTTCCCACTCTTCCCCCTTCCCCCTTTTCCCCCTTTTCCCCCTCTTCCCCCTTTCCCCCTCTCCCCCCTTTCCCCCCCTTTCCCCCTCCCACCTTTCTGCCCTCCCCTCTTCCCTCTCCCCTCCCCCTTTCCCCCTCCCCCCTTTCCCCCCCACCTTTCCGCCCTCCCCTCTCCCCTCCCCCTTTTTCTCCTTTCCCCCCTCCCCCTCCCCCCTTTCCCCCTCCCCCCTTTCCCCCTCCCCCTCTCCCTTTTCCCCTCCCCCTCCCCCTCCCCTTCCCCCCTCCCCCTCCCCTTCCCCCCTCCCCCTCCCCTTCCCCTTCCCCTTCCCCCCTCCCCCTCCCCTACCCCCTCCCCTCCCCCCCTCCCCCTCCCCCCTCCCCTTTCCCCTCCCCTTTCCCCCCTCCCCCTTCCCCCCTCCCCCTTCCCCCCTCCCCCTTCCCCCTCCCCTTCCCCCTCCACCTTCCCTGCTCTTCCCCCTTCCCTGCTCTTCCCCCTTCCCTGCTCTTCCCCCTCCTTCCCCTTTCCCCCCTCTTCCCCCTCTTTCCCCTTTTCCCCCTCTTCCCCCTCTTCCCCCTTTCCCCCTTTTCCCCCTCTTCCCCCTTTCCCCCTCTTCCTCCTTTTCCCCCCTTTCCCCCTCCCACCTTTCTGCCCTCCCCCTCTTCCCTCTCCCCTCCCCCTCCCCCTCCCCCCCCCACCTTTCCGCCCTCCCCTCTTCCCTCTCCCCTCCCCCTTTTTCCCCCTCCTCCCCCTCCCCCCTTTCCCCCTCCCCCTCCCCCCTTTCCCCCTCCCCCTCTCCCTTTTCCCCTCTCCCTTTTCCCCTCCCCCTTTCCCCCTCCCCTTTCCCCCTCCCCCTTTCCCCCTCCCCCTTTCCCCTCCCCCCTTTTCCCCCTCCCCCCTTTTCCCCCTCCCCCCTTTTCCCCCTCCCCCCTTTCCCCCTCCCCCCTTTCCCCCTCCCCCCTTTCCCCCTCCCCCCTTTCCCCCACCCCCTTTCCCCCTCCCCCCTTTCCCCCTCCCCCCTTTCCCCCTCCCCCCTTTCCCCCTCCCCCCTTTCCCCCTCCCCCCTTTCCCCCTCCCCCCTTTCCCCCTCCCCCCTTTTCCCCCTCCCCCCTTTCCCCCTCCCCCCTTTCCCCCTCCCCCCTTTCCCCCTCCCCCCTTTCCCCCTCCCCCCTTTCCCCCTCCCCCCTTTCCCCCTCCCCCCCTTTCCCCCTTTTCCCCTTCCCGCCCTTATTATAGTTGTGTACTTACCTTCTCAGGAGTCCTCACCCTGACTGTCTGTTTTGCTCTGTAACCTTGCAATTATTATCATTAAACCTCACTGATTCTGTTTTTCTGTTGGATTACCAGTGTTGGGACTTCAGCCTAGAGCCACCCAGTGCCCTTGTTGTCTATCAGCTGAGATGGTGGCAAAATCTGGGGGACACATCCTCCACGGGATGCTGTTTCACACTATAGGCACATGTGGGGCGTGTGTGGCCATGGCCCCATCTCTCTCTTCTGACATAAATATCAAATCCTGCCACCGACATATCCTCCGCAGACCGTTGTTGCTTGAAGTTAACTTCAGTATTGGACATTGATCTCTCTACTCCAATCCAGCAGTCCATCGCCGAAGGACAGAAAGCCCACTTTCTCCATTTTTCTATGCCCAGGCAACACGGAGAGGGGCCCAGCCTAATGCTCTGAGAACATGGGTTCAAGTCCCACCATGGCAGCTGATGGAATTTAAGTTTAAGCAGTAAAACCTGGAATTGAAAACTAGTCTCAGTAATGTTGACCATGAAACTATCATCGCTTGATATAAAAACCCATCTGATTCATTAATATCCCTTTAAGGAAGGAAATCTGCCATCCTTACCTGGTCTAGTCTACATGTGACTCCAGACCCATGGCAATGTGGTTGACTCTTAATTACTCTCTGAAGTGGCCTAGCAAGCCACTGCAGGGCAATTTGGGATGGGCAACAAATGTTGGCCTTGCCAGCATTGCCCACATCCCAACAAAGAATAAAGAAACAAAAATGCCAAATCTGTCCCAATTAGGTCTGGTTCACATTGGTTTATTTTGAGGTTTAACCGCTCTCTCTTTCTTTGAAGCCCATAGGTGATGAAAGTCAAGCTCGTGTGGTTGAAACGATTGGTGATAAACCAGGTGAGAATCCTTAGTTATCAAGACCCACAGTAAACAGAATGTACATAATGAGGAGCAGCCACAGTTTTGTATAACACCTTTAACAAGGTGACATGTCCCAAGGTGCTTCACAGCAGCGTTATCAAATAGAGCCAGACACCAAGCCACATAAGGAGATATTCGGACAAGCGACCAAAAGCTTGATCAAAGAGGAAGGTTTTAAGGAGCACCTTAAAGGATTTAAACAGGTTTAGGGCAGGCATTTTAGAGTTTAGGGCTAAGGCATCAGAGGGCATGACCATCAATGGCGGGGTGTTTAAAATCAGCAAGGCTCAAGATGTCAGAATCAGAGAACTCGGAGGGACGTGGGGCTGCAGGAGATCACAGCGATGGGGAGGGCCAAGGCCATGGAGGGATTCGGAAACAATGATGAGAATTTTAAAATTGAGGCCTTGGTTAACCAGGAGCCAATGTAGGTCAACGAGCACAGGAACGATGGATGAAAGGGACTGGGTGTGAGCCGGGACAGAAGCAGCAGAGTTTTGGATGACCTCAAATTTACAGAGGCTGGGACGTGAGAGGCTGACCAGGAGTGTGTTTGAATAGTCAAGTCTAGAGGTAACAAAAGCATGGATGAGAGTTTTAAACTATTTTGTTCTTTTCATTCTGGATGCTTCTGACCCAGAGCCCGAAATTTTCAAACATTTTACTGATTTCCAATTGGCCTCAGCAATTTACAAGCAGCTACAAGTACTCAGAATGGACGCCTTGTGGCACAGTGGGTAGCGTCCCTGCTCCTAATCCAGAAACTCCAGGTTCGAGTCCCTCTCCAGGACTTGATGGCCGAGGAAAGTGCGTTCATAACGCAGCCAAACAGGTTGAGTATCAACCTGCAAATCCTTCCAACACACGCCAATGGCAGGCGGTAAGAGCGGGAGGGATTCCTGGTCAGCCATGTGATGGAAAGAGAGTTGGAGCCTCTACCATCACTAACCATAGCTCCAGACTACAACATGCATGTAAAAGTGTATTAAGCCAGAGGAACCCACACTCTCTGATTGGACTGTAACACAAGTGCTCAGATGTCCGCGAGGTGTGCTAAAGCAGTAGCCTAAAAAAGGACAGGGAAGATTAATGTTTAAGCGTCCAGACCATGGGCGGGATTTTCTGGCCCTATCCACCGCTGGGATTTTCCGGTCCCGCCGAAAGTCAGTGGACTTTTGGCTGGGCCCCTGCATAATCCACACCGGGTCCCACCACAATGGGGTTGGAAAATCCCGGCCCGTGTGTGAGCAACGCTGGGAAGGTCCACCAATACTGGGAAGGCCTTCAGTTTTAATTTGTGCCTGAAAGCTCGCAAGTCTGCCGACTATTTTCTTCCTCCTTTATCTTCTAGAGTTTGATTTTAAACCCAAGGGCCATTTGCAAATTGGTGAAGACTTGGACATAATTAGACAACGGTAAGATGAGATGTGTTCAAATCCTGGTCTCAGTCAACTTGCAGTGATAGAATGCAGTGAATCTCCGCAGGAAGATGTTAAATCTTTCATGCTTTCTCTAGGTGAAATTTTAAGCGGATTACCTGATCGTTAAAGACTGGATAATAGCTGGTTTGGATCGGGAGCCATGTGGAATTTTAAACAGTGGGAGTGAACGGGAAGGGGTTTATTTCATTGGGATTCTATACATTGGGAGTGAATGGAAAAGTGGTTGATCCATTGGGATTACGCACTGAAACTAAATGGGATTGCACCACTGAAATTCCAAATGGTAGGGTTGAGCAGCAAGAGATCTGATCCACTGGAATCCTATCCTGGCTGTTTGATACCTGAATCCTGAAGTTGGAATTTGATATGCAGTTAATTCCAAATTTTCCACTGCCCTCTATTGTAAATATTTGTCAAGTTTATACATTTACCAACCGAGACTCGAATTAAGACCTAGTTGATATTTAGAAGATTAAGCTAGGAATGATGGCAATAAGGTAGCGTTTGTGGAACATTAATTCTTTCCCTCTTGAGATGCCAGTATCCTGCCATATTTCTCCAGAATGTTTTTGGACCATGGTTTGTACAGATCTGCACCTGGCAGGCCAAAGACTAAGCCATCAGGAACTGACATGCACTTTGATGAGCAAGATGTTGTCCTTTGAACTAACTTATCTCTTCTGGCATTGCTCGCAATGTGTCCAGAATATGGATCTTATATATTTAATTGCCAATGTGGCCTGCGCCTTTAAGGCCACTGCATAGGTTTTCCATTGCACAAGTGCCAGGCAATGACCATCTCCAACGAGAAAGAATCTAACCATCTCCCCATGATATTTAACGACGTTACCATCACTGAATCCCCGATTATCAACACCCTGAGGGGTTACCATTGACCAGAAACTTAACTGGACCAGCCACATAAATATTGTGGCTACAAGAGCAGGAATTCTGTTGTGAGTAACCCATCTAACTCCCCAAAATCTGTCTACTAGCTACACAGCACAAGTCAGGAGTGTGATGGAATACCTTCCACTTCCCTGTTCGAGTGCAGCTCCATCAACACTTGGGAAGCTCAATACATCACAGACAAAGCAGCCGACTTGATTGATACCCCATCTACCACCTCAAACAATCACTTCCTCCGCCATTGACGCCCAGTGGCAGCAGTGTGTGTACCGTTGATAAGATGCACTGCAGCAACTTGCCAAGCCTCCTTCGACAGCACCTTCCAAACCATGACCTTTGTCACCTAGAAGGACAAGGGCAGCAGATGCATGAGAACACCACCACCTGCAAGTTCCCCTCCAAGCCTCATACCATCCTGACTTGAAACTATGTCGACCACTCCTTCACTGTTTCAGGGTCAAAATCCTGAAATTCCCTTCCTGACAGCACTGTGGGTGTACCTACACCAGATGGACTGCAGCGATTCAAGAAGACGGCTCACCACCTTCTCTAGTGCGAATAGGGATGGGCAACAAAATGCTAGCCATGCCAGAGAAGCTCACATCCCATGAAAAGAATAATTCAAGAAAGGGTCACCCATGCAATCGGAGCTACTGATGACTGCTAAGGTCCATCAGATGGGCAGTTCTAATTGCCTGAAAATTTCACACTGCACTACTGTTGTTTTTTTTAACTTGTTGCATCATTATTTTGCATCTGTAGCAAAGAGTGAAGTTTGGAGTGTGGTGGCTGTAAGACATTTTTCCAAGTTAATTGCCTCCAGCTTTTCCAAGAGTCAGCGATGAATGTAAATCTTATTCAGTGTACTAGATGTTGAGGGTTAAAGGAAAAAAAAAAAACTTGCATTTATATAATGCTGTCCCAAAGCACTTTACAGTGTAGTCACTGTTGTAATGTAGGAAATGCTGGTTTGTGCACAACAAGCTCCCACAAACAGCAATATGATAAGATAATAATGATCAGATAATCATTTTTTGTGATGTGGATTAAGGGATAAATATTGGGCAGGATACTAAGGATAACTGTCCTGCTCTTTTTCAAAATAGTGTCACGGGACCTTTTACATCCACCTGAGACAGAAGAATGTTTATTGTCTCATTCAAAAGTGGTTATCTCCAACAGTGCTGCACTCCCCCAGTTCTGCACTGTAGTGTCAGCCTAGATATTTGTGCTGAAGAGCTGTAATAGGGACTTGAACCCACAACCGCCTGGGCTCAGAGGCGACTGTGCTACCAACTGAGCCATGGCTGACATCTAGTTCAAAGACTTCAGAATCTCACTTCACAGTGCCACCTACTGGCTAAAGTCCACAACTGCATTGTTACAGGCAGCTGTTTACATACAGGATTTCACAGAATTTTAATGGCACGGAAGGAGGCCATTCGGCCCATCGAGTCTGCACCGGTTCTCCAAATGAGCATTATGACCTAGTCCCGTTGCCCTGCCTTTTCCCCGTACCCTCGCACATTGTTTCTATTCAAATAATCAGCTAATGCTCTCTTGAATGTCATTAAAATTGAATGTTGACAAAAAAAGTGACCATGTAACAATCCCTTTAATGTGCATTGCATTTCTTCTGAACAACTGAAAATGCAGATCTTCTTTAAGTTGGGATATTGCTGATTCCAGCTGGCTAGTTCATTTGCCAACATAACATGGACTCCATTAGAAAAGTGATTCATTGCTTTCAGATGTACTGACAGCATAACAAAGGGCTATGTAAATTAAAATCTGCCTCGCTTTTCATATTGAAATGGACTTATGAAGTTATGTCACGCTTTTTTACCTAATACACATCCAAGATTATCTCTTTAAAGAAAGTCCAGTCCTCGCAGAGGTTGCAGCTTTTGAAGGCTGGATCTTTTTTTGAAAAGAACGCTCGGGTATTGCTAAACAAATGAAGCAATTAGTCTCCAGCTGATTACAGCATCCTAAATCCTTGTCATTCACCTTGTAGCCTCCCTGGAGATTCAGTCAGTAATCACACACACAAGCAACCCATGAATTTAATTAGACCACAGCGCAAGTGTTTGAAATAGGTATAACTAATCAATTGCAGCATTAGCAGGCCACAATAGAAAGCTGCTGGACTCACTCACTCTGTAACTCTTTCGAGTACATTCACAGTTCTTGACTTTTTTCCGGGAGTGGGACATGAACCCACAACCTTCTGACTCAAAGGCGAGGGTGCTATGAACTGAGCCACAGCTGACACCTCTCACTCACTCTGTAGTTGATTAATTTTCCTAATTACCCTCCCTCTTCCCATGCCTTCGTCACAGGTGGGTGCTGACTTCTGTGGGGCCATAATTTTTCGGGTGGTTGCCACGCTGCCTATTCTCCATGTGTGAGGACTGACAGTCCAGTTCCAAATGGTTAGTAGTTCATGAAAGACATCAGAGATTCGTAGGATGGTTACAGCACAGGAGGAGGCCATTTGGCCCGTTTTGCCCGTTCTGGCTCTCTCTAATAGCCACTCCGGCAGTTCCAAACACCTGGTCCTTTTCCCCGTATAAATATGCAAATATATTCTCTTCAGATAATTATCCAATTCTCTTTTGAAGGCCTCAAATGAATCTGTCTCCACCGCACTCGCAGGCCGTTCGTTCCTTAACCACTGGCTGCGCAAAAAAAAGTTTTTCCTCGTGTCACCATTGCTTCTTTTGCCGGTCTCCTTGAATCGGTGTTCTCTGGTCCTTGACCCTTCCAGCAATGGGGACAGTTTCTCTCTATCTAGATAGCCATGATCCTGCCCTCACCTGAAGTCCCTTTGGCTGGAGACGAGCGAAAAGAAAAGATGTGCTTTTGTACAATTAGTGAATTTGGACATCCCAATGTGATTTACAGCCAATAAACATACAAACATACATAGAAACATATGAATTAGGAGCAGGAGTAGGCATTCAGCCCCTCAAGCCAGTTCTGCCATTTGATAACATCATGGCTGATCTGATTGTGACCTCAACTCTACTTTCTGGTCTACCCCCTATAACCTTTGACTCCCTTGTCAATAAAGAATCTATCTAACTCAGCCTTAAAAATATCCAATGACCCTGCCTCCACTACCCTCTGGAAAAGAGAATTCCACAGACTAACGGCCTTCTAAGAGAAAAAAATCCTCCTCATCTCTATCTTAAATGAGAGATCCCTAGTTCTAGCCTCTCTCATAAGGGGAAAGATCCTCTCAGCGTCCACCCTGCCAAGTCCCCTCAGGCTCTTGTATGTTTCAGTAAGATTATCTCTCATTCTTCTAAATTCCAGTGGATACAGGTCCAACCTTTTCAACCTTTCCACATAAGATAACGCCTTCATCCCAGGAATCAGTCAAGTTAAATTTCCCTGAACTGCTTCTAATGCATTTATATCCTTTCTGAAGTAAGGAGACCAAAACTGTACACATTACTCCAGAAGTGGTCTCATCAATGCCCTGTACAACTAACTGTGGCAAAACTTCCCTACTTTTATATTCCAATCCCCTTACAATAAACAGCAACATTCTATTTGCCTTCCTAGTCATTTGCTGTATCTGCACACTGACATTTTGTGATTCAGGTACCAGGGCACCCAGATCCCTCTGTACCTCGGAGTTCTGTAATCTCTCTCCATTTAAATAAAATACTGCTTTTCTATTCTTCCTGCCAAAGAGGAGGAGTTCACATTTTCCCACATTATACTTCATCTGCCAAATTTTTGTCCACTCATTGAACCTATCTATATCCCTTTGCAAGCTCCTTATGTTCTCTTTACAATTTACTCTCTACCTATCTTTGTACTGTCAGCAAATTTAGCACCCATCCATTCAGCCCCATACAGTCATTGATATAGATTGTGAATAGATGGGGCCCTACCACTAATCCCTATGGTATTCCACTAATTACAGCTTGCCGACCCAAATATGACCCATTTATTTCTACCCTCTGCCTCCTGTTAGCTAAACATATGAATTAGGAGCAGGAGTAGACCACTCAGCCCCTCAACGCTGCTCCGCCATTCAATAAGATCCTTGGTGACCTGATTGTAACCTCAGCTCCACATCCCCACCTACCCCGATAACCTTTCACCCCCTTGCTTATCAAGAATCTATCTACCTTTGCCTTAAAAGTATTCAAAGACTCTGCTTCCACCAGCTTTTGAGGAGAGAGTTCCAAAGACTCACGACCCTCTGAGAGAAAAATTTTTTTCCTCATCGCTGTCTTAAGTGGGCAACCCCTTATTTTTAAACAGTGACCCCTAGTTCTAGATTCTTCCACAAGAGGAAACATCCTCGCCACATCCACCCTGTCAAGACCCCTCAGATTCTTATATGTTTCAATAAAGTTGCTTCTTACTCTTCTAAACTCCAGCAAACATAAGCCTAGCCTGTTCAACCCCTCCTCATCAAACAACCTGTCCAGTCCAGGCAATAGTCTAGTAAACCTTCTCTGAACTGCTTCCAACGCATTTACATCCTTCCTTAAATAAGGAAATCAATACTGTACACAATACTCCAGATGTGGTCTCACCAATGCTCTGCATAACTGAGGCATAACCTCTCTATTTTTGTATTCAATTCCGCTCGCAATAAACAATAACATTCTATTAGCTTTCCTAATTACTTGCTGTACCTGCATACTAACCTTTTGTGATTCATGCACTAGGACACCCAGATCCCTCTGCATCCCAGAGCTCTGCAATTTCTTACCATTTAGATAATAAGCTTCTTTTTTATTTTTCCTGCCAAAGTGGACAATTTCACATTTTCCACACTATACTCCATTTGCCAGACCTTTCCCCACTCATTTAACCTATTTATGTTCCTTTGTAGTCTCCTTATGTCCTCTTCACAACTTACTTTCCTACCTATCTTTGTATCTTCCCTATTTTGATATTCCATTTTATATGCCTATATTTATTAAAAAAATCCTCCATCTATGCTAATAGTCCCTACACCATGAGCTCTTATCTTGTGTAGTAACCTTTGATGTGGCACCTTATTAAATGCCTTTTGGAAATCCAATTATACCGGCTCCCCTTGATTCACGTTGCTTGTTACTTCCTCAAAGAACTCACATAAATTAGTTAAACACAATTTCCCAAAAAGTACTTTTTGACACTGTTGTAATATAGGAAACATGTCAGCCAATTTGGGCAAAACAAGCTCCCACAGACAGTAATGTGATGCAGACCCAGCCAGCCCAGGAGTTCTACTGTTGATATAATTTAGCCATTCCGGCTGGTGAGTGACAGTGTGTTAAATATAGGTGAGAAAGCAGGGACTGTATCTGATTCCAACCCCCACCCTCCAACCCTGATAAGGACATAAGAAATCAAAATTGGATTTGGCCATTTGTCCCCCTAGAGTCTGCGCCACCATTAAATAGAATCACTGATGTTCTACCCCAATTCCACCCTCCCGCATTACCCCCAAAATCCAAGTTCCTTAGTACCCAAAAATCTGTCGCTCTCTCTCTCTTGAATACACCCAATGGCTGAGCAATCATGGCTCAGTTGGTAGTACAGAATCGCAAGATTCTGCGTTCAGGTCCCACTCCAGAGACTTGAGCATAAAAATGCAGGCTGACGCTCCAGTGCAGTTCTGAGGCAGTGCTGGACTGTTGGAGGCGTCATCATTTGGATGAGGTGTTAAACCATCTGCTTACCTCATTTGGTTGTAAAAGATCCCGTGGCATTATTTCAAAGAAGAGCAAGGCGGTCCTCTTCAGTATCCTGGCCTATATCTATCCCTCAGTTAACGTCACAAAAAACAGATTACCTGGTCATTATCACATTGGCGATTGTGGGAGCTTGCTGTGCGCAAATTGGCTGCTGCATTTCCTACATTACAACAGTGACTACACAGCGCTTCAGTGGCTTTAAAGTGTTTTGAGATGTCCGGTGCTGGTGAAAACACTATATAAATGCTTGTATTTCTTTCTCTCTGTGGGGTAGAGAATTCCGAAAATTCACAACCCTCTGAGTGAAGAAATTTCCCTGTGTCTCAGTCCGATATGGCCAACCCCTTATCCTGAGATTGTGACACCTGATCCTATTTACGTTCTGGGTATCACATTTTAATCTCAAGTCGAATTGCATGTGTGCACCATTGCCTGCTAGTAAGTACTTTTCTAGGCGATGAATCTGCCTCTCCTCAGCATTGTATTGTTTGAGCTGCCTTCCTATTGATTGTCAAACAGCAAAGAGAAGAATGAAATGGAGCCCCTGTGGCTCAGTTGCAGGCATTGTCGATGCTTCTACCTGTCCACGCTGACAGCTCTGTCTCTTGTTCCCACTCCTCACTGTCTGTCCTGTAGCTGACAATGACCTGCATTTTAAAGCACTGTTACAGCAGCTCCTTACAGGCCTGATTTGCAGTTTTCCTCGAGGGTCTAAGTGTTTCTGTGAATTTTTTTTTACAAGAAAGGTTTGCTCTTCAGACCAAAAGATAAGGCCTTGGGGCGGTTTCCTAATGGGACAGCGAGTGCATTTGCTGCTCTTGGTGTAAAGGCCTCCCAGGTTTAACTAGAGGCAGTCACAAGATGGCACTGTTCCCCTCTCATATTGTGCCTTAGGTTTCTTGCCATTTCCTAGGTGCTGGTGACTGGTTTTACAGGCACCTGGTGTCTCCTCACACTCCACTCTGGGTTGCCAGTCCTCACGTGTAGAAATCTGACAGTAGGTGAACCATTCGCCTGTGGAGGCCATCGCAGCTGATTCTAGTTGATCATGAAGTGTGCATAGAGTGGGGAGGAGGATGATCAATGGATATCAGGAGGGGTATTTTGTTTTTTTAAAATTTGGGTTGTGACTAATTGTGTACAACTCCAGTGCCCCTGAATTTAGTACTGCCCATTGATTAAATCTGGGACCACCTTGGATGTGTAGCATCAGTAGAGGTATTTGTGCCATCTGCAGCTTTCATGTAGCTCCACAGGAACGGGAGGAGGCCATTCAGCCCCTCAAGCCTGTACAGCCACTCAATTAGATCATGGCTGATCTATATCTTAACTCCATTCACCTGTCTTTGTTCCATTACCCTCAATATCCTTATCCAGCAAAAATCTATCAACCTGAGTCTTAAAATGTTCAATTGACCCCCCCAACCTTGACAGCTTTTTGGGGGAGAAAGTTTGAGATGTTCCCTCCCCTTTCTTTGAAACTCTTTCGAGTTATCAACAGTCACAGATTGCAACTCTTTCGAGTACAATCACAGTTCTTGGTTTCTGGGAGTGGGACATGAACCCACAACCCTCTGATTCAAAGGCAAGGGTGCTATGAACTGAGCCACAGCTGACACCTCCCCCTTTCTTTGAAGAAGCACTTCCTGACATCATCCCTGAATGACCTGGCTCTAGATTCAGTCACCACCCCCTCCACCTCCACCCGCACCCCCACCCCCACCCCCACCCCCCCTCCACCTCCACCCCCGCTCCCCCACCCCACCTCCGACCCCGAAGAAACCGTTTCTCTGTATTTGTCGTAACAAAGATTGAAACTGTCCAGTTAGAGTACACCCTGTAAAGATTGGTTAAAAAGATGCTGGTTTTGATTTTAAATATTAAACTAAATCTGTCTGCCTTTGCTCACTGCTAGACGACTCTCGCATGTCTCTGGCCACCGATCGTACTATCTGCGAGGAGCAGGCAGTGAGCTGCAACTCGCCTTGGTCCAATTCACGATGAGCAAACTCCTCAAAAAGGTGAGCTACCTGAGTTTGAATCCTACTTAGTGTCTTTGTTTTGCTGCCTTCTCCCTGATTCTCCCTCCCGTCTGCTAAAGGGATAGAGTTTTATGAATATTGACCACTCTACGGTATCTCGAGCAGGTGTACACCGACCTGTACAAGCCTAGATGGTAACCCTCAATAGGCTACTCGACCATGATGCCTGGCACAGATCAGCCCCACCTCGTCCTTCCCAGACACCAACACATGCCTGATTCCAGCACAATCACTGGATAATGATCAAGTGAAGAACCCTTGGCTGATTTTCAAAGCAAGTTAGTTGTAAAAAAAGAAATACTTGCTTTTAAAATGAAAGCTGGTGGACGCTGATCCCGTAAAGTAATTCTAAAAGGGAGTCAGATAGGTGCTTGAGAATGAGGAATTTTACAGGGTTAGAGGACAAAAAGCAAGATTGTAGAACTGAGCATGACTGCTCTTTCAAAGAGACAGCACAGGCATGATGGGTGGAATGGCCACCTTCTGTGCTCCAAGTCTCTCTGATCCTATGATTCCTAAAGTGACTTTCACAATCTCAAGATGTCCCAAAGTGCTTTGCAGTCAATGAAGCACTTTTTTTTTGGAACTGTTGTAATGTAAGGAACACTGCAGCCAATTTGCACACAGCAAGCTCCCACAAACAGGGATGTAGTCACGAGCAGAAAAAAAAAATCTGTTTATTAGCGATGTTAATTGAGAAATAAATATTGGTCTCAGGACACCGGGGAGAACCCTCCTGTTGTTCTTCGAAATCATGCCATGGGATATTTTACATCTGCTTTCAAGCACGCTTCAGGAGCTGCAAGGCGCTACATAAATGCAAGCCTTTCTCTTTTCAGTTATGCTCCAAAGCACTTTCCGTGCGATGCAGTGGGAGGGTAAGGTGGCAGCCATATTGCACACAGGAAGATCCCACAAACAGCAATGAGGTAAATGACCGGGGTCATCCTTTTTTTTGGTGACAGTGGTTGAGGGATGAATTTAGCCAGGACACCCGAGGCAGCTCCGCAATTCGATCACGGGATCTTTAACATCCAAAGGAGGAGGCTGAGGCAGGAAGGTCAACTTGGATTAGGCGCACAAGTCCCGGAGTGAAGTTTCAACCCACCACTTTGTGAGTCAGAGCGCGCTGTCAGCAAAGGCAGATAGTTGGAGGAGCAAAATTTCAAACTGACGTACCAACAGTTTAAAATCTTTGTGTAACGTAACACAGCCATTGTCTTCAACAGCCCAGGGATTAGACAGAATTTGCCACTACACAAAGCATGAATGGTTACCACGGTAACTGTTCATGCGTGAAAAACTTTACTGTCGTCAGCTTATTTTGTCACGGGCGCCCTAACTTGGCAATGGTGCTAACAGGTGGATTCAGTCCTTCCTCATGACCTGCGGGTTTTTCTTTCCTCAGGGATTCATTCCGATAACTGTGCCGGATATGCTGAAAGGCGCTGTGTTTGTAAGTACAGAATTTCATAGGATTTGCAGCACAGAATACAGGCCAGTCGGCCCATCTGCTCCATGCTGGTGTTTAAGAGCCACGTGAGCTTCCTCCTACTCCTCTTCATTTCGCCCCATCAGAATGCCCACTACTACAGAAAACATAGAGTGCTGTAGCCTTGCTGTATACAGCACGTTTCACAACCTCATGGTGCCCCAACGCACTTTACAACCAATAGAGAACTTATTTTGTAATGTAGGAAACACGACAGCCAATTTGCACGCAGCTATGTGATAAATGACCAGATAATCTGTATTGGTGATGTTGTTTGAGGGATAAATATTTTCCTGGACACCAAGTATAACTCTCCTGCTCCTCCTTTCAACAGTGCCATGGGGTTCTTTTACACCTGCCTGAGTGTGTGAAGGGGGGCCTCAGTTTAACGTCTCACCCGAAAAACGGCACCTCCAACAGTGCCGCATTCCCTCAGTCCTACGGTAGGAGTGCCAGCCTAGATTATGTGCTCGAGGTCCCGGCGTGGGACTTGAACCCCCAGCACTTCTGGTTCTGAGGCGAGAGTGCTACCCTCTGAGCCCTGGCTGAATCCTGAGAGTCTCAGCCGGATGCTGAATGTCTCCGCATTGGTGGCTAGTACCTGGCTGATGCAAAATAGACTTAGAAATGTGGAGTCCTACAGCACAGGCAGAGGCCATTCAGCCCATCACACTTGTGCTGGCTCCTGGAAGGAGCTGTCCAATTTAATCACACATCCTAACATTTTCCCTATAACACTGCAAATTAGTCCTTTTCAAGCGCATGACCAATTGCCTTTTGAAACTACCAGCAAACTCTGCTTCTGCTGCCCTTTCAAGTAGTGCGTTTCCAGATCTTGACAATGAGTTGCGTGAAGAAATTTCTCCTCATTTCCCCCCTCATTCTTTTGCCAATTAGTCTAAACCTAAGACCTCTGGTTACTTAACATGGCAGACATGGCGTGGGGCTGTAAAATTTCAAATCCCTGTTTTTACAGGAGGGCTGCGGGATGAGGCCCAATGCCAAATCCTCCCTGGTTTACCAGCTCGACCCTACTCGCTTTGAAGATCTCTGTCTGGCGGGAACAGCCGAGGTTGGCATCGCAGGTAAATCTGTCTCTCAGAACAAACTAGGAATAAGCTGCATAGGCTGGGCTTGTCTCGCCTCAAGTATGGAAGCTTAAGGGTGATCGAATTGAGGTTTTTAAAGAAGTTAATAGGGAGAAACTATTTCCTCTCATAGGGTTGGGGAGGGGGTGGGGGGTGCTGCGGGTGGAAGAGACCAGTACATGACTTTGCAGTTAAGGTTGGGCCGTTCAGGGGTGTACAGTTCAAGACTGAAATTAATAGATTTTTGTTGAGCTCAGTTATGATGGGATATGCAACCAAGACAAGTGTTTGGAGTTGAGATGCAGGTCATCTTTGATCTGAATGAATGACAGAACAGGCTCTAGGGGCTTGAAGGTAGACTGCAGGTGTGTGTTTGTGTGTGTGTGTGTGTGTGTGTCTGTGTATGTATGTGTGTCTGTATGTGCGTGTGTATGTTTGTGCGAGTGTCAGCCCCACACTGGGGGAGATGTACTCTCTCTTGTTTCTGTTCAGAGATAGTGTATACTCTCTGAGAGTCAGTTTTTGTGTGTGTGGTATCAAGTTCTTGAGTTCTTCAAGTTCCTGAGTTCAGAAACTGAGGGTTCTGTGCATTTAGCAAGCGTGTTGCTGCTGCTCTTATAAGGGCTTAAGAAAAATCAAAAGGGGAGAAGAAGGTATTCAACTCATGGGACCCGGTTCCTCGATGCCCAGCGTGTGGCGATCAGCTTTCAAGAAAGTGCCTCCCGCTCACCACATTCCGTTTTCAGAGACAATGTGTATAATAGAACTGCTCTTGGTTGCAAAACTCTCAACTTTGTCACAAGCCTTCTGAAAGATTCAGACAGGCAGCAGTGTTAATCCTCTGTACTTTTGCAACATGATATGACCCAGTGTGGAATAGTTCTCACCATCGGACAAGAGGTCATTGGCTAGTTTGTTTCACCAAAATAAAAATTGACCTGAGCTCAAATTTTGCCTTGAATATCGCGGATGGAGGACTGTAACTGACACAAGGAGCATTGTGACAAAGTATTTACGACACAGAGATAGGCCACTCAACCCTCTCTAGTGTTTATGCTCCACATGAACCTCCTCCCATCTTTCTTCACCTCACCCCACCAACATATCCTTCTGTGCCATTCTTCCATTACAAGTGGGTTTGCAGTTATAGCACTCAGTGCTAAAGGGTTTCAAATTTGACTGATCACTGCAGCAGTGAACAACTGTGACACAATTGCATTGTACATGAGTTTTAAATTTACTTTTCAATAACTTAACTTTCTGTTCTCTGGTTTACTTTCTCAATTTGGTTTGGCAAAATATTCGAGTTTTACTTTATACCGTAATATTTAAGTTCCTCTATCAACAAAAACATCTTGCGTTTGTATAGCGCCTTGAATGTAATAAAACATTACAGGACTGTTGCCAACCAAAAAATTGACATCAAGCCACATAAGGAGATATTAGGGCAATTGCCCAATAGCTTGACCAAAAAGGTTGTTAAGGATAGGGAGAGTGAGGTGCGGAGGTTTAGTGAGGGGACTCCCTTTCTCTTAACCAGAAAGTTTCCACAGTGAATCTGAGGTGTGAGATATCGATCTTTCAATACACCAAAGCTTCATAAAACTGAACAGGACATAATGAGACACCAAGGTGTACTGCAGAATTGGGGGAGGTGAACAGAAATACAGGCAAAGAGGAAGGTGTTGAGGCCTTGAGTGATGAGCAAAAGTTTAGGGAAAATGTTCTTGATTTGAAAAGGCCTTGAGGCTGGAGCAGGTTGAAGTGGGTGTGTTTCAGACAGGATGGTGGAGGGCAGTGTAAAGCAGGCCAGAGAGCAAGGGGGTACAAACTTGGATGACCAGTTGCACTGTTAGTCACAACTCTACAAGTAATAGGGACAGCATTGTGAGGAGGACTGTAAACTTGGCCATTTGTACCCAAGCTTGATGGTAACTTGAGACCAGACCTAGGGGGCATATATGTGAGAAGGCGGTGGTGGGTTACAGTTCACTCAGGTTGCTTTATGCATGTTGTAGTCTGGAGCTGTGGATCGTGATGGTAGAGGCTCCAATGTTATTTCCATCGCAAGGCTGACCAGGAGCCTCTCCTGCTGTTGCTGCCCACCGTTGGTGTGTGTTGGAAGGATTTGCTTGGCTGCACTATTAATGCACCTTCCACAGCCACCAAGTCCTGGGGTGGGGCTTGAACCCAGAACTTCTGGTTCACAGGTAGGGACACTACCCACTGCATCACAAGCCCTCCAACAAACTTGAGAGAGACCCTAACAAATCCAATAGGGGAACTGGGGAGAAACTTCTTTACCCATGGAGCAGTAAGATTGTGAAACTCGCTACCATGAAGAGTGGTTAAGGCAAAAAGCATAGGTGCATTTAAGGGGAAGCTAAGGGAGATGAGGCAGAAAGGAATAGAAGGATACGTTGATGGGGCTTGATGAAAGCTGGGAAGAGGCTTGTGTGGATCTGTTGAACTAAATGGCCTCTCTCGCTGCTGTGAATAATTTGTTAGAAGGAATTGTTTCCCTGTTGAAAGATGTTCTTGTTTTCTAGGTTACTTCATGGATCACGCTGTTAACCTGCAGGATCTGCCTGTGAGGTAAAATGAATTATTGAAGAGCGCTGGGTGAGAATGGACAGCTTTGTTGTCGTCCTTCTCCTCTCTATTGACATCTCAATTTCCCGTCTGTGCTGAGTGGCTTTGAAGGATTTCAAAGCTCGATATGCAATCTCTATTTCCCAATTTCTCCCCTCATCTCTCTGTGGTGTGCTTTAGCTCCAGAGGGTCCTATATCCAACCCACTCACGTAGAATCATAGAATGGTTACTGCACTGAAGGAGGCCATTTGGCCCATAGCCCTGTAATTCTAGATCCTAACCACTTGCTGCATAAAAACATTTTCTTCATGTCACTGTTGCTTCTTTTGCCAGTGACCTTAAATCACTCTCCTCTGGTTCTCGATCCTTCTGCCAACAGGGACAGTTTCTCCCTATCTACTCTGCCCATACCTCTCGTGATTTTAAACGCATGAACAACTCTTGTGCTTAAGAAAGAGATCACATTCCTGATGCACCTTTGACACATTCTCAGGCCATCCGGAAATGTTTTCCAGCCTCTGGGTTACTTTGTGAAGTTTGGACACTCTTGTTGGAGTGTCAGTCTGTAGCACTTTTGCCTCTGAGTCAGAAGGTTGTGGGTTCAAGTCCAATTCCAGAGACTTGAGCAAAAACAAAATCCAGGCCATTGATCCCAGTGCTGTACAAAGTGAGTGCTGCACTGTCAGAGGTGCAGCCTTTCAGGTGAGGCATTAAACCAAAATCCTATCAGGTGAACATGAAAGACACTGCAGCACTGTTTCAAAGAGGGAGAGCTTTCGCCAGTGTCCCAGACAGTATTTATCCCTCAACCGGTATCACTAAAACAGGTTATTTGGGTTATTGTCACATTGCTGTTTGTGGAATCATGCTGTGTACAAATTGGCTGCCTGTATTTGCATTGCAACAATGAGTACACTTCCAGGAAACACTTAATTGGCTATAAAGCACTTCGGGACATCCTGAGATTGTGACAGATGCTATACAGACAAAACCTTTTATGTTGGTATACACAGCAATCCCTTTGCACTCGAGAGGCGAGTGAAATGAATGACCAGTCAAGTGGCTTTTTTGGTCATAGTTTAGGAATAAAATTTAGTTAGGACCCTGGAAGACATAGATTCAAGATAAGTGGCAGAAGGTGTAGGGGGGACATGAGGAAGAACTTTTTTACGCAGAGGGTAGTCTGGAATTCGCTGCCCAAGTTGGTGGTAGTGGCAGAAACTTTAAACTGTTTTAAAAGGTACCTGGATCTGCACCTAAAATGCTGTAAGCTGCAGGGCTATGGGCCGGGTGCAGGAAGGTGGGATTAGAAAGGGCACCTAGGTGTCCTCGGGCTGGCATGGACAAGATGAGCCGAATGGCCTCCTTCTGTGCTGTAACTTTTCTATGGTTCTAACTCCCTGCTCTTCTTCAGATAGTGCACTGGGATCTTCAACAGGCAGATGAGAGCACAGTTTAACATCTAATCCAAAAGACAGCAGATCTGACAATGCAGCATTCCCCCAGTACTACAGCCTACATTATGTGCTGAAAACCAGAGTGAAATTTTAGCCCACAGCCTCTGACTCGTAGGTGAGAAAGATATCAAGCTGATACTACAAGTCCAGGGAGTGAGTGTTTACTGGCTATTTGACTGGGGAAGGCAGCAGCCAACACCTGCAAATATGCTTTCAAGTAGGTGTCCCTGCACTGCAATTGGACAGGGACCCTGGGTGGTTGCCCCCTTTTGTTTTTCAGCCCTGGGACCGCTGAGTCCCATGGTCATGCTCACAACTGCTTTCACCCAACATCTCCCTCCTGCTGAGAGAACCTCCAACTGGAGAACAAACCAAAACCTTTCTAACCCACCAGCCTGAGTTGACAGCAATGCCGCTTTAACCCGACTGAGCCACCGGGGGCGCTGTCTTCAACTTTTTTTTGTGCGGGTGGCCATTGGAAGGCTGTGCCTGATAGAACAATCTCAGGGACTCCCTACCTCCTTCACTTTGTTTCAGTCTATCAGGCTCAGTATATCCTAACTCACACTGTCCCACTCACCCATCACCCCCCCGCCCTTGCTGATCTACTTTGGCTCCCGGTCCAGCAATGCCTCAAATTTAAAATTTTGGTCTTTGTGTTCAAATCCCTACGTGGCCTTGCCCTTCCCTATTTCTCTAGCTCTACAACCTGCCACAATCTCTCAGTTACTCCAACTCTGGCCTCTCGTGCATCCCTGATTTTTGTCGCTCCACCATCGGCACCCAGGCATTCAGCTACCTCGGCCCTAAGCTCTGGAACTACCCCCTCCACTTCTGTCTCTTTCTCTTCCCCTTTAAGACTCTCCTTAAAATCTAACTCTTTGACCAAGCTTTTGGCCACCTGACCTAATATCTCCTTGGCGTCATATTTTGTTTGATTATTGTTCCTATGACACATCTTGAGATGCTTTACTACATTAAAGGTTTATATATAAATGCAATTGCTGTTGAATGTTACTGGGGTGAATGATGTTCGTGCGATGGAGGTCACAATGCTGGTCTCTTCTCTTTCAGGATGGTGTGTTGCAGTACATGCTACAGAGCAGAGACAGACACTGGGAGGGAGGCCTGGGGACTATACAGAGTTCACCATTTCACCAAGGTACCACATCCTTTACATTGCTGCATATTTTGATTTGGAGGGGTGGAAAGGCTGCAATTTTTGCCTATCTATATATCCTTGCCTGCGAAGGTGCTGGTGAATCTTCACCCAGAGCCACTGCAGTCTGTGTGGTGAAGGTGCTCCCACGGTGCTGTTAGGTGGGGAGTTCCAGCATTCTGACCAGTGACAATAAGGGTAATGCCCCTGATCAGGACATTGTGAGTGACTTGGTGGAGAACCTGGAGAAGATGGCGTTCCCATGATGTTGCAGCCCTTTTTCTTGTTGATAGAGGCACAGAGATGGGAGATCATAGAGCCATCACAGCACAGAAGGAGGCCATTCGGCCCCACCAAGTCTATGCCGGCTCTCTGTTGAGCAGCCCAGTCAGCCCCATTGCCCCACTCCATCCCCATAGCCCTGCAAGGATCCTGTTGAAATAACCCCGGTGAGCAGTGGAAATGTATATCACTGTGGCCTGTAACCTCAAGGCCCAACGGACTCCTCCGTCTGTGTACCACACTCAAGCTAGGAGACTAACCCTGCTTCGGTTGGAGAATGTGCCAGGAAAATCTCTGGGCGTATAGCAAGCAAGAGAAAATAAGCATTTAGTCTATTTTTGCTGGTGGTGATCGGACATGAGGAATGTTGGCCAGGACCCTAAGAGCACTCCCTGCTCTTCTTCAAACAGTGGCTTGGAATTTTTACTATCCCACTGAGCTGGCAGGCAGAGTCTCAGTTTTGATGACTCATCCGAAAGATGGCACCTCTGACAGTGCAGCATTCCCTCAGTACTACACTGGAGTGTCAGCCCAGGTAATGAGCTTAAGCCCTGGAGTGGAGCCTGAACGTATAAAATCTATTGATTTGATGTTGAGAGTGTTACTGACGGCTGTGAGTCAGCATGAGCAGTAAAGTTAACTTACTTCGCTGTTACAAATTGGTAGCCAAACCTTGGGAATCGGGATAAGAAAAGAATGTAAGATGGCAACTAATAAATAACCGGACTGTGAGAATTACAGTAACTAATTTAAATTGGGGAATTGGAGTGTGACTTTATAACTCTCTGGCGAAAGTATAGGAACTGCAACATAGGAACAGGCATGGGCCATTCAGCCCCTTCATACTGTTCTGCCATTCAATTAGATCCTGGCAGATCTGTATCTTAACTCCAGCTATTGCCTTGTTTCTATGTCCCTCAATATCCTTGCCCAACAAAATCTATCAATCTCAGTTTTGACATTTTTAATTGCCCCTCTACTTCAACAGCGGGAGAGTTCCAGATTTCCATTACCCTTTGTGTGAAGAAGTGTTTCCTGATGTCACCCCTGGCTCTAGTTTTAGGGTTCTGCCCCCTTGTTCTTGACTTCCCCCCAAACAGACGAAATAGTCTCTCTCTCTCTTCCCTGTCAAATCCTTTGATCATCTTAAAATGCCTCAATTAGATTAGCCCTTGATCTTCTATACTCAAGGGAAAATACGAACCTGGTCTATGCACCTTGTCATCGTAGTTTAATGAGAAATGCACATTGAATAGCTGAGGCCTTGCTACCCCGTGGTCGGTTCTATCAGCTTGCTTTTGTTCTGTTGAAGGTTGAGATGTTTGGGATAACGGCTGCGGAGACTGGGACCGAGAGCACAGAGCTCCTGGATGAGTTTGTGATGCTGCAGAAGGAAATCTTCTCTGATCTTGGACTCCATTACAAGTGAGAATGAGAGTTGTCTCATCGCCAACACGTTTGAGGGAAGCACGATCTGCTCGTTTAGTTTCTCTGCTGGCGATTACTTTTCCTTTCCGGCTTCCTCTCCTCTCCGGTTGCTTTCCTCACCCTGGAATAGCCCTGCCAATAGGGCTGCGTTCCCCTCCCCTGACCTGCTGCTCCTTGAGCGTCTCTGGGCCCTAGTCTGGAGCCTGTTGGGCTGTAGCTTAATGGGTAGCACTCTCGCCTCTGAGTCAAAAACTCTGTGGGTTCAAGTCCCACACCAGAGGGCACAAAAGAAAAAGGCTAGGCTGACACTCCCGGTGCAGTACTGAGGGGGCGCTGCACTGTCAGGAGTGTCAGCTTTCAGATAAGACATTGAACTGAGGCCTAGTCTGCCCCTTCAGGTGAACCTAAAAGATCCCATGACCACAATTTTGAAGAAGAGCCGGGGAGTTCTCCCTGGTGCCCTGGTCAATATTTATCCCTCAACCAACATCATTGAAGCCGATTATCTGATTATTATCAAGTTGCTGTATGTGGGAGCTTGCTGTGCGCAAATTTGCTGCCACATTTCCTACACTTCAGCAAGGTACATCACTGGCTGTAAAGTGCTTCAGCAGTCCAGTTGTTGTGAAAAATGCTATATAAATGCAAGTCTTTTTGTTTTTCTGGGTAGAGCTGGGATTCCTGCTCCCGATTGCCATCCAGTGCCTCCCAAACAAAAGAGCATCCACACGTGGGTGGCAGATAACAGATAAAGACAGCATTGGACTGATCTGAGACGTCCTTCCAACCTTTGAGTAGCCAGATAGGAAGAAATTATTGAACAAGGTAATGGAAACCTTTATTCCAGTGAGGAGCCAACGTCCTCAGAAGAGGAGTGAAGAGCATTAAGATTGTAAAAAAAGGGATAGAAGGAGGCCATTCAACTGCCAATCATTTAGATCATGGCTGATCAGTGCCAAACAAAAATCTAGCAATCTCAGTCTTGACGCCCAACCTTTTGGGAAATAAGTCCTGATTTTGTTATGAAAATGTGCTTCCTGATTTCACTCCTGATCGACCTGACTCTTATTTGAAGATTGTGTCCCCTTGTTCTGGACTCCCCCACCAGAGGAAATATTCCCTGCATCTACTCTCAATGAATCTTTTTATCATTTGAAACACCTCAATTCAATCACCCCTCAACCTTCTAAACTCATGGAAATTATTACAAAATGTGCTGAAGAGCCTATCTGATCTCATCCTTACGGAAGATTAACCCCACTGCCATCTGTTTTTACCGCTGTTTTATTTCACAAGTGATCCTAGTCACCTGGACTTAACCGTTGCTCCCTGGTGACCGTGTTCCCACTGCCGGACATTCTCTGCATAAAGACATGCTTCCCTGTTATCTGTCCCGAGCTTGACCTTTGTCCCTTCTCCGTCTGGCCCTGCTGCTTGTCCTATCTCACCATCATTTAATCTTGTGGGTAGCAGCATAGCTAATATTTGTGTGTTTTTGGCAGAGTGCTGGATATGCCAACCCAGGAACTCGGGCTGCCGGCTTATCGCAAGTTTGACATTGAAGCATGGATGCCTGGAAGGGGTAGTTATGGAGAGGTAGGTTTGATGGATTCACTGCTGAGTGTACTGACTTCACGAATAACTCCAAGACAGATTACCAGCCACATGGACAACTCTGTATAGCATTTAGACTCTTCACTTGCAGTCTGGAGTCTACGATGTGTGAATGTGCTAAGCAGTTGTGTGATGAAGGCCCACCATGTCAGCTCCTCACCTTGTGGATATAGACCTTGTGTGACTCAACACACTGCCAGAAATGCTGGTGGAAGTAATAATTTTCTAAAGAGAATTGGATAAAGACTTGAAGGGGAGAAATTTGCAGGGAATGCACAATGGGATTGGGACTAATTGGACAGCACTTTCAAAGAGCCAGCACAAGTACGATGGCTGAATGGTCGTCTTCTGTGCTATATCATTCAATGATGGTCATCCCCCCCCAAACAACTTCCTAACAGCCCCCTGGGTGCACCTATGCCACATGGACTGCAGCGTTTCAAGGGGACAGCTCACCACCATCTTCTCTAGGGCAATTAGGGATGGGCAACAGATGCTGGCCTTGCTAGAGGCCCTCACGCCCCATGGAAGAATAAAAAGAAACACTGGCAGAGGTATCCCCTCATTCCCCTTCCTGCCCCCACAGTGGCTGCCCAACACTGCCCTCACCCCCAATTTGCCATTGTGTCCTTCAAGATTGACCTGGATCTTCACCCCATCCACCTGCCTTGCTTCCATATCGTGCAGTTCTTCCTTACCGTCCAAATCGCCATCATTTAGGATGTGCTTCTGTTACATTTAGCAAGGCGAGGGATAGCTTTTTTCCCCCCCTGTAAAACACACAGATAGTCAAAGATGGGAGAAGGTCATCTGCCCCCATGGTTCTTGTCTCCGTTCCCCACCCAAGCACCCAGCTCCATTTTGAACATAAGATCATAAGAAATAGGAGCAGGAGTAGGCCATTCGGTCCCTCGAGCCTGCTCCGCCATTCAATAAGATCGTGGCTGATCTGATTGTGGCCTTAACTCCTCTTTTTGTCTGTCCCCTATAACCCTTGACTGTCTTGTCAATCAAAAGTCCATCTAACTCAGCCTTGCACATGTTCAATGGCCCAGCCTCCACTGCTCTCTGGAAGAGAATTTCACAGGCTAACAACCCTCTTGGGGGAAAAACTTCCTCCTCATCTCCATCTTAAGTAGGAGATCCCCTTATCTTTAAACTGTGCTCCTTAGTTCTAGACTCCCTCATGAGAGGAAACATCCTCAGCATCAACCCTGTCAAGACCCCTCAAAATCTTACATGTTTCAATAAGATCACCTCTCATTCTTCTAAACTACAGTGAGTATAAGCTCAACCTGTCCTCAAAAGATAAACCACCTCATCCCAGGAGTCAGCCTAGTGAACCTCCTCTGAACTGCTTCCAAAACAAATATATCCTTCCTTAAGTAAAGAAACCAAACCTGTGCGCATCTGAATCATTCACATCACTGCTGTTTACATTCTGGATTATTATCACCCTTTCAGTTCCTCCTTGTATTGTAAGAGGATAGCAAGAGGATAACTTGAAATTTGCTTTGCAATCCACTTAAGTTGCTTCTGTTCATTGATTGATACAGTGCAGGAGGCCATTCAGCCCATTGTGCCAGTGTTAGCTCTTTGTAAGAGCTGTCCAATTAATCCCGCTCCCCCTGCTCTTTCCCCGCAGCCCTGTGAATGTTTTCCCTTCAAGTATTTATCCAATTTCCTTGTGAAAGCTACTATTGACTCTGCTCCCATTCAGGTAGTGAATCCCAGAGTATAACAACACGATGTGTAAATTTTATTCTCCTCATTTTGTTTCTGATTCTGTTATCAGTCACCTTTGAATCTACCAGCCTGATATAATCTTGAGTAATATTCTGCAGTGTTCTTTCATTGTAAAATTTAATATTTTCGATATTGCGATGAGGCCTCTTTCTTGCCTGCGTTCTTTTTGAGAGTTTCTAGCCTTGTTGCAGGATGTAAATTTGATTGAATAAAGACAAACATTCCTGGGATCTCAGCATTACTGGGAATGTCTACATTTATTGCCCATCCCTAACTGCCCTTGAGAAGGTGGTGATGAGCCGCCGCCTTGAACTGCAGCAGTCTTTGTGGTGTAAGTACCCCCATAGTGTTTTTAAGGAGGGAGTTCCAAGTTTTTGGCCCAGCGACAGTGAAGGAACGGCGACATACTTCCAAGTCAGGATGGTGCGTGGCTTGGAGGGGAACTTGCAGGTGGTGGTGTTCTCATGTGTCTGCTGCCCTTGTCCTTCTAGGTGGTAGAGATCGTGGATTTGAAAGGTGGTGTCAAAGGAGCCTTGGCAAGTTGCAGCAATGCACCTTGTAGATGTGGTGTATTATCTATTCCTGAAGTGTAGACCTTCATTTTCACTCATGTGTTGTTTTTAGCTCTTTTTTGTTATTTCAATATAACACACGGTAGTAATTTTATTTCTCTTTTTGCAAGCTTTCAAGTGCATCCAACTGCACAGACTACCAAAGCAGAAGGTTGAATATCATGTACTATGAGGAAGCTGCTCGTTTAAAGTACGCTCACACGGTAAGTAGGAGTCCTGGCTCCATCTTATACTCATGAATCCTATTAGCATTTGAAACACTTCAATTTGATCAAGCTGTGATTTTTCTAAACTCCAGTAAAAACCATATATGTTCAGGTAATGGCCAATCCCATGTAAAAGTTGACCCCTGACGTTTGACCACAACATCCAAACTGTTTGTACTTGTCGCCCACTCACTGCTGAAGTCAAACTCACCCTGGTGCAAACCTACTCATTGACAGAATCAGAGAATAGCACACCATCGAGGCCGGCTGTTCAGCTCCTCATGTCTGCGCGCATCAACACGTGATGTTAAAGCTACCGCCTCACTAGTGCACTCTGCCTTCCCACCAACCCTGCCTTCTAATATGGCAACATGATATCAAGAAGGAACACAGCCCGGTTCAAACTTAAAATCGTTGAGATTGCAAAGCAGACAAATAATTGTGCAGCGGCTAGAGAATATCAGAGAAAAACGTTAGCGATCGGAGGGAGCTCTCTACACAGCTTAGGCAGATACCTAAGAATAAATGTGCAAACAGAGGAAAGTCTAGCATGTGGGGGCTGCAGTTGGAAAATGAAGTTACAAAATACGCGAGTGAAAATCGCCAGAATGGACTCTCAGTTTCTCCCGGTTCTGTCCAAATCTCCGCCCTGAAGCAAGCAAGAGAATTAGGCGTTGCAGATCTCAAAGCCAGCCCTGGATGCTGTACCAGGTTTATGAAGACAAACAATTTTGTACTGTGACAGAAGACAAAGAGTTCACCGCCTCTCCCAGCACAAGCTGATGACAGGCTTATCGCATTTCAGCGATTTATAATCAAACATCGACAAGAGGATGGATACAGATTGACCTTTATTTGGAACGTGGATGAGACTCCCATGAATTTTGACACGCCAGCCAGTCGAATGGTGAGCAAAGTTGGAGAGAAAAGAGTGTTGGTGAAGACAACTGACCATGAAAAAACTGAATGAAGTTGTGTAAATTTGTCGATATGGCTTTGGTTTTTGATGAATTTAGTGTTCATAAATTCATATGTCTCCATGGAGGTTATTATTTATTTATAAATAAAAATTCAGTAACAATTTTTGGCTACTTTTGGTGGCAGGGTTGGTGGGAACAGCCTCTGACCTGGCAACTGCGATAGCGAGATGGTGGGAGAGGGTGGATTTCAACCCTTCAAATACTATTCGTGTAAAAGTCGACCCCCTACTCTTTGGCTAAAAATCTAGTCTTGGAAACTTGACTTTTACACGAGTAGGTAAAATCATCACAAGCTGTTGGAGATGAAGACCCATTTGGTCTCACCCCTCCAGAATACTATCGCTGGAATGAAAGACATTTACATAACACCTTTCACAACTTCAGGACATCTCAAAACTTCATGGCCAATGAAGTACTTTTAAAAATGTACTCACTCTTTGTAATATTGGAAGCACGTTTGTGCACTGCAAGATCCCACAATGTGATGGTGGCCTGATCATCTGTTTTTTAGTGATGTTGGTTGAGGGATAAACATTGGCCAGGACACCGGGGAGAACCTCCTTGCTCTTCTATGAAATAATATTCTGAGATCTTTTACGCCCATCTGACAAAAGACTTGCATTTCTAAAACGCCTTTCACAACCACGGGACATCCCAAAGCACTTCACAGCCAATGGAGTACTTTTGATGTGCAGTCACTATTGTAACATTAGACTTTGGGAGGGTGAGAGAGACAAGGCACTCTGTGTTAAAATTCCTGGAAAAGTAGAACCTGAAGTAGGAAATAACAACAGCAACCTGCATTGATATAGTGCCTTTAATGTAGGGAAACGCATTGTGAGCAACCGTGGCTTCAGCACAATGAGGGATGTAGGGAAGAGGGGCAGAACGCGTCAGGTGATCTATTTGGAACACGAGAAGGAAGGTAAATTCAGGAGGAGCACTGACCAGGCTACCATTGAGGAAAGATGGTAAGAGAGGCAGGAAAGATCGGGACCAAATAAGAAGTTAAAGTTAAGAGATTATTAGCCCTGTTAGATGCCAACCTTATCTTGTTTCCTGTGCAGGTGCGAGGGAGCTCCTGCCTGGCTCATTTTGTGAATTGGGATAAAAGAGCATATTTTTTGTCCGTCTGTTTTGTCTAAGCACCATGCTCTTAAGAAAGGAAACCATGTACTTATCTAATTCTCCTTCTGCTTACACACAGGTTAATGGGACTGCGTGCGCTGTACCTCGCACTCTGATTGCTATCTTGGAATGTAACCAGTTAAAGGTAAATCCCATGATTCTCAGTCCCTCCATTTCAAAGTGATGCTCAGGAAGGGAGACAATTGATGAAGTTCATGAACCAATTGATGAATTTGATTCACATTCCTGGGAAACCATAGGATCCTACAGCACAGAAGGAGGCCAATCAGCCCATCATGGCTGTACCAGCTCTTTGAAAGAACTACCCATTTACTCCTACTTCCCCAACGCATTCTACATAGCCCTGCAATTTTTTAAACTCCCTTTTTAAGTATTCATCCAATTCTCTCCTCCGAGAGACTCCAACCATCGTCCCTTGATGTTCAATGACATTCCCATTACTGAATCCTCCACAATCAACATCCTGGGGTTTACCATTGACCAGAAACTGAACTGGACCAGCCATATAAATACTGTGGCTACAAGAGCAGGTCAAAGGCTGGGAATCCTGCGGTGAGTAACTCACCTCTTGACTCCCCAAAGCCTGTCCACCATCTACAAGGCACAAGTCAGGAGTGTGATGGAATATTCCCCACTTGCCTGGATGAGTGCAGCTCCAACAACACTCAAGAAGCTCGACACCATCCAGGACAAAGCAGCCCACTTGATTGGCCCCCATCCACAAACATTCATTCCCTCCACCACCGACGCACAGTAGCAGCAGTGTGTGCACCATCTACAAGATGCACTGCAGGAATTCACCAAGGCTCCTCAGACAGCACATTCCAAACCCATGACCACTACCATCTAGAAGGACAAGGATGACAGACGCATGGGAACACCACCACCTGGAAGTTTTCTTCCAAGTCACCCACCATCCTGACTTGGGAATATATCGGCCGTTCCTTCACTGTCGCTGGGTCAAAATCCTGGGACTCCCTCCCTAACAGCACTGTGGGTGTACCTACACCACATGGACTGCAGCGGTTCAAGAAGGCAGCTCATCCTCATCGTCTCAGGGGAACTAGGGATGGACAATAGAACAACAAATGCTGGCCTAGCCAGCGAAGCCCACGTCCCGTGAACGAATAAAAAAACTCTACAAGAAAATTCCAGCAGATTGTTTTCAACTTATTTGTCTGTGTGGAACACAGCCTCATATTCCCCAAGTTCATTTTATTCCCTTGTTTTTATTTTCCTTTTAGCGCCCACCCCCCACCCACCACCCCGCAGCCCCAGAAATTCTGAATCCAGGTGCAGCAAAGTGAGTTGCACCCAGCTATTCGACTGTGGTATGCCTCATGATCAAATAAGGGCTTTGCTGCTGCTAACTGTATCTGTGGCAGCATTCTCATTCAGCAGATTTAGTTCAAGCCAGAAACCTGATTGGTAGGTGTTTGGGGGTGGGGAGAGGAAGATGGTGTGTAAAGCGTTTTTGTTTTTAGCGTTGGCTTTAATGCTAAAGTTGCTGTTAAATGGTTATGCCCTTTGCTTTCAGGATGGCAGCGTGCGGGTTCCAACAGTCCTCCAGCCATACCTCGGCAGAGAAGTGATCAGCCAGCCTACGCACAGCCCTTTACTGTATATCGGACCTAACCAGTACCAGAGGAACCTCAACAAGACAGAGTGAGGGACAACTGCTTTCCAGCAACCAAGCGACTCTGGGATATCCAAGATGGCATTTGTCAAGACAGTTGGCGTAGGGACTTGACTAAGGACAGTCACCTCACAATTTGACCCTTTAGTGTGTCTTGTTTTAAGCTGCTCAGGTTGGAAGCCACATCCTGTGGAGACATTTTCTGTTGTTCCTTCTCCACATTTTTTTCCCCCACTCTCACTGAAGGCGCTGACACATCCTTGGAGGAGACTTCAATCTGGGTCACTCAGCTCCTCTTGTGCCTGGCATAACGTTGAGCCTAAACCAGGACAGTTTGGGAAGGCGGGCGGGGGAAGAGGTAGGGAGGAGGCAGAAGCCCTATCATTCCTTGAATAATTGACAGATATAAACTTTCCAGGAGGGATCATTGGATAAGCGGTCAGGAACTGGGAGCCTTTTCTTCTGTGCTGCAAGGGGGGTGTTGAGTTAGTTGAAGCTTTCACTATCTTTCCTGTGCTTTTCAGCCTCAAGGCCTCCAAGAATGACCAGGACGTTGTAAAACACCTGGCACCTGGCCAAAAAGTTTCACAATCAGTAGATTAAGCAGGATAGTGTTTGTTTAAACATGACCACCAGATTACAGAGGATGTCCTGTAGCATGCCAGTGATTTGCTGATCCTGCACATCTCGTGCTCTAATGAGTGACTGGAGTGACGTTGGCAAGACCATCCATAGTGACCACGAGACGATGCCTTCTCTGGACCACCTCCTTTGTGACGGTATTCCCGGAATAGCATTCGGCAGAAAAATCCAGGAGTCCATGAAGGATCAGCCACACTTGTTCCGTTGGGATGGTGAGCAGCTTGGAGAAGATTCTGCTGGCGATGGTGTTGCTGCGCTGCTGTCCATCTTGGCTGGGCTCGGAGATACTGGGCGCGTTTCTCTATTGACAGTCCTTGCTGCGTTTGAAATCTAGCGATTCACTGGCCAAAACGCACGACTTTGAATATTCTTTAAGATTGTGGTCGCCCAACTTTTTATTCAACTCTAGGTTCCTCGAAAACCCATCACCGGGCACATCAGATCGCCTTTTGTTGTCTTGCCTACCATTGCTTCCCCAGAGCCAACAGGTGCCACACACCCATGCAGACCCCTAAGTTTACTAGCACTGCCTTGCAAGATAATAGGATTCATGCCAAGCTAACCAGGAGTGCACACCCCACTACAACTCGTACTCCTTCCCTCGTCCCCCTTTCCCCTAAAGGCTCTGACTTCAAGCTCGGCAGACCTCCTCACTCTACAGCTGCCATTGGGAACTCACAGGTAGTTTATCTCGATGGGCAACTAAGAACAGATGGTAGAATTTTAATTTTACCACAGTCGATCATATTTAAAGGTTTCACAGTGGAGATTACTGCTTAAGACGTAAAACGGAATGGTGTAAGAATCATTGATGACAGAATTATTTGCAAAAGGAAAATAAAAACAAAATTAAAACACAATATTAATTTGCAATCCATTTTAACAGTATCTAGTAATTGGATTGAAGGCAATGACTTGGGCCTTTTGCTGATTTATAGTATGTTGCAGCCATTGCTCTCAGCAGCCCTGTTTGTCTCTGTTATTTTCACACCTTGTCTCAGTTGCTGGTTTTATTTCTGAAGATGCTACTTATAACCGCAGTGCAACATCTCACCAACTCTTATTTAAGCTTCTAGTTGTCCCAGTCCTCCTCCTAGAACACTAAGGTGGCCTTCTGAGTCAGCAGGTTGAGAGCTCCAGGCCCACTTCAGAGACTTGAGCAGATAATTCCCAGGTTTACATTGCCAGTGCAGTACTAAAGGAGTGCTGCACTGTCAGAGGTACCGTTTCCCAGATGAGACGTTAAACCAAAGCCCTGCCTGCCTGAGTTGGACTATTTTGAAGAAAAGCAGGTTCTCCCTGGGGGGGGTGACCTGGCCAATATTTGGTTGGCTGTCCCTCAATTCCAGGGTGATGTCTACTCAAGGCCGTGAGTTTCTGCCTTGGGTCTTCATGTGACTGATCAGGTCAATTCTCGACCAGCAGATTGTGGGCCAGGACACCCCGTGAGGCAGAAGATTTGCTTCTCTGCTGCCACTCTGCCCCCTCATTAAGGCATTTAGACATGAAGTGTGATGCAGCTTAATGGGTAAGTTGTCGCCATTTTGAACAATTGGTAGCAATGCTCCTCCAAATCATTAATGTCAATGCCGCCGTAACTCAAGGAGAGCTTCAGAATTTCTTTGTAGTGTTTTCTTTGCCCTGGAACGTTGGCCATTTGAGAGTTAAGAAAACAGGACCTGGTGGGGGGAGATGCTTTTTGACCATCCGGGCACAACAAGAGGCGGCTGCCAAGGATTGGGAAGTTCTCAACATATTCCAGATTCTGTCCTTCAACATATATGGGAGGTGGAATATTTGACTGATCAGATATGGGTCAGTATGAGTTTTGTTTCAACAACGTTCAAGGACAGGCTGAGTCTTATGCAGAATTGAAGAGATTGAGAGTGTCTTACAAATCTAGGGCAGAGTGGGCAACAGCACTGCTGTCATCCGCAAACTGTAGATCATGTGTCTATAGTGGTCAGTTTAGTTTTGTCACAGAGGCGACTGAGGTTGGAGTTTTCCATTTAGGCAGTGTTTCATATTGACACCAGAGGGCAGTTGAGCCATTGTCAGGTAAATTGTGAATAGTATGGGGGCTATCACACACAGCTTTGTCTGACCCTGGTCCAGATTTTGAAGGTGTCTGTTTCAGATCTCCCACTCAAGACAGTCGCAACCATATCATCATGAAGCGGTTGCACGATTGTGACTTTATTTATCCTTCAATCGACATCACAAAAACAGGATTATGTAGCTCAAGTCTCTGAAGTGGAACTTGAACCCACAACCGTCTGCTTTGAAGGTGAACTGTGATCAGAGATGGCACTTTACTACTGCCCTGGTCTGATTAATTAAGGCAGCACAGGCCAAAGCCTGGGGCTTACTGGGCTTTATGACAAAGTCAATTCAGGCACAGCAACGAGAATGTCGAACCAGACTTAGAGGTGATTTCTGTCATGGAACAGTGTTTGTTGTGACAGTTTGAGTGGCACCCAATCACTCGTCCAATGGTCAAGGTTCCATTAAAACGAGGTCCATAACGCCAGTATAAGTGCTATGGCTTGCCACAGCAACCAATCTGAGTTGATAAAAACAAAAAACTACTGCGGATGCTGGAAATCCAAAACAAAAACAGAATTACCTGGAAAAACTCAGCAGGTCTGGCAGCATCGGCGGAGAAGAAAAGAGTTGACGTTTCGAGTCCTCATGACCCTTCCGCAGAGTTGAGTCTTGTTGGCGGAGAGCCCTTTGCTTGAAAAGACATTATCACTACTTTGAGATGTCAATCAAAACCCAAAAATAGAGAGAATTTATTGTGATGCCAGATTTGTTCTTCCAGCTCATTGATCTTCATGTAGGATTCTGCAATTTAGAATGAAAGAAAATATAACCCCTCTATTCAAGAAGGGAATAGGGAGGGAGGCAGAAAACAGGAAGCTATAGGCCAGTTAGCGTGATGCCTGTTGTGGGGAAGGTGTTAGAATTGAACATTAAGGAGGTTATAGCTGGGCACTTAGAGAAATTCAAGGTAATTGGGAAGAGTCGTCATGGTTTCATGAAAGGGAAATTGTGTTTAACCAATTTATTGGAGTTCTTTGAAGGAGTAACGTGTGCTGTGGATAAAGGGGAACCTGTTGACGTGCTTGGATTTCCAGAAGGCATTTGATAAGGTGCCACATCAAAGGTTATTGCGGAAAATAAAAGCTCATGGTATAGGGGGTAACATATTAGCCTGGATAGAAGATGGGCTGGCTGGCAGAAAACAGAGAGTATGCATAAATGGGTCTTTTTCTGATTGGCAGGATGTGACCAGTGGAGTCCCACAGGGGTCTGTGAGGGGCCTCAACTTTTTACATATATCAATGACTTAGATGA
The DNA here is from genome assembly GCF_964194155.1 of Cetorhinus maximus. NCBI lineage: Eukaryota > Metazoa > Chordata > Chondrichthyes > Lamniformes > Cetorhinidae > Cetorhinus > Cetorhinus maximus. The sequence goes on along the minus strand of NC_135910.1, from coordinate 15,548,174 downwards.
GGGGAGTGTAGGCATGGTAACTAAATTTGCAGATGATACAAAGATAGGTAGGAAAGTATGTTGTGAAGAGAACATGAGGTTGCAGACAGATATAGATCGGTTGAGTGAGTGGGCAAAAATCTGGCAGATGGAGTCTAATGTGGGAAAATGTGAAGTTGTTCACTTTGGCAGGAAGAATAAAAAAGCACTTAAACGGTTGCAGAGTTCCAAGGTGCATGAGTCACAAAAAGTTAGTATTCAGATGCAGCAAGTAATTAAGAAGGCTAATGGAATGCTATCCTTTATTACAAGAGGGATTGAACATAAAAGTTAGGATGTTCTGCTTCAGTTATACAGGGCATTGGTGAGATTGCATCTTGAATACTGTGTGCAGTTTTGGTCTCCTTATTTATGGATGTAAATGCATTGGAGGCAGTTTGGAGGAGGTTGACTAGATCGATAGTTAGAATGAGTGGGTTGTCTTATGAGGAAAGGTTAGACAAACTGGGCTTGTTTCCACTGGAGTTTAGGAGGGTGAGGGGTGACTTGATTGAAGTGTACAAGATCCTGAACGATGTTGACAAGATGGACGTGGAAAGGATGTTTCCCCTTGTGGGTGAGTCCAGAACTAGGGGGCACTGTTTTAAAATTAAGGGTCACCCTTTTAGAACAGAGATGAGGAGAATTTTTTTCCCTCAGGGGGTTGTGCGACTTGAGAACTCTCTGCCTCCGTAGGCGGTGGAGATGGGGGGTCATTGAATATTTTTAAGGTAGAGGTAGATAAATTCTTGTTAGGCAAGGGAATCAGAGGCTATCGGGGGTCGATGGGAATGTGGAATTCGAATACAAAAGGATCAGCCATGATCTGATTGAATGGCAGAGCAGGCTCGAGGGGCCGAATGGCCAGCTCTTGCTCCTATTTCGTATGTGTGTATGTAAGAGCATTACACATAGGAGCAGGAGTAGACCACTCAGCACTTTGATTTGCTGTCAGAATGTATTGGTGACATTTTTTATACAACAAAACTGGCTTGGTTCACCTATTTTTGCTCCTTATCTTGTGAGCATGGATTCTTGTCGATGTGAAGCTTTTATAGATACCAGCAGTACCAGTTTGCACTTACATAACCACTTTAAATAGGCACTTCTCAGGAGCATTATCTAACAAAATTCAACCACGAATTCACTCCCTAATCCTCTCCGCCTCTCAACCTCCCTTTCTCTTTGAGACGCTCCTTAAAACCCACCTCTTTGACCAAGCTTTTGGACATTTCCCCCCCAATATCTCCTTACGTGGCTCAGTGCCTAATTCCCACTCCTGTGAAGCACCTTGGAATGTTTTACGATGCTAAGGGCACTATATGAATGTGCCTCGTTGTTGTATTAGGGTCGGTGACCAAAAACCTGGTCAAGGTGCTAGGTTTTCGAGGGGGGGGGGAGTTCGAGAGCTTGGGGCCCGAACAGCTGACGGCACAGCTGCTAATGGTGGGGCAAAGACACTGCAGTGGAAACCAACTTAGACTTTGGAGATTCCTGTATTCAGCTTGTCAGTCCAAATGACAGCATCAAGAAGCCATTGATAATTGAGAAGTGAAAAACTCAATTTCAATTAAATCAAAAATGTAGCTCCAATTTGAGTGGGTTTCAACAGCAGCTTTTTGAGCAGCTAAAAGGAATGATCAATTCTGGTGTTGTGCTCGTTGGCATGTGGGATACCGACTGGTGAATTTGCTCAGCGTTTCCAGATCAGATACATGACGGGTTAGCCACGGGGTGAAGGCCTTTATACCGTTTGGCATCCTCCTATCGGCGAGAGATGACGGGAATGCAGCCTCCGAGTTCGGTGAGGTCAGACGAAACCATTTGCTGCCCGTCTCCCTCCTCTCGATGGCTGAACAAGCTGATTGTGGAAAGGCAAAGTCTGCCACGAGTGTCACACATGAAGTTATGCCTTGCCCGTGCTGCGGGCTGATCTCTGCTGACACCCGGTTTGCAGGGCTGGTGTCTCCTTTGGAGCTTCTGGAACCACGTGTCAATGTGGCGGTGAGCTCCTGAGAGGGGGAGATGGTGGCGTAGCGGTCATGTCACTGGCCTAGTAATCCAGTCAGCCCAGGCTAATTCTCTGGAGGCATGGGTTCAAATACCACCACAGCCAGTGGAATTTAAATTCAATTTAATTAAAAAAAAGCCTGGAATTGAAAGTTAGTCTGCGTAATGGTGACCACAAAACTATCAAACACCCACCTGGTTCATTAATGTCTTTTGGGGAGAGAAATCTGCCACCCCCACCTGATCTGGCCCACATGTGACTCCAGGTCCACAGCAATGTGGTTGACTCTGAAATGGCCATGCAAGCCACCCTGTGGAAGGACAAAGAGGGATGGGCAACAAGTGCTGGCCTTGCCAGCGATGTAAGAATAAATCTTAAAACAGACTGCGCAATGGGCCAAATGCCCTCCTGTGCTGTAAGCAATGCCACCAAGCTGATAAACCATGAGAAGCATATTTTATAATCATTCCTGTCCACATGGTATGAGAATTTAGTTGCAGAAAACAATTATTTTGATATATACTTGAAGCTTGGGTGTTCTTTGAATCTGTGGCCGGCATAACAATGTTGTACATCCTCATTCACTGCTGTATAGTGCAGTCTATTGCATTGGACTGAGAGCCTGCTGTCTGCATTCAGATGCAGAACCTATCTCTGTATCTCTCCCAATCATGACCTTGACAGCAGGAGTCAGCCTGCTTGCATTGTCAAGGAGACGGGTGCAATCGTGCTTTCTGCCATAGCAGAAAACAACAAACAGCCGACAGTCAATCATTCCTTCCCGTGATATCTTAAAACACAATTTATTGCCTCGATCTTTTCAAAAGTTTCTGCTTAATTTTATCTCCCTGGTTTTCCCTGTTTTCCTCTAACAAGAGCTTGTGTGGGTGTGTGTGTTTCCACAAGCAGCTGAATTGTACTCCGCGCTTTCTGTGGCTGGGTGAAGCCTGCTAGTATCAGGTGCCTATTCAGCACTGGGAGGCATCATAGCTAAACCTAAACCTTTCCTTGCCTAGTGTGGGGGTCGGTTAGCTCAGTTGGCTAGATAGCTAGAGTGTGGTGCAGAATGGCGTTAACAGTGCTGGTTCAATCCTTGTGCTGGCTGTTGTGGTTCACTGACATCTGCCTCCTTGCCTTGCCCAACACTTGATGTGGAGTGGTGCCCCTCAAGCTATATAACCACTTGTCTCTCTCTAATGGAGAGAGAGCTCTATGGCTAATTACCATTCCTTGCACAACTACACCTTGCATTTATATAGCACTTTTAACACAATGAGGTGTTATTGAATCGTCTATCAGATAAAATGGTGATGCCAAGCCACATAAAGAGAGGTGACCAAAGTTGTAGTCAGTGTTTTAAGGAGTGTCTTAAATGTGCAGAAAAAGCCAACGGTGGAGCAATGAAAATCAAGGGAATGTACTACCAGGAATGGGAAATGATGGCCACATGGAGAGTCTGAGATACTGGACTGATTTTCAATGAAACACAGAATCATAAGACAAAATTTAACAGATTTTTTAATATGTAAACACGGCCAGGAAAGGACCAGCTCAAGCCAGCCCCAAGTTGTCTGGAGTGTTATGTCCAAATATATCTCAATCTGATCTCCTCCCCACCTCATCGCTGTGATACCTCTTGGGAGAGGCTAAAAGTCCAGGACCAAGAATACTCTGGGTAATTCATCTTTGAAGCGATCGAAACCTGTCGAGGAGATGTATGAACCAATTTTATCTGTTAACCCCACCCCCAGTCAGCCCCCCATTCAGGGACCAATGCAGCGAGTCTAGCATCCACTGCAGCAGCCTCTGTATTATGAAAGGATTGGTACAATGAATGTGTGCGTTACAATTCACTCAGGGAGCCCAAGTTGCTGTGGCAACATGCACTTTTACATGCATGTTGTAGTCTGGAGCTATAGACAGTGATGGTAGAGGCTCCAATTTTCTTTCCATCACCTGATGGACCAGGAGTCTCTCACACTTTTGCCACCTGTCATTGGCGTGTGTTGGAAGGATTTGCAGGTTGATAATCAAACCTTCCTTGGCCATCAAGCCTTGGAGAGGGACTCGAACCAGAGCTTCTGCCTCAGAGGTAGAACACCACCCACTGTGCCACAAGACCTCCGGTAGGATGAATATTGGAAGAATATTTCCTCCAAATGGGGAGCCATTGACAAAAGGCCATCAGTTTGTTAATGAGAGTGAGAAGAGCAGTTGGGACAAATTTCTTGATGCAGAAGATTATTGGAGCATGGAATGCTTCACCAGTGGGAGTGGTTGGACAGTAGTCTAAGGTCGATACAGACATGAAGCAGAGGAAGAGACAGCCATTTGGGTAGAGGGAGTGGGGCTTGGCAGGAGCAAGTAGGGTTTGGTTGGGGTTGCTCTGGTTGAGACACAATGGGCCAAATGACTGCCTTGGGTGCCGTAAACCTCTGCCGTTCTCTGCGTCCTTTCCAACAAAGCTCATGGGATATCAGTTAGCAGAGGAAAGTTTGGCAAATTCCGATGAACACCAACAACTCATCCAGATACCTAGAATGTACCTTCTCTGCCAAGGTCCAAGTAAGTGTTTGGAGGGGAGTGGGAAGAGCTGGACTCCAAAAGAAAAGTGCTCTGTTTTGATGACACACTCTATGCTGAGTAATAGTTGGGTGCGGTGATACCTCAAGATTTGCTTCTAACCCACAAATTTCATGACAAATTAGCCCTCTTCAAGTGTATGCTCAATTGCCTTTTGAAAGTTCCTATGTAATCGGATTCCACCCATCCGAGTCCCACATTCAGATGCGTTCTATCTTAGCTACCTCTCTGTAAAATAATTTCTCTTCATTTTCCCTCTGGTTAAATTTTAAATGTATGGCCTCTGGTGACTCACATACTTGCCAGAGAAAACAATTGCTCCCTCTTTGCTTCATCAAAACCCCATCATCAGTTTGATGGAACGTAAACCGCAGCATAGACTAGTTGGGCCAAATGGTCAGTTTGTGCAGTAGACGTACTGTGTAATTCTCCATGAAATAAACAGGGTATTGTAACCGGGAGAGAGAGAGAGCTCGCGACTTATTTAAAACACACAAACACAAACAGCTGGCACTTTGTCTGATTGCAGGTGGAAATTTAATAGCTTTTATGGGCTTAGATGTTCAGCTATTGCTCCCTGTCACAACCTTTTCACTCAGAGAACAAAGACATAACAATTCAGAGAGTACAAGAGCAGGAGAGCTGTGCGTTCAATAATTCAGACAGGGCCTAGGGAGGGAAACACATTCAGCCGAGATAGCAGCTGTCTGGAGAGATTACAAAGTCGGAGTATTGTGTGAGTGCAGTCCCACCCAGTCGTACTCTCAAGAGTGATCACCTGCACTCCACACTTAACTGGCAGGAGTTGAAATATTGATGTCCCACTGAATTGTAGTGAAAGATGTTATTGAATGTAAAGTGGCTTTGTGTTGTTACATAGAATGTACAACACAGAAACAGGCCATTTGGCCAATAGATCCATCCTGCACAAGCCTCCTTCGCTTCTTCTCATCCCATCACCTTTTCCTTCTATTCCTTTCACTTTCATCCTCAAGTGCTTATCTAGTTTCTCCTTAAATGCTTCTATACTGTTTGCTTTAACCACTCCCGGAGGTAGCGAGTTCCACATTCTCACCACTCTCTGGGTAAAGAAGTTTCTCCCGAATTCCCCCTTGGATTTATTAGTTACTGTCTTATATTTAGGAGTTCTTGTTGTGCAGTCTTGCGGTGCAGTGGGTAGCAACCCTGCCTCTGAGCCCAAAGCCTGGGGTTTGAGTCCCAATCTGGGACTTGATGGCCAAGGAAGGCGTTCACAATGTGGTCAAACAGGTTGATCATTGACCTGCAAATCCTTCCAACACACGCCAAAGGCAGGCGGTAAGAGCGGGAGAGATTCCTGGTCAGCCGTGTGATGGGATGAAAGTTGGAGGCCCTACCATCACTATCCATAGCTCCAGGCTACAACATGCATGTTACCACAGCAACTTGGACTCCCTGAGTGATCTGTAACATGTCACACCATCTTACATTTATACCTCCCAGTTCTTACCTGCGCCCACCCTGTTAAACACTATTATAATTTAAAAGCCCTCTATCAGCCCACCCTTCAGCACTCTCTTTTCTAGCCCTAGACTTATTCAGTTTTTTCCTGATAGTTATAACCTCTTCTGGTGTCATCATAGTAAATCTTTTCTGCATCTATTTCAATGCCTCTGTTTCCTTTTTATAACATGGAGAACAGAACTATGCACAGGCTGGAGAATGCTCTAATTTCATGGATGAAAAAACAGGAGTCAGGAGATGAATTTTAAAGAGAGTATTAAAGGAGAGGAGGCTGGTGGAGAGATGGGAAGGTTACGAGGGGGCAGCTACAGATCGTGGGGCCTGGATATCTGAAGGCACAGTGAGGTGAAGGGGTGAAAACATTTGAGGCTGTAGTCAACACACATGGAGGGAGTTGGAGGAGGTTACAGAGATAGGGAGACATGGAGGGGTTTGAAAACAAGGATGAGAATTTTAAAATCAATCAATCAACTCAGTCACCCAACACCTCCAATTTAAAATGATCACACTCGTATCTAAATTTCTTCATGGTCTCACTCCTCCTTTTCTCTGTAACCTCCTCCATCCCTACAACTCCCCCCAAATTCCTCAAATCCTGGCCACCCGATTTTCATCCCTCCACCATTGGCGGCCATGCTTTCTGTTGTCTGGGTTTCTAAGTTCTGGCATTTCTCTCTTTAATCTTTAAATCTCGCCACCTCTCTACCTCTGCTTTAAGAAGCTCCTTGTAACCCGCCTCTTTGACCTAGCTTTTGGTCACCTTGTGCTGTGTTTCCTGCAATGACTACACTTCAAAACACACTTCATTGGCTTTAAAGATATCCAGTGGTTGTGAAAGACGCTATGTAAATGCAAGTCTTTCTTTTTCTGGCATCATTTTACTGAAGAATGAACTTGGCACCAGGGGCCTACACAACCAAACCCCCATCCCGAAGGAAGGGGAGAAGAATGTTTCCGAAGGATATTTTGGAAATGTTTATTTTCTTCCTGTTGGCTGAAGCTTCCCCCAGCCAAATTCAATAAAATCTTAACGCTCCACCTTTCCCACTTTCTATTTATGACTAGTGCCTGGACTCAGGGTCAGTGCATGTCCATTGAGATGCCACACATGATGACTCAGACAGCAATAAAATAACGGCGAGTGATGTATTGCACAAGATAGCTGCAGCCTGGAATTGAAAAGTTCTGTGACCTGGATTTTTTTAACCCAGTCAAACACAGGAGAAAAAGTTTCACTTACAGTAAAGTTGGACATTACTTATAGCACTTTGCAAGCAACCGATGCCTGTGGATGTTTGCTTCACTGTGTCAAAGGAAAGTTCAAAGTTTTACATCAGGGAACAAATAAAAATGTTATGCTTTTAGGCTATACTCAAATATTAGTTCCGTGCTCTGTGCCATATGTCACTTGTGCCCTTCAAACCAGTGTGCGACTTTACAATTACAGTATCTGAAGGAAAGGAAGATCTTGCCTTCCATAGAATCTTTCATGATCTATGGATGTCCCAAAGTGCTTAATAGGCAACCAAATACTTTGGAAATGTTGCCCACTGTTGTAATTTAGGTAACATAGCAACCAAATGGTTAGAATGTCTACAAGACGCACTGCAGCAATTTGCCAAGGCTCCTAGAATATGGGGTCGGCCATTTAAGACGGAGATAAAGGGAAATTTCTTCACTCCGAAGGTTGTGAATCTTTGGAATTCTCTACCCCAGAGAGTTGCTGATGCTCAGCCATCAAGTATTTTCAAGATAGATTTTTGGGTACTAAGGGATAGTGCAGGAAGATCTGCCATGATCTTATTGAATAGTGGAACAGGCTTGATGGGCTGAATGGCCTACTCCAGCACCTATTGTTTATAATGTAATTGCACTCGGAATCCAGCGCAGTTCTGGTCATACGGTCAATGATTTAAGATAAGGCTGTAGATGAGAGATAATGAATCAGTAAATTGTTGTATCAAGTTCTGTGAAAGACACGGTGACTTTGACAGAAGAATTGTCTGTCTTCAAACTGTGTGTCAACCCACCAGCCCCAACACAGACACACATATGCCCTAGACATACTCATATACACATCCACATAGAGACACACAAGCATGGACAATGACATTGCTGTCCTTTCTTAGATTAACTAAGACATCATTTGGAGTTTTCTTTAAATTTATTCTTTCATGGTGGGTGTTGCTGGCTGGGCCAGCATTTATTGCCCATCCCTAGTTGCCCTTGAGAAGGTGGTGGTGAGCTGCCTTCTTGAACCGCTGCAGTCCATGGGGTGTAGGTACACCCACAGTGCTGTTAGGAAGGGAGTTTCATGATTTTGACCCTGCGACCCTGGAATGGTGATATAGTTCCATGTAAGATGGTGTACAGCTTTGGGGAAATGTTCAGGTGGTGGTGTTCCCATGTATCAGATGCCCTTGTCCTTCTAGGTCGTAGAGATAATGGGTTTGGAAGGTGCTGTCGAAGGAGGCTTGGTGAGTTGCTACAGTGCATCTTGTAGATGGTACACACTGCTGCCACTATGCATCGGTGGTGGAGAGTGTGAATGTTTAAGGTGGTGGATGGGGTGCCAATCGAGCAGGCTACTTTACTCTGGATGGTGTCAAGCTTCTTGAGTATTGAAGGAGCTGCACTCATCCAGGCAAGTGGAGAGTATTCCATCACACTCCTGACTCGTGCCTTGTACATGGTGGACAGGTTTTGGGGAGTCAGGAGGTGAGTTGCTTGCTGCAGGATTCCCAGCTTCTGACCAGGTTGCTCTGAACATTAGTCCACTTTTGCCCCCTAAAGATTGTGAGGAGACGTCATGAAGATGGGGTGGTGGGTGGATGGGGTAAGGGTAAAACAGTTACAGAGTAAAGCGGCACAATGCCAATTGTGACCAGTGGACAATGTCCCGAGACCAACTTGAAGGCTGCTGGTTGAGATAGAATCTGCAGGGATCGGGCATGAGGTGAGACGGGAGCTGTTGATCCTGATCTTGGGGACAACAACAAACATGAAGTGAAAGGGTCAAAACACCCTGGGGAATCATCACAAAAGCAATGAAACACATGGCTTGGTTTTCCAAAGAAATTGTCCTGGGAGTGAATGAGGTGGGGGAGAGGGGGAGGACCAATTGGAAATGCCAACCTCAACGAAATCAACCCAATCACAGTGGAAGAGAAGAACGGCTAATTGGACAGATATTAATATTCACAATGAATGAAAAGTCAGTGCAGCTGTCAGTTATAAAAGAAATAATTCAATGATTTATAACCTATGGGGAATACTTTAAACCATAGAAAATTGCTCGTTTAGGAGGATTTGAGCTGTTGTCAGATTTGAAGATTTAGATTTAGAAGGATTTGAGCTCTTTCATTAAAGTTTACTTGAGTGATTCTATCCTAACATTACAAGTAGAGTTTACCTGAGTGATTCTATCCTAACATTACAAGTCAAGACTGTGAGTTGTAATGTTTTTAGTTACAGCTGGTTATAAGCCTGTGGTTGCGACAGGAAGATGTCCTTTTCTCGGTTTTTTTTTTTGGATAGGAGTTATGTCCTAAATCCTACCCCCTCACCCACCTTTCCACAGATCCCAGGTGTGAGCCTTTCATCCACACCAGCCCACTCAAAAGGTTCACATCCCAGCCTGGAGGCTTGAACACCCAATCAAGGTCGATGCTCCCAGTGCGGAGCCAAGGGAGTGCTGCACTGACAGAGGTGCTGTCTTTCGGATGAGACATTAAAGCAAGGCTCCATCTGCCCCTCCCAAGAGGCATTAGGTCAAAGAAGAGCAGAAAGTTTCTCTCCGATGGCCTAGTGACCGGAGTCATAGTGGCCGGAGGACCCGTGAAGATTAACCATTAAAAATAAACAGATGATCTGATCATTATCGCATTCTGCTATACACAAATTGGCTGCTGTGTTTACTACATTACAATAGTGACTCTGCTTTAAAAAGCACTTCGTTAGCCGTAAAGCCCTTTGGGACATCCTTAGGTTGTGAAAAGTGCTATATAAATGCAAGTCCTTTCCTGTTTTTCAATTTTTCTGTCTGCTTTTATGAAGCTTTGCTCAAAATTTATTTTAACAAAGCACTCATTTGCCTATCAAAATAAGTGCTCACTTCAATGGAGCCCAATCATTAAAACAGGAAAGATGTAACGATGATTTGAGGAAACGGAGCGATATCCTACAAGTCACCTTGTTCTGATGCTGAGGTTCCACAATGGGCAGCGAAGGGGTTAAGTGTAGGGCACCGAATGTATGGAAAGAAGCAAGGTGCGTCATGTTATTATTGTGCTGTCAATAAGTGATCTTGCCCGTTGGAAAATTCAGTGCGTTTGTTCTTTGTAACGTTACACATTAATATTGCATAGGGTTCCCTTTGTCTCCCTGGTTTTATTCGCGCACACATTTTGAAGTTGACTAAATGAAGCAATCTTTGAAATTTCAGTGTCTACGACAGTCTGCATTTATATAGCACCTTTAGCGTTGCAAACCATCCCAAGGTTCTGAGGGGGCTTGACGGGGTAGGTGCTGAGAAGATATTTCCCCTCACAAGGGACTCTGGAACAAGGGGGTACAGTTTCAGAATAAGGGGTCTCTCATTTAAGATGGAGTTGAGGAGGAATTTCTTCCCTCAGAGGCTGGAATGAAGGGTTATGGGGTGGAGGGGGTGGCAGGCAGGAATGTGGAGATAAGTCCACAATCAGATCAACAACAATCTTATTGAATGATGGAGGGGCCGAATGGTCTACTCCTGTTCTTATTTCTTATGTGCTTATGTTCTTATTTTTCAGTATGTTATCGATGCTCAGTGCAGCTCTGAAAAACCATCATGTGCCTCCTAAGTTGCAATAAGTTCCAAAAACTCCTCAGCTCTCTCCCTCCTCCCTGTAGCTGTATTAAATCGAAGATTCTGCACCGTGTGCTACTCAAACTCTGCAACAACTGTACCGGACATGGTCCAGGTCTCTATGTTATAAAATGGATATAGAGGCATTGGAGAAGGTGCAATAAGGATTTGCAAGAGTAACACCAAAACTGAGAGGATCCGACATCCGGAGAGATCTTCTAGTCAAGTCTTGGCGGTGCCCTGCAGTCTGGCCAATCTGAGTTTGCCAATTTAAAAAGGGCCCCCTCTGTGCCAACAGGACTAGATGGCACAACATCCCATCCGGAGTACTCGAGTGGCACAGGGACAATGTGGATGTTGACTGAGAACAGAAAGAAAGACTTGCATTTCTATTGCGCCTTTCATGCCCATTGGCCACCCCATAGCACTTCACTGCCAATGAAATACTTTTGAAGAGTAGTTGCTGGTGCAACGTGGGAAACATGGCAGCCAATCTGTGCACAGCAAGCTTCCAAAAATGCCAGCAGGATAATGATCGGATAATCGGTTGTTAGTGATGGGATAAATGTTGACCAGGACAACAGGGTGTCTCCCTGCTCTTCCTCCCAATGGGGGCCCTCAACATTCACCTGAGGAGGCAGCTAGGGCCTCAGTTTCACCTCTTATTTGAGTGGCAACATCACTGACATTGCAGGACTCCACTGGAGCATCAGCTATAAATTCTATACTCAAGTCCTGGAGTTGGATGTGAACCCACGACCTTCTCACTCAAACACAAGTGCTCATCAGCTGAGCAGTGGCTGACACGCAGGCTTCCTTGGGGAGAAATTTTGATCTGAATGGGATTGTGAGCACACTGGATGAGCCTGGAATATGGGGTGCCGTGAGATTGTGGTACACTGGGCGGGGATTGTAGTTTTCTATGATTTATCCGAAAGGTTGATGGATCTCCAGCACATTTGTCGCTGTCAGGGTGTGAGCCTTTAGCTGCTGTTCTGTGTCAGGTGCTATCACTGTACAGAATGTACTAGAAGAATTTACATCTAATTATTCAAATTCAGAATCCCTGCTTGCTCAGTGCCTTCACTGGAATAATCTCGTGCTAGGAGACTGAAGTTATAATACCTGAGGCTGCACTTGTTCCTTTGTTTTACCTCTTTTAATTTTCTCAATTTCGCCCCCTACCCCCTTGAAGAAATTGACACCCCAATGCTGATTTCATTGTCACCAGACACCCTCAAGTGACCATTCTTCACAAAGTGTCAGCCATGGCTCGGTTAGTAGCACTCTGAATCAGGAGGTTGTGTGATGAAGCCAGAGATTTGAGCACAAAATCTAGGCTGACACTCCAGGGAGTTCTGCACTGTTGGAAGTGCTATGTTCAGATGAGATGTTAAACCAAGGCCCTGTCTGCTCTCCCTACTGAATGTAGAAGATCCAATGGTACCATTTCGAAGAAAAGCACTGGAGTTATCCCTCAACAAACATCACAACAGCACTCAAGGAGCTCGACACCATCCAGGACGAAGCAGCTTGCTTGATTATACCCCATCTACCACCTTCAACATTCACTCCCTCCACCACTGACGCACAGTGTGCACCATCTGCAAGATGCACTGCAGCAACTCACCACAGCTCCCTCGACAGCGCCTTCCAAACCTGTGAACTCTGCCACCTGGAAGGACAAGTGCAGCAGATACACGGGAACACCACCACCTGCAAGTTCCCCTCCAAGCCACACATCATCCTGACTTGGAAATATATTGCCGTTCTTCACTGTCGCTGGGTTAAAATCCTGGAACTCCCTCCCTAACAGCACCGTGCACAACATGGACTGCAGCGGTTCAAGAAGGCAGCTCACCACCGCCTTCTCAAGGGCAATTAGGGATGGGCAATAAATGCTGGCCTTGTCAGTGATGCCCACATCCCATGAAAGAATGAAAAAAAACAAAAACAGATTTCCTAGTCATTATCCTATTTCTGTTTGTGGGAGCCTGCTGTGCACAAATTGGCTGCCATGTTTCCTACAACAGTGACTACACTTCAAAGAACTTCATTGGCTTCAAAGTGCTTTGTAATGTCCTAAAGTCTTTTATAAATGCAAGTTCCTTCTTTCATTTTATATTTGTGGTGATGCCTTCTGCCATTCTGGTCGTGTCAACTTATTTTGTTACCTGTCAACCACACTTTGATAAATCATTCAATCTTCAGACCTATGGGTGTAAAAGCTCCTCAGCAACATTTAATTAAATCATTGCTGAGGCTTGTGACTGAAGACTTAATTGTGAATTATTGGGCTTTGATTGGTTTCAGTTAAAATTACCTCTTGCACCAAATATCCAGAGCCTGATCATTGGCACCTCTTACAAGAAAGATTATCCCAGAACTCCATTTTAGGAGTCCTTCAACCCAACAACCCTGCAAAAACTCTGTGTTCCCCAATTCTGGCCTGTTGAGTTTTCCCCCACTTCCTTCAGCCCACTATTGGTGGGCGTGCCTTCAGCTGCCCGGGCTGTCTGCTCTGGGATTGTCTCCCTAAACCTCTCCACCTCTCTTTCTTTCTCCCTGAAGATGTTGCTTAAAACCAACCTCTTCGACCAAGCTTTTGGTCACCTGTCTTAATGTCCCCTTACATGGCACTGTGTCAAATTTGATTACTTGCGAAGTGCCTTGGGATATTTTACCAAATTAAAAGGGGGCTATATGAACAAAAGTTGTTGTTTTTGTATCAGCATTAAAGTCCGTATACATCAAGAAGTATCTTTGCCACATCTTCCTCAAAAGCTCTGATAATTACAACTGAACGTTTGCCCAGCTCAATGGCATAGTATGTAAATATACTGCTAGGTCATCCATGAAGGCCCTGCCTTCTCACCCTCGCCCCTCGCCTGAGGGGTGGTGACCCTCAGGTTAAACTCACCACCAGTCATCTCTCTCTTATGAGAGAGCAGCCTATGATCCTCTGGGAATACAGCAGCTTTCACTTTTCACTGTTTGGTCACACAGACCACAGGGTCCCAGGCTCATCACCAATCTTGGGCCAGAGAAACAGCCAACCTCAATGTTGTGTGCAACAAATAATTGTAAATGAATACCACCGACCTTGAGCAACTTAATCATTAAAATGTGAATTTGCTAATGAGTCATTTCAATTAATTTTGGCTTTGAAGGCTAGATGTAAAATGAGTAGTTGTAGGGTATGTAGATAATGAAGAATATTACTTTAAATTAGGACAGAATAATAGGATCAGTAAGGCATGAATTTAAATGAGTGGAAAGTGAATTTAAAAGCGGTCTCTATTTTATAACACGAAGTGATATTACCTAAGGCAGTAATTTTCTGTTAAGGTGATTTTCTGTCAATATTTACCATGAGTTATGTTAAGTTTTTTAATTGAATCCAACCCCCCCCTCCCCCCCCAATATAACAGCATCAATGGATTATTTTAAAAAAAAACCTTGCATAGGTTTTTGGTGATCATTTTCTATTCATGTCTCCAATAGTAAATTACTATGTCAACTGTCACTGTGCAAACACTGGCTCTGACCACCAGGTGTCTCAGTGGAGTTTTTTATTTGCTCACGGGATGCATGTCACTGACAAGAACAACATTCATTGCCCATCCCTAATTGCCGATTTGAGAAGGTGGTGGTGAGCTGCCTTCTTGAGCCGCTGCAGTCCCTGTGGTGTAGGTACACCCACAGCGCTGTTAGGGAGAGAGTCCCAGGATTTTCACCTAGCAACAGTGAAGGAACGGCGATATACTTCAAAGCAGGATGGTGTGTGACTTGGAGGGAAAATTCCAGGTGGTGGTGTTCAGACTTGTTTGATAATGCTCCTTTGTAAGAACATTGCTGTTGAAACACTTAGGGTTTGGTCCATTTGTTTTGCTGTATCACAAAACCATGTGTTTCCCTTGACCCTCAGAAGACTGATGTTGGGTGAAAGGCCATATGCTTCATCATTCCTTTAAAGCCATTGAAGGGGATTCTAGCATGATTATGGAAGATTCTAGAATCCTGGAATGAACTAGAATAGTGGTAATGTTACTGGACTAATAACCCAGACAACTGGGTTAATACTTTGAAAATGTGTGTTCAAATCCCACCACAGCAGCTGGGGGAATTTAAATCCAATTAATTATAAATCTGGAATAAATTCTCATTAATCTTCTCCTTCAGTTCTCTCTCCAAAGACAGGTCTGATCCACAGCACCATGTCATACGCCGGAGGTAGGGCAGGGAGACAGGTCCCTAACTAAAAGCTAACCAGAACAGGGATCGAACCCCATGCTGTTGGCACCAATCTAATCCACACCAGTCATCCAACTGAACTTACCGGCCTCTCAAGGAGTCTGAGGTGCTGTGGTTACATACACTTTTACATGCATGTTGCAGTCTGGAGCTATGGATAGTGATGGTAGAGGCTCCAACATTCTTTCCATCGCATGGCTGATCAGGAATCTTTCCCACTATTACCATCTGTATATGTTGGAAGGATTTACAAGTTAACCTGTTAGGCCACGTGATGAGTGTGCCTTCTTTGGTCACCAAGTCCTGGACTGAAACTTGAACCCAGAGCTTCTGGCTCAGAGGCAGGGACATTACCCATTGCACTGCAAGACCTTCTTAGTCACATTAATAATGATCGTAAGACTTGTTTTGAAAGCCTATCTGGTTCACTAAGGTCCTTCAGATCTTGAGGGGTCTTGATAGGGTGGATGTGGAGAGGATGTTTCCTCTTGTGGGAGAATCTAGAACCAGGGGTCACTGTTTAAAAATAAGGGGTCGCTCATTTAAGACAGAGATGAGGTGAAATCTTTTCCCTCAGAGGGTTGAGAGTCTTTGGAACTCTCTTCCTCAAAAGGCGGTGGAAGCAGCGTCTTTGAATATTTTTAAGGCAGGGCTAGATAGATTCTTGATTAACAAGGGGGTGATAGGTTATCAGGGGTAAGCGGGAATGTGGGGTTGAGGCTACATTCAGATCAGCCATGATCTTATTGAAAGGCAGAGCAGGCTCAAGGGGCCGAGTGGCCTACTCTTGCTCCTAATTCATATGTTCATATGGATTTTGAAATAATGTAAAGTCCTTCAGCTCGCTTTTGATATTCCACTGCCTTCTCCCAATGAAATCAGTTTAATTGTGGCAACATGCGGTCTATTAGTTCTGAGACTGAACCAAGTGTTTCAGATCTATCATATTCTGCTCAAGCTTTAGAAAGCTGCAGTATGCATTCAGGAAACGCAGTTCATTGTGTACTGTCGATTTTTGTGCAAATCCTAAATCCAATTAAAATTAATGGTTTTAAAAAAAACTTAAGATCTTTAATTAGATCCCTGTTTTGCATTCACTCCTGTGTATTCATTCTGCAAACCACTCCAAATCCCTCAACTAGATTCCAGCCTGGAACCTACTTAGGGTTGCCAACCCTCCGGGATTAGCCTGGAGTCTCCAGGAATTGAAGATCAATCTCCAAGATACTGCTGTGTCCAACCCTGGAGAAAAATCAACAGGGCTTTAAAGAAAGGTGGGGTGTTTTGGTCAATTTCTTTCAACATTTCTCTTTACCAGACATAAAAATATTGAAAATGGGGATGAGGTGGTGGGGGGAGTGAGGCGAGGGCGGAAGTGCTGATTGGTGGTGGTGGTGGTGGAAATGGCTGTTTGGCTGACAGTCAAGTATCATCCAATTGGGTAATGAGTCCTTTTGCTTTCCAATTGGCGTAGGAAGGCCATACGTCACAAGGATGGATGTGTTGGCCGACTAATGGCTGGAGCGTGGGGGCAAGTCATGTGATGAAACCTCCAGGAATACACTTAATCACAGTTGGCAACCCTAAACGTACCCCCCAAACATCTGTAGTCCTATATTTAAACCATCAGAGACCCTTGATTAGATTTCTGCCTCTAACTCTCTGTGGTCCTTTACAATTAAACCATTTGAGCCCCCTAATTAGATTCCTGCCTTTAACTCACTGCCAGCTATACATTATCATTTCTTGACGGTTGCACTATCATCTGGGGATCATAATAATATGCCATCATCATTATTATTTTGACCATTTAAAGAAGATTTTGTCAGGGGAGACACAATATGGTTAAGCAGCTTTGGAAAGAGACAGAATAATTTCTGCAGATGTATTGTCCATCTATAAGGAACTTCAGCCAGACATTTGGTCTCTGTATTCCTGTTTTCTGATCTTTATCAATGTGCTTAATTGAAGACACGATAGTTGCCTCACTGATTATTATCAATTCAATAGCTGAAGAGGGCAATTCATATTTTACTGCCTGGGGACAGTAAATGGTGATTGAACATGCCTTTAATGATTTGTACAATAAGCTCCTGCAGTTAGATTGACATCACTTCCTCTATTCTGGCTATTTAAAAAAACCCTTCCAGATCCCAGGCGCCTTCAGACCTTCAGTACATCAGGAGAGGACGAAGGTGTCTTCTTCATCCCCCCCCCTCATTCCTTGTCCCCTTTACCTGCACGAATTTCATTCCAAACCCTCCCTCTGATCTTCAAATTTTTAAAAATTGCTTCTGTCACCAATAAAACCCAAACCCCCTCCTCCCTACCCCCTTAAAAAGCCCCAATTACCCCTTCAACTCCAAACTCCATCAGCATCTTAATTCAGGATGATTTCCACGGGTTTTTTAGCCTGGGTTCTGTTCTGTTACCAGGGTAAGTTTACTGCAAAATTTATATGATCTTGTTATTTTTTTAAATATGTGCTTTCAAATATTGTAATTGTTAACTCTACCCGTTCAATGTGAGCGGTTCTGTAATTATGCACACTGGTGATATGTTGTTTGATATGCAAAAGTTTAGATTTTTCAGGGGCTGTGTGCTTGGTTGGTTAATTTTTCATAAGCAAAAATGCAAGCAGTAACCACAGGACGCTAAATGCACTTTCTCAATCCCCTCATCCCGAGTCAGAGCGTCAGAACTCGCTTTCAGCACCTTGGACAGAGGCGGACGAGCGTCATTGCTTGTGGTCCATCTTTCTCGTCCATTTCCCCTGACTCTCTTTCCTCCATCTCTCCTTCCTCCATCTCTCCCTCTCCCCACACTCTCCTTTCCCCTCTCCCTCCTTCTCTCTGCCTAACTTCCTCCCTTGCCCAAATCTCTTTCCTTCCTTCTCACTCTCCCCCTTTTTCCCTCCCCATCCTCCTCTCTCCCCCAACCTTATTTCTCCTTCTCCCTTCTCTCTCCTTCCGTCTCTCCCTCCCTGTCACTTCTCTATCCTTCCTTCCTCCATTTGCCTCTCTCTGACTTTGTCTTTCTTTCTCTGTTCCTCTCTATCTCTATATATCTTGCCGTGTCCCCTCTATCCCTCCTCTGTGTCTCTATCTGCCCTTCAGTGTTTCTCTCTCTGTATTTTCCCTCCTCGTTGTCTCTCTCTCTCTCTCATTTGTCCCCACTCTCTCTCTCTCTCTCTCTATCGATCTTTCTCTACGTACCTCAGTCGCTCTCCCTCTGACTCTCCCAGGTAACCGGGATGAGAAAATCAAAAAGGAACAAAATTGTAGAAACGCACAAAGTGTTTACAATTCCAGGTTAAAGAGACGGTTGATAAAGTAATCGGGTGAGAGATGAGTCCCTTTAAGGGCTCAAACTCCTCCCTCATTTCCATTGCAAATTATTATTTTTTTGTCGACTATTCCGGCCAACCTTCTGGTGTGTGGCGATTAGTAAAACGATTTCCAGGCTCTGGTTTAAGTTAAACTGAATGTGAGTGACCTGATCCGGATCAGTGGACGAGTGAAGCAGCAGCGTCGATTCACCTTCTTTCTCTCAAACATGCACAGTTAATGAACCGTATGCACAGAATGTACCAGTAAATCTGGTCGAGATTTGTTCGGTTCCATACGGCTGGAGGGTAAGTGTTATTGTAGCAGACACAGTGCACATGGAGGTCCAGAGATAGGAAACCAGTGACTGTAAAAATGTGAATAATTCTGGTGCTTATATTAATATTTAGGCTAAGAGATGACCTGTTATGACACAGCAGTTGGTAAAGGCTGAGTTGTTTAAATCCCAGAGGGAAACTTGAACAACTGTCATAACCCATATTTTCAATTGCTATGTTTGAGATGCTGCTCTGAATTCAGGAATAAGACCACGGAGCCTCGAAAGGTTTTTTTTAAATGTAAAACTAAATTAAACATTTATTAGTTTAGCAACAAATTAAACACATACACATGTCTACAAATTACTACCATAATAACTTTTAAACCAATCCCCAAATTAATCAGTCCCAGGTAAATCTTCACCAAGGCAACAGTAACCCATAGACTTTAAACGGACACCAGGCAAAACACACTTGACCTTACAAATTCAAAATGAGGTTCCTTGCAGTTTGTTTCCTTTGCCAGTACAGTTGTTAGCTTACAGGCTGGTGAGATCTTAAATGCCTCTGACTCACACACAAACTCCTTTCAGTTTACACCTCACTTCCCCTTTGAATGTGAATTTTTCATTGTATTACTGGGTTTTTTAATTTTACCTCCCCTTTCATTCCAGCAATTTTATTAGTAATATAAACACATTGCTTGGCATCTCCCAGATAGGTGCAAGATTTTACCCATTCTTTTGAATGGTTTATTCAACAATTGCAAATTTACACTTTAACTTCCTCCTTACTGTTTCTCTAATTAACATCTCAAACTAATGTACACCAAAGCACCCAGACTAGCTGGTTTTAATGCAATTAATACACACACAGACACAGACCCCACTACAATTCCAATTTTAAAATAATTTCCAATAACATTATAGACATTAATATCTCTTCATGACATGACTTGATTGATACAAGCGCAGCAATTTATATTTATCTAGCACCTTTAACATAATACAGCTTCCCAGGGCACGTTACAGGAACACTAAAAAATAAAATATGACATGAAGTTACATATTGAAACGCAAGATCCTGAGAGGACTTGACAGGGTGAATGCTGGGAGGATATTTCCTCTTGTGGGGGAGACTAGAACTAGGGGACACAGTTTAAAAATAAGAGATTTCCCACTTAGGATGGAGACGAGGAGAATTGTTTTCTCTCAAAGGGTCGTTAGCCCATGGAATTTGCTTCTTCAAAGAGCAGTGGGGGCTGGCTCATTGGATGTATTCAAGGCTGAATCAGATAAGATTCTTTGACAAGGGAGAATGGTTTATGGGGGACAGACAGAAAATTGGAGTTGAGACCACAACCAGATCAGTTCCTATTTCTTATGTTCATATGTGACCAAAAGCTTGGTCAAAGAGGTCGGTTTTAAGGAGCATCTTAAAGGAGAAAAGAGAGACTGAGTGGTTTATGGAGGGAAATTTAGAGCTTAGGACCCAGGGAACTATAAGCACGACATCTAGTGGTGGCGTGATTAAAATCAGGGATGCTCAAGAGGCCAGAATCTGAGGAGCACAGGGATCTCGGAGGATTGTGGGGCTGGAGGTGCTCACAGAGATGGGGAGGAGTGAGGACATGGAAGGATTTGAAAACGAGGATAAGAATTTTCAATCAGGGGTTGATGTGGGTCAGTGAGCACAGGGTTGATGGATGAATGGTGCAAACTGGGACATGGGCAGCAGAGTTTAGGGTGACCTCAATTGATGGAGGGTGGAAAGTGAGAGTCTGGCCAGCAGTGAATTGGAATTGTCGAGTCTACAGGTAACAAAGGAATGGATGAGGGTTTTAGCCACAGATAAGCTGAGGCAAGGATACAGAGATGGAAATAGGCAACCAACACTCAATACCTCACTGGGAGTGTCGACACAGGTTATGTGCTTCAGTCTCTGGCAAGGGTCTTTAACCCACAACCTGCTAACACAGAGGGTAAGTGCTACCCACTGAACCACTGAAACAACCCATTAACCAAATTTGCTGGACCTACTTGGGGCACCACTGCCACAACACTCTGGACTCAGCACTTGCCCTACCGTACTCCGCAGCAGAGTATTGTGCACATATCTGGAAAAGGTCATCACGTGCACATCTTGTTGACACTCGGTTGAATGCAACAATGTGCATCATAACTGGAACTCTCCACTCAATACCCCTCCCCTTGGCTTCCTGACCTCGAAAACATCACCCCCCCATGCATCTGCCGACTGGTTGAAATCATCCCCACTTACCACTCCATGATGACCTGTTCAACCCACCTTCCATCTCGGCACCCCATATAGAGCACTCTTCCTGAGTAAGATCTGTCCTTTGGATCAAGGGATGGGAAAGACAGCAAGTCACTAACAAGTACCTTGTGACAAATCCCATCTGACGAATGGCAGGCTTTGAGCTACCACGGCGAGAGTGCTCCTTGCTAAACAGGTACAGGACAGGCCAGGGCCGCTGTGCAACCAACCTCCACTGCTGGGGCCTTGGTACAAACTCCTTATGCACTTGTGGAGAGACACCAACAATGCTGCACATTACTGAGGAGTGACCCCTCGACAGACTAAGTGGCAGACTAATCACCTGAAACTCAGCAAGCAGGGAGGCTATCACTTGGCTTCGGAGATTTGCATTCACTAAATAAACAGTAAAACTTGAATCACTGCTGAGACAGACAATCAGAGGTACAGGAGGAGGGTGGGTGGGAAGGTTTCTGAGACCAAGAGACACTGTCATTCCTGCCTTCGGTACTAATGGAGAATTCCATGACTACAATATCAATTTATGTCAATGTCTTGTTATTTGTCTGCTACACAGTGAGCTGCCGTCCCCTTTCATCTGAGCTGGAAAATGAAGATGAGAAGGTAGGCTGTGCGTTCCCTTGGCTCGGTTGCATCCTTGCTGTTTAAAGTAGATTCCCTCCCCCTCCTTTACTTTTTACCCTGATAAAACTCAAACTTGGCACCTAATCACTTCAAGATCAACAGCAAGTTACATTTATATGATGTCTTTAATGTAGTAAAACATCCCAAGATGCTCCACAGGAGCATTATCAAACAAAACTTGACACTGAGCCACGTAAGGTGTTATTGGGATAGGTGAGGTTGCTTTTAAGGAGTGTCTTAAAGGAGGAAAGTGAGGGCGGGGAGATTTAGGGAGGGAATTCCAGAGCTTAGGACCCTGGTAGCTGAAGGCATGGCTGCTAATGGTAGAACAATTTAAATCGGGGGGTGTTTAAGGGGATTGAGGAGCACAGAGATCTTGGAGGGCTGTGGGGCTGGAGGAGATTTCAGAGGGGGTTGCGAGGCTATGAAAGAATTTGAACAGAAGGATGAGAATTTTAAATTTGAGGCATTCCTGGACAGGGAACCAATGTAGATCAATAATTCCCTGTTGACCTCATTTCCTCTCCAACCCTTCTCAAACCTGGGGATGTCCTGCGAAATAAAGATGGAAAACACGGGAAACACTCAGCAGGCTTGGCAGCGTCTCTGGAGAGACAAACAGAGTTAACATTTCAGGTCAATGGCCTTTCATCAGAAAGGGTTCTGAAACATTAACTTGGTTTCTCTCTTCACAGATGTTGCTTGATCTGCTGAGTATTTCCAGCAACTTATGTTTTTATTTCAGACTCTCAGCATCACTAGTATTTTACTTTTGTATTGTTGCTGTGTGGGCCTTGACTCTTCAGACAAATGTCTAAACATTTCCTTAGAAAGAGCACTATTCTTGTAATTACTTCAGTATTAAGTATTAATGCCTTATCAATTATATTGTTAAGGTTTGTTAATGTCAATTACATTCTTAAGGTTAAGAGAAACAGGTGATGGGTATTAATTGTCTTTGAGCACGTATAAATGGGGGATAGCTGGGACACTGGGTTGAGTGGGAGGGGAGCTGTGAGACTGAACAAGTCCATAAACTCTCTCAATGGAGAAAAGCTCTGTGTCTTGGTTTCAGCTTCACCAACCAACTTAGATTCTATTAATATTAAGAAGGTACTTTGAGATGAAAAAATGTCATGGTTTTTCTACTTAGAGAAGGAAAGGAGGGAGAGGAATTGATGGGAAAGGAGGAGAGGAGTAGCGGGGACAGGGGGGAGTGGAGAGACAGGAAGGGTAGTGATCTGGAATGATGGAAAGGGCAGGACAGGGAGTAGAGTGGAGGAAAAAGGATGAGGGGGGAACAGTAAAGTTTTAATATGTTGTGTGATACAGAGCCTCTGCTGGGAAGGAGTTTCTCCCTCTGGCTCAGCTGTGATCTAAGTTCCAGTTACACCCAGGGAGGGGAAAACATCAGGCAGGATTCCTACTCCTGGTCTCCATCGACACTTTATGGAGTCGTTCAGCTGTTTTCTTTCCCCTGAAATCTTCTCTCTCTCTTTCCCCATCCTCTTCCCCCTCCTCCCCCCTCCCCCACACTGAAGGTGCAGAGCTTCTCTGATAGCCTCGGCCAAGCATCTAGTCATCAACGGTGAGGCAGGCTTCTCAACTCTGGGGGGCTTCACATTTTTCCCCAATACTTTTCTCTTCCCAATCCTGAACTCTCCCTGTAGCCCTTAGCAACCGTGGACAGCAGAGATGCTCAATGTTGCTAGGGTATCAATTTCAGGAATCATGTCACATGATGTATGGACCTCATTTGCATATCATTATAATACGTCCATCCTCATTGCCGGCTATAGGCTGGGAGTTTTAGACCCTAGGCTAGAGGTTTCCCCCCAACATTTAGTGAACATATTTGTTGAATATTGACAGTTAAGGGGATGATTTTAAAACATTAGAACATAAGAAATAGGAGCAGGAGTAGACCACATGGCCTGTTGAACCTACTTCACCATTCAATAAGATCATGACTGATCTTCAGCTTCACTTTCCCACCCGCTCCCCAGTTCCCTGAAGAATCAAAAATCTATCGATCTCAGCCTTCAATATATTCAACAATGGAGTATTCACAGTCCTCTGGGCCAGCGAATTTCAAGGATGCACAACCCTATGAGTGAAGAAATTTCTCCTCAGCTCAGTCCTAAATGATTGGCCCCTTATCCTGAGACTTGTACCCCCCTCTCTCTTTCACATTCCCCAACCAGTGGAAACAACTTCTGTCAAGCCCCCAATCAGAATCTTGTGCACTTCAATGACATCGCCTGATTCTTCTAAACTCCAGAGAATATAGACCCTATTAACTTAGCCTCTCATCATAGAACAGCCCTGTCATCCCAGGGACCAATCTCGTGAAGCTTTGCTGTGCTGTCTCCAATGCAAGTGTATCCTTCCTTAAATATGAGGACCCAAACTGCGCAGAGTGTTCCAGGTGTTGTCCTGAACAATTGAGGCATTCGATTGAGGTTTTGGGGATTTTGAAATAAATTGATGAGATAGATCAAGACGGACCTTTCCTGCTGGTGGGGCAGTCTCGGACAAGGGGACATAACCTGAAAATCAGAGCCAAGTCACTCAGGAGAGAAGTTAGAAAACACTTCTTCACCAAAACTGTGGAGCTCTCTCACTGTTATATTATTTGTAAAGAGCTAGGAACCAATTGTTGTGTGACTATATATATCCCGGGGTGCCACACTTCGCTGTCGCACTGCAGTCATAGAACCATAGAAAAGTTACAGCACAGAAGGAGGCCATTCAGCCCATCTTGTCCATGCCAGCCCAAGGACACCCAGGTGCCCTTTCTAATCCCACCTTCCTGCTTCCCGGCCCATAGCCCTGCAGTTTACAGCACTCATGTGCCGAGTAACAATGTATCAGTCCGCCAGTCTACCAGCCACATGACGAGCAGCAAGAAATACACCCAATGAAGCTCCAGCATTTTCAGTCTAACGTGTGAATTATTTCTAACTTATAGGAACCAGAAGAAAAAGCAATAGATGTTAGCTCAATTAATCATTTTAAAGGTTGATGGATGTTTGCTAAACAAAGGTATTAAAGGTTATGAAGCAAAGGTGGGGGGGGGTTGTGGGTAAATTGAGATAAGATCAGCCAAGGTCTAACCGAATAGTGGATCAGGCTCGAGGGCTGAATGGCCTCCAGTTCCTGTGTTCTGGCATATGTAAGTGTAATGGCCCTGTGTATCTCTGTCTCCCTCTGCAGGTTACCAAGTGTATTGTTGAAGTGATCTCAGATACACTTTCCAAACCATATCCATTGCCAGTCAGCAGTGAATGCAGCAAGATCCTCAAAGAAGGTCATAATGCCTCAAATACATTCTCTCTATGTTTCTTTGCCTTTACTTTTCTTTCCCCTTTTTTTCCTGATTGCAATGACTTGTTTCTTCCAGGATAGAGTTCAATGATCACTAACTAGTTCCTCTCCCTCTGATAAAAACAAAAAACTACTGCGGATGCTGGAAATCCAAAACAAAAACAGAATTACCTGGAAAAACTCAGCAAGTCTGGCAGCATCGGCGGAGAAGAAAAGAGTTGACGTTTTGAGTCCTCATGACCCTTCAGCAGAGATCTGTTCTGATGATGCTACCTTCAAAAACAGTTCCTCTGACATGTCCTCCTTCTTCCTTAACCGAGGTTTTCCACCCACGGTCGTTGACAGGGCCCTCAACCGTGTCCGGCCCATCTCCCGTGCATCCGCCCTCACGCCTCCTCCTCCCTCCCAGAAACATGATAGGGTCCCCCTTGTCCTCACTTATCACCCCACCAGCCTCCGCATTCAAAGGATCATCCTCCGCCATTTCCGCCAACTCCAGCATGATGCCACCGCCAAACACATCTTCCCTTCACCCCCCCCCTGGCGGCATTCCGTAGGGATCGTTCCCTCCGTGACACCCTGGTCCACTCCTCCATCACCCCCTACTCCTCAACCCCCACCTATGGCACCTCCCCATGCCCACGCAGAAGATGCAACACCTGCCCCTTCACTTCCTCTCTCCTCACCGTCCAAGGCGCCCAAACACTCCTTTCAAGTGAAGCAGCATTTCACTTGCATTTCCCCTAACTTAGTCCACTGCATTCGTTGGTCCCAATGCGGTCTCCTCTACATTGGAGAGACCAAATGCAAACTGGGCGACCGCTTTGCAGAACACCTGCGGTCTGTCCACAAGAAAGACCCAAACCTCCCTGTCGCTTGCCATTTTAACACTCCACCCTGTTCTCTTGCCCACATGTCTGTCCTTGGCTTGCTGCATTGTTCCAGTGAAGCCCAACGCAAACTGGAGGAACAGCACCTCATCTTCCGACTAGGCACTTTACAGCCTTCCGGACTGAATATTGAATTCAACAACTTTAGATCTTGAACTCCCTCCCCCATCCCCACCCCCTTTCCACATCTTCCCCCTCCCTTTTGTTTTTTCCAATAATTTATATAGATTTTTCTTTTCCCACCTATTTCCATTATTTTTAAATCTTTAACTGTAATGCCCTGTCAGTCTTTCCACCCCACCCCCACTAGAGCTGTACCTTGAGTGTCCTGCCATCCATTCTTAATTAGCACATTCTCTTAGATAATATCACCACCTTCAACACCCCTTTGTTCCTTTGTCTGTGACATCTTTTGATTATCTGCTCCTATCACTGCTTGCTTGTCCCTACAACCACCATCACCCCCACCCCCAACTTCTCTCCCCCCACCCCACCCCCCACCTTAAACCAGCTTATATTTCACCCCTCTCCTAATATTACTCAGTTCTGCTGAAGGGTCATAAGGACTCGAAACGTCAACTCTTTTCTTCTCTGCCGATGCTGCCAGACCTGCTGAGATTTTTCAGGTAATTCTGTTTTTGTTTTCCTCTCCCTCTGTCTGTTTCTCTCTCTTCCCTTGTGTATTCTGTCTCTGTGGTTCTCTGCTTCTATCTCTTTGAATCTCCCTGTTTCTATTTCGCTGTTTCTCTCTCTCTGTTTCTATCTGTTTTTCTTTCTCTTTTTCTCTGTATCTTTCTCTCATTCTCTGACTCTGTCTCTGTCTCTCTGTATTCTCTTTTTCTCTGCTTTTTCTCTCTATGGTTCTCTCTCTTCTCAACCCCTACCCGGACTCTCCCCATCTCTCTCTCTCTCACTTGCTCTTTCTTTCTGTCTCTCTCTCTTATTCTCTTTTTGTCTTTTACCTTCTCTCTCTCTGACCCTTCCTCTCTGTTTCTCTCTGAATCTCATCTCTTTGACTTTTTCTATCTGTATTCTGTCTTTGTGTCCTTCTCATCTAATTTCCTTTGCATGTATTTTTTATAATCTACCTGACCCTTCTTACTCTTGTTTGTTTGTGCCCCGAGGATATGAACCTGCTGTAACTAACTCTGGTATTTTATTTTCCACGGTAGATGCAAGGATTCTGGCTATGGTGCGTCATCAAAATCTTCTGAAGGAGCTGGAAGAACTGACACATCATGGTACAGTAATGTCAACGATTGCGCACTTTATAAAATAAATATTAAAGAGTGGTTGGGGTAAAAATTTTAGCCTGGCAATTTAATTTGAAAGTCACTAACTAAAGGCAACTACTTAATCATCACTTGCAGATCTCATGGTCAGTTAGAAGGTGGGGGAAGTGTGATAGTTGAAAGTGTTAAAAGAAGTAAATATGTTACTTCATCAACCGTGGCTCAGGCGATACCACTCTCCCTGAGAAGGTTGTAGCTTCAAGTTCCATTCCAGAGATTTAAGCACAAAAATCTAGGCTGGCACGCCTATTGCAGTACCGGGGGACTGCTGCACTGTCAGAGGCGCTGTCTTTCAGACGAGACGTTAAACCGAGGGCTTCCCCTGCCCTCTCAGGTCAACCTAAAAGATTCTGTAACAATATTTCGAAGAAGAGTGGGGGGGTTCTCCCCGGTGTCCTGGTTAATGGTTATCCCTCAATAATCATTAAAAACAGATTATCTGGTCATTGCCAAGTTCTGTTTGTGGGAGCTTGCTGTGCACACGTTTCCTACATTACAACATCACTACACTTCTAAAAGCACCTCATTGATTGTAAAGTGCTTTGGGACGTACTTTGCTTGTGAAAAGCAAGGCGTTCAGTTTCTTTTTTGTATAAGTGCACATTGCAGCCAAGGCTCTCTCACTATTGTTAATGAGCTTCCTTTTTCATGATCAAACCCAGAATTGGAAATGTTAATAGAGTGTGTGGCCAAAATGGTCAGAACAGCAGGTAAGGTTTTTGGACAAACGTTACTTATTTTTTTCTCTGAGCTTAGAATTACAGGAAAGCTGACTGTTATATACAATGACTTGAAGCTGTCAGTGTGATAACTGTGTCATTTATGGCTGGAAGAAAAACATTTTTTTTCTCTTATTTATTCTCTCATGGGACGCTGGCTGGGCCAGCATTTATTGCCCACCGCTAATTGCCCCTTGAGAAGGTGGTGGTGAGCTGCCTTCTTGAACTGCTGCAGTCCATATGGTGTAGGTACACCCACAGTGCTTTTAGAGAGGGAGTTCCAGGATTTTGATCCAGTGACAGTGAAGGAAGGACAGTGAAGTGTCTGTCTGTCACTCTCTGACTCGTGTCTCTGTATCTTCGTGTCTCTCTGTTTCGCTCTATGTCTGTCTGCTCTCTCTGTCTCTGTCAGTCTCTGTCTCTTTCTCTCTCTGTCTCTGTGTCTCTCTAAAAATCTTACATCCAAGATGTCAGTCACACTTCAAAACATGATACTTGTGCCAATTTGGCTCAAGTATCAGCAACGATCAGGGCATGAGTCTGCAATGGCAAATAGTCTCTAATTGACCTTGAGATGGGCTGGGAACTTACCAGCTGTTGCCAATCTAGAGATAAACTTCCTTCAGCAGCAGCCTTCAATTGACCTCAGGGTGTGCCTATTCAAAGTGCAAAGGAAAGACATGCCAAGTGGTGTTAAAGAGATAGGCATTTTAAACAAAGCTCTGCCTTAGCAGGAGAGCATTTTTCTCAGGGTAACACCTTCAGCCCTGTTTGGAGTAATATATTGTGTGTGGCAATTTTTAACGCAAACCTTCTTGGAAAGAATTGCTCCCTGGGTAACACCGGAAAGACCACATTTTAATTGCCCAGCTTTCGTTGTTCTGAGCTGGTGCTCGTTCCCTTCAATGGAATAGCTTCCTCGGCAATTCAGACTCAAACACACAAGCGTGTGACTGGAGTCACACGGAGGCCAAATCAATTTGCGGTGTTAGGCTCCCTTACCGAATGGACGCTAGTGAATCTGTCGAGTTTTTTCAGACAATCAGGCAAGCAAATAATCAGATAAAAAAAAGCTAAAAGCTACTGCGGATGCTGGAAATCCAAAACAAAACACCTCTTTGACCCTTTTGTCTGTGACATCTTTTGATTATCTGCTCATCTCCACAATCACCACACCCTCAATGTCTCTCTCTCCCCCCACCACCACCCCCGCGCCCCCCCCCCCCCCCCCCCCACCTTAAACCAATTTATATTTCTCCCTTCTTCTAACTATGCTTCAGTTCTGCCGAAGGGCCATGAAGGCTCGAAACGTTAACTGATTTCTTCTCCGCCGATGCTGCCAGACCTGCTGAGTTTTTCCAAGCAAATAATCAGATTTATTGATCAATTTCAGATCAATTTCATAGCTTTCCATGCTGGTCGTGGAATTCGGTCCCTCTGTGTTGCTAATCTAGCACCATGACCACCAGACTTTAGTGGGGAGATGGTGGCGTAGAGGTAATGCCACTGGACTAGTGACCAGAGGCCCAGGCTAAAGCTGTGAAGACATGGGTTCAAATCCCACCACAGCAGCTAATGGTATTTAAATTCAATTAATGAAAGCTGATCTCAGTAATGGTGACCATGAAACTTACAATTGTTGTAAAAACCCATCTGGTTGGCTAATGCCACTTTAGGGAAAAAAATCTGCTGTCTGGCCTACATGTGACTGTAGATCCACAGCAATGTGATTGACTCTTAACTGCCCCAGAAATGGCTGAACAAGCCACTCAGTTCAAGGGCAATAAGGGATGGACAACAAATGCTGGCCTTGCCAGCGATTCCTTCATAAGAATAAATTTTTTAAAAACCTGTCCTTTAAAATAATATATAAGACGTAGGAGCAGCAGTAGGCCATTCGGCCCATCGAGTCTGCTCCGCCATTCAATGAGATCGTGGCTGATCTGATAATCCTCAACTCCACTTTCCTGCCTTTTCCCCATAACCCTTGATTCCCTCACTGATTAAAAATCTGTCTATCTCAGCCTTGAATATACTTAACGACCCAGCCTCTACAGCACTCTGCGGTAAAGAATTCCACAGATTGACTACCTTCTGAGAGAAGAAATTCCTCTTCATCTCTGTTTTAAATGGGCGCCCCTTTACTCTGAGATTATGCCCTCTGGTCCTAGACTCCTCCACAAGGGGAAACAACCTCTCAGCATCTACCCTGTCAAGCCCCCTAAAAATCTTTGTTTCAATAAGATCACCTTTCATTCTTCTAAACTCCAATGAGTACAGGCCCAACCTACTCAACCGCTCCTCATAAGAGAATTCCTCCATACCTGGGATCAACCTTCTCTGGACTGCCTCCAGTACCAGTATATCTTTCCTTAGATAAGGGAGCCAAAATTGTTCACAGTATTCTAGACGTGGTCTAACTAGTGCCTTGTATAGTGTTAGCAAGGCTTCCCTTTTTTTATAAAAACAAAAAGCTAAAAGCTACTGTGGATGCTGGAAATCCAAAACAAAAACAGAATTACCTGGAAAAACTCAGCAGGTCTGGCAGCATCGGCGGAGAAGAAATCAGTTAACTGATTTCGAAACGTTAACTGATTTCTTCTCCGCCGATGCTGCCAGACCTGCTGAGTTTTTCCAGGTAATTCTGTTTTTGTTCCCTTTTTTTATACTCCATTCCCTTTGAAACAAAGGCCAAAATTCCATTTGCCTTACCTATTACCTGCTGAACTTGTATGCTAGCTTTTTTGTGATTCATGCACAAGGACCCCCAAATCCCTCTGTGCTGCAGCTTTCTTCAGTCTTTCTCCATTTAAGTAATATTCAGCTCCTCTATTCTTCCTGCCAAAGTGCATAAACTTGCATTTTCACACATTATATTCCATCTGCCATGTTTTTGCCCATATCCTCCAACTAACCATTAGCAACTCCAATAAAGATATGTTTAGCGCATATTCTTCAACTCTTTGTTTTCTCTTTCCACAGAGGAGAGCAGGGAGAGCTTGGCCAAGAAAAGCAACAAAAGATGGAACTACCCAGCAGAAGAAAGTGTCGAATGGAATGAAGAGGACAACATGGAGAGGCAATACATGTTGGACAAGAAGGGAGCAAGTGCTGAGAGGAGGGACGATGTTAGTCACCGAAGAGTAGCCAACACTAAGAAGGACATCCCTTTAAAGAGAGGGGAAGACATGAAGAAATATGAGGAAAGTGAAGAAGATAACCTGAAGGAGCAACATGATTTTAAAGTCATGAATGGCGAAGATGACACCAAGATAGTCATGCACGAAAGTGAGGAAGAGCTCAGTGATGAAGATAAGAGAAGTTCAGAGAAAAGACACAGAGAATCATCTGAGGAATCCAAAGAAGATGAACAGAAGGACCATGACATCCTCAAGATAGACGAACTGATTGAGAAGATTGCCAGGGAGGAACTGGAAGATGAAGAAGACAAGAGAGCTGATGAGAAGAAGCATCACCACAAAGAGTACAGCTCAGAAGAAGGTGACTTTAAGAAGAGAAATGAGGAAGCACGGAGCAATGTTAAAAAACGAGTTGAAGAAAATGCCAGTGATGAAGAAACCGATCAGTTTGAAGCGGAGGAAAAGGGAGTCAAGATCTTTGATTCCAAGACCCATCAACATGAGACTGGTGACAAACAGTCCATTGAGAATAAGTCGCAGGATGACAAGAGACACCATTTTCTGGAAGACGATATGGACTCGGACAATGACCTTGATTATCTAGAGAAGAGGCACCATAATACTGAAAATAGTGAAGAACAAGATGAAAAGGAGGAGGAAGAGATCGAAGAGGATCAAGAAGAGGAGGAAGAGGAGGAAGAAAGAAAACTGATGTCGGAGGTCAGCATATAATTTTTTCTTGTTTCTCCTGAATCCCAAGGTGAATGCTATTGTCACTATCTTCTTCAATGTTATTCTTCATTCTTCACAGTGAAAACAAGTTCTTTCAATTCAAAGTAACTCTCCATTCATTCCTCAACATTGCTACTTTATTCCCACCCCAGCACTTAACAATACACTTTAGGCTTACCCTACAGTACAGTGAAGAACATAGGAGGAGACCATTCAGCCCCTTAAGCTAATCTGTATCATAACTCTACCTACCCAGCTTGGTTCCATATCCCTTAATATCCTTGCCCAACAAAAATTGACTCTCCTGCCTCAATTACATTTTTGTGAGGGTGGGGAGGGTTCCAGACTTTAACTCCCCTTTGTGTGAAGAAATGCTTCCTGACATCACCCTTGAATGGCCTGGGTCTGATTTTAAGGTGTTTGCCCCTTGTTCTGGACTCCCCTCCACCACCCCCCACAACCCCACCCCACCCCCCAACCAACCCCCCTCACTGAAGGAAGTAGTTTCTCTCTCATCAACCCCGTCAACTCCCTTAATCATCTCAAACTCTTCAATTAGATCATCCCTTAATCTTCCATATTCAAGGGAGTACAAGCCAAGTCTATGCAGCACATCCTTATAATGTATTCCTTTCAGACCCGATACCATTCCACGTGTTGTGTTTCTCAAGGCGTCTTCCAGGGCATCCCCTCCCCCACCTCACCAACCTTGTTCAGGTGCATATAGGTCTGGCCAATATTCCTTCCTTAACATCACAAACAAAACAAAACATTAACCGGTCATTTAACCCATTACTTCCTTGTGGGATCTTACCGTGTTTGCCACTTGTCCCACTATCTCCCTATCCCAGAGTTCAAATTCCCCTGTATTAAGCGGAGAGCTTCCTGAGACATGTTGAGGATGTGATCAGCAGTGCTATAGTTGTAGGTTTGCCTTCAACAATGGCTGCATCTACGAACATACGAACAAGGAGTAGGAGTAGGCCATTCAGCCCCTTGAGCCTGCTCCGCCATTCAATAAGATCATAGCTGATCCGATAGTAATCTGAAATCTGTGTCCCACCTACCCCTGATAACCTAACATCCCTTTGCTTACCAAAAACCTATCCATCTCTGGCTTAAAAATATTCAAAGACGCTACTTCAACCACCTTTTCAGGAAGAGAGTTCCAAAGGCTCACGACCCTCTGAGAGAAAACATTTCGTCTCATCTCTGTCTTAAATGAGCAACCCCTTATTTTTAAACAGTGACCCTTAGTTCTAGATTCTCCCACAAGAGGAAACATCCTCTCCACATCCACCCTGTCAAGACCCCTCAGGATCTTCGAAGTTTCAATCAAGTCACCTCTTACTCTTCTAAACTCCAGTGGATACAGGCCTAGTCTGCCTAACCTTTCCTCATAAGACAAGCTCGAAACATCAACTCTGTTTGTCTCTCCACAGATGCTGTCAGACCTGCTGAGGTCTTTCAGCATTTTCTGTTTCTCTTTCCGATTTCCAGCATCCGCTGTACTTTGCTTTTATCAAGTTGAGGGTCAACACTTGCTCAACATTTTGTCCGGGTGCACTGTTTGACCCATTGTCAGGCAGAATTCAGACAAGGCACTGCGCTGACACTAGTGAATTCAGAGAATGCACAGCGCTAACAAATCATAAGCAGGCCATTTGGCCTGTAAACCTTCTCCTACCCTACTTCATCCCAACCCATCACCATGCCCTTCTAATCCTTTCTCCCTCATGCGTTTATCCAGCTTCCCCCTTAAATGTATCTATACTATTCGTTTCAACCACTCCTCGTGGTAGTGAGTTCCACATTCTCACCATCCGAAGGAAATGTTGAAATCTTTCCCAAGCTGCTCCTTTCTTTTCTCCCTCGCCCACATAATTGGGCAACGAACATCTTAACCTGCGTCTGGCCAGAATCTGATTCTCTGTAGAACAAACTGGC
The DNA here is from genome assembly GCF_964194155.1 of Cetorhinus maximus. Taxonomy (NCBI): domain Eukaryota; kingdom Metazoa; phylum Chordata; class Chondrichthyes; order Lamniformes; family Cetorhinidae; genus Cetorhinus; species Cetorhinus maximus. The sequence goes on along the minus strand of NC_135910.1, from coordinate 15,514,386 downwards.
TGAACATGGTGAATCGCAGCAACATTGTCACTATTCTCCGCAGCGCCGTTTAATGATGGGCGGTCCTGATTGACTGGCACAATTCTGAAAGAGCTTGCATTTATATATCACTACCTTGGTGCAGCACCGGAGTGTCAGTCTTGATTTTTGTGCTCGAGTCTCTGGAACCATCTGACTCCAAGGCAAGAGTGCTACCCATCGAGCCTTGGGAAATCAGTGTGGCATTTGGCCAAAGTGTTACTTCAAATCCAACTATCCTCAGCTGGATTATGATTCCTGGCTGTCTACCAGCAGCTCCTGAACTGCCAAATCTATAGGGCGATTTATTGGATAATTGAATCATTATTGCATTTGAAGCGAGCTCCTCAGTTTTGCAGTCACATCGAATTTGCAATTAATCTCTCACAGTTCACATGTTTCTATCCGCTTGCCATCAAGTTATTGAGTTGAGTGTTTGCTGGAGGGGAGCGTTTGGCACATCTCCGCTGAGCGAGGTTTTAGATTAAGAGCAAATAAACGGGGAAAAAAAAAGTGAATGGTAAAGATGCACAGCAGAGCCACATAGGCCTGAGGCAAAACAGGCAACTGCTTAATAGTTCCACTCTCTAGGAATTGAAAATAAGTGGAACTGGTTCATAGGACTGAGCTTTCTAGTGGAGTGGGGTTTGAGGATAAGGAGCCAAAGGAGAAATTGGGGGAGGAAATGGGGGTGGCGAAGAAAGTAGGAAAGGAAGGAAAACGTGGGGATGCAGTGGGAGAGAGAACAGGGATTTTTCTTTATTCATGGGATGTGGACATCACTGGTAATTTCAGCATTTATTGCCCATCCCAGCTTACCCTTGATGGGGTGGGGGTGAGCCGCTGCCTTGAACCGCTATAGTCTGTGTGGTGTAGGTACACCCACAGCGCTGTTAGGGAGGGAGTTCCAGGATTTTGACCCAGTGACAGTGAAGGAACGGCCGATATATTTCCAAGTCAGGATGGTGAGTGACTTGGAGGGGAACTTGCAGGTGGTGGTGTTCCCATGTGCCTGCTGCCCTTGTCCTTCTTGGTGGTAGAGGTCACGGGTTTGGAAGGTGCTGTTGAAGGAGCCTTGGTGAATTCCTGCAGTGCATCTTGTAGCAATTTTACACTGTGGGGTGGAGGGGGGTGGTGGTGGTGCAAGGCCTCAGGCGTTTCCTCAATTTTTAGGCTGGTGGGAGGATTTACCGAAAAAGAATGGGCTTAGGTCTTCATCAGAAGCCCTCTTCTGACTGCGGGCGCCTCCCCTCCCCTCCCTTAAGGCTCAGTGGCTGCTGGACCTTCCGTCCCCCCACATCCTGATAGCCCCCTTTGTGTACCCCCGGGGCCTTCCCTATCCTCCCTGCCCTGGGACCCCTTAAACTTAACTCGGCCTCTGTTTTTCTGGGACTTAGTCTCAGGTATGATTGATGCACTCCCTCTTCGGTCCACTGCAGTTCTTGTTGCAGAAGTCGCGCCTACAGCCACTTGATGCTCATTCGAGGGTGAAATGTCTGCGGGACACTCGGAGTCAACGGGGATACGTTCCCTGTTGGCTCTTTGGATGACAGGAAGGGAGATCCCACCATCTGAAAAATATAGGCCCAGAGATGAGGAGTTTCTGGAAGGACCTACATAGATACAATAGATAGGAAGTATTTTCATTTATATAGCATCCTCCATGTCCAAAGGGCTTCACAGCCAATGAAATACTTTTTAAACGCGGCTACTGTTTTAACCTAGAGAAACAGTGAGCGGATCCCGTGGCAGTATTTTCGAAGAAGAGCCGGAGGGTGTGGGAGGGGGGAGCTCTCCCTGGTGTCCTGGCCAATATTTATCCCTCAATCAACACAAAAACAAATTATCCGGTCATGATCACATGGCTGTTTGTGGGAGCTTGCTGTGCGCAAATTGGCTGCCGCATTCCCTACAACAGTTACAACAGCAGCAGCTGCACTTTAAAAAGTACCTCGTTGGCTGTAAAGCTTTTTGAGACATCCAAAGGTTGTGAAAGGCGCTATAAAAATGCAAGACTTCCTTTCGACCCTGGTAGGTAGTTGGGCTTGCTGTGATATTTATATTTTTTAAAACTTCCTCCCCAGGAACACAAGCTAAAGAACCTCGTGGTGATTGAGAAGGAGCTGAAGAAAGTTGCTGAGAAGCTGAGGGATATTCGAAGAGGCTAAGGCACTTTCACAAGTGCTCAGCTCCCGTACGTTGTTAATCACGCATTTAACTGTCCATATTCTCTCCTCTATTTTGCTGGCTATGTACTGTTATAGTCCAGGCTTTAAGCTGCATGGACAGGGTGCAGTAGTGCATGGTGCAGTAATGCAGCCTTTGTTCTTCATTTACAATTGGCAATGTCACCCATTCGTGGAAGGGTTGGGTTAAGAAGGGAAAAAAAAAATCAAATTTAAAAGCCATCCATCTTCCCGTTCTTTAAGATAAGGTTAACGGATCTCCCTTGGTGTTGCTTCTGGGCAGTCAGGATGACGTTGCATCTATTGGCTGGTGTACTTGCCTTAAAGTGGGTGCAACAAATGTTCACTAGACCGATTCCTGGGATGAGGGGATTGCCCTGTGATGAAAGAGTGGGCCTATATTCTCTGGAGTTTAGAAGAATGAGAGGCCATTGCATTAAAACATGAGATTCTGAGAGGGCTCCATGGACAGTCATTGAGAGGATGGTTAGAGGGCCCAGAACTAGGGGGTATAGTTTCAGGATAAGGGATCGGCCATTTTACGACTGAGATGAGGAGAAATTTCTTCACTCAAGGGGTTGTGAATCTTTGGAATTCTCTCCCCCAGAGAGCTGTGGATGCTCAGTAGATTCAAGACAGAGATTGGAAGATTTTTGGACTCTAAGGGAATTGAGAGATTTGGGGATTGGACACGAAAATGAGCTAAGATCGATCTCATTGAATGGTGGAGCAGACTCGAGGGGCCGAATGGCCTACTTCTGCTCTTGTTTCTTATGTGCAGCTGCAAGCGTGACTGTACATCACAAAATAATGATGGCTCCTCTTGTCTCTCATCTTTTTGACAATCCCTTTAATCTGTGTCATCTGATTACTGACCCTTCACCCACTGGAACTGAGGGGATTACACTTAAATGTGGAACACTTAGCCAAAATGCCCCCTTAAATATAACAAGGGGTAGAAGTTAATGGTGCGAGTCATACAATTTACCCCATTGACATTACAGCGTCATCCCAATTCAGATCTTGCAAAGGATTTACCTTGATAACGACATAATGGAATTCTAAATAAGACCAAAAATAACTCTTGATAAAATCATAAATTATATCAATCATCTCACATAATTAAGGATTGGTCACTCTTGAAGAGGTCAAAGACGCGGATCAGCTGAAGGATGCAGTGGCGTGGGAAAGTGTTGAAGACAGGGAGCGTTAATGAGCTGAACCTTCATCTTTTGGCCTAAGAGGTGTTTGGGCTCCACACTGTAGAAAGGATATTGATGCTTTGAAGAGAGGGTTTGAAACAGCTTTACTACCTTAAGGGAAGTAAAAATACAAGGAAAGAATTGAAAATTGGGGCATTTCTCATAACCAAGAAGCAGATTGGAAAGAAATGAATTTGAAAACACAGTTACATGTTTAGTATGATCTCTAGTCATCCTGCACATTGAGTGGAATATAAATCACCATAAAACCTGTTTGATAAAACCCGATTAATGGAGAGATAGATGCAAATCACTTGTTTCTGTTCTGGGAATGAAAATCACCCTGCCCCCAGAGCACTCATGAGTTTCTTTCTGCCCTCTTTGAACAGAGAGGTTGAATCGTTTTCATCGTAGGATCTGTCACGTGAGCCATTGAGTGGTCAAATAGGCATAGAGACAACTTGGAAACCTCCCTCGATGGCAACAGCAGTCAGTGACACCCTGAGTCAGTGGCCTAAACACCTTTAATGTTATTAGTCGTTCGGTAGTACAGAATTTGAGTATTGCTGAAAAAAAAGAGACATGTCGAAGCTTTTTGTCTTGCACTCATCAGGACACTCTGCAAGAATACCAATATAAGGGGAAAACAACAATTTATACTGTACGTGAAGAGAGAGATAATTGGTTGGCAAGTGGCATTGCTTAGACATGTCTCTTTTTTCAGCCATAGCTACCAGTAACTGAGGCAATATTAAAGGTAAGTGACAAAATCTACTTTTACTTGGATTGAGGGACACGGAACACTTGTGGCTCTGCCAATCTTGACTACAAGCAGGCCTAAAGAGTAGGTGGGGTGGGAGGGAGATGGTGTGGGGAGTGGGCTCAAGTCCTAGATTTGCTCATGAAAGCTAACAAGGCCCCATCACATCTGGAGTACTGGTCTCCTTATTTAAGGAAGGATGGAAATGCATTAGATGCAGTTCAGAGAAGGTTTACTAGACTAATACCTGGATTGGGCAGGTTGTCTTATGAGGAAAGGTTGGACAGGTTAGGCTTGTATCCACTGGAGTTTAGAAGGGTAAGAGGCGGCTTGACTGAAACCTCTAAGATCCTTGAGGGGTCTTGACAGGGTGGATGTGGAGAGGATGTTTCCTCTTGTGGGAGAATCTAGAACTAGGGGTCACTGTTTAAAGATAAGGGGTCGCCCATTTAAGACATGAGGAGAATTTTTTTTCCCTCAGAGGGCCGTGAGTCTTTGGAACTCTCTTCCTCAAAAGCCAGTGGAAACAGAGTCTTTGAGTATTTTTAAGGAGGAGGTAGATAGATTCTTGATAAACAAGGGGATGAAAGGTTATCAGAGGTAGGTGGGAGGTTACAACCAGCTCAGCCATGAATGGTGGAGCAGGCTCGAGGGGTCAAGTGGCCTACTCCTGCTCCTTGTTTGTATGTATCCCCAAAGGCCTGGAAATAGGGTGAGGGAGAGAAAATCATCCTCTACATTAAAAGGAATAAAACAGATGTTTTATCTTGCTGCCTTACATTTTAGAAGGTTCCAGACAGCCTTTTCCAAAATGGGCCACCACTTGTCCGACTAACCTAGTTTACACAGTCAACGTGTTGTCATGGAAACCCAACAGAGGCCTACATGTTCTAAGCATCACCAAGGATTGATCCAGAGTTGGTTTTGGCAATAGTACAAAAGAGGGTAACAGCGTAAAGCTGGACTAGCAAGCTATCTTTCGAGAGTGGTGGACTTAAAGAAGGCCAGAAATGGTAGCCTCAATCTAAAACACCAAAAGCAACCCAGATTTCATTGTGTGAGTGACATTGCCATTCTCTGACTGTTAAATTAATATTCTCTTTCCTGATAACCCTTCCTGTCCTATTAATTATTACGGTGTTTATTTCTGTTTTTGGAACTTTTAGGTTTTTTTTTTAGCCATTATGATGGAAGTAGTTTGTATTCCCAAAGGTGCCTGAGGCGAGTTTCTCGCAGTCACTGGTACAGTTTGGTTCATCATCATCGCACAATGTGTTTACAACCCATAAACGTGTGAGGTAATAAATCCAGTTCGACAACTACCGCGTGTCTCCATATAGTTTTTGTGTTTCAAACCATCGCTCGGTAGTTCAGAACTCGAATATTGCTGAAAAGAGAGACCTGTTGCTGAAGCATTTTGGCTTGAACTCATCAGGACAAACACAAGAATTCCAAATTTCAAATGATCACAGCAATTTATACTACAGGAGAAAGGGGTGCTGATTGGTTGGCAAGTCGTCTCTGATTGGCTGAGGTGTTGCCATGAAGAAAGCAATGGAGAACAATAAGCTTCCCAAGCTCCCGGGTAATTCAATAAAGGTGCTAGACTTGAACATATTCCTTCTGTTTGCAGAGAACAGGTCTCTGCATGTGAATGCGTGTCATTTCTAGCAAGTGTAAATGAGCCACATTATGAACTTGACTGATTATCTTAAATTGGTTGTTGGTGTAGCTATTAGCGCACTCAGGATTGTTCAAGCGCTGTCCAATCACGGAATCACATCTAACAGTAGACGTTTTGTTTTGGGTTTTGCAATTGCGGGCTGGTTGAGTACGGTCTGTACTTTGCCTATTACGAACAACCAAAGGAACATGCTGTTTGATTCAATCAGCCAATTGGTGGATCGCACAGCCTACGTACATGGTATCACACTGGCACTGAAACTCATGCACAATGTTGCTCAATTGTGTGGGAGGCAGAACGTTCTTGGACTAACAGCAGTATCCTGTTAGTAGGAAATACCACTCGCATAGCCACTCTATAGTAGCAGCATGAAACAGCTTGCTTAACCTGTTATTCAAGCTTAGGAAACATGGGCCCAGGCACTTTAACATTAAGGTGACACTACCACAGAGGTATTTGCCCAAATTATCAGGTCCAAGACAACAGGTGCACTTTCCAAATCTCTTTTGAAGTTAGGGTTGCCAAATCGGGTTGGGCATAACCCTGGAGCAGTTGTCACGTGACCTCATCTAGCTCCAGCTGCCCCACCTCCACACTCCTGCCATTGGTCGGGGGTTCGGAAGGTGCAGTTGAAGGAGCCTTGACGAGTCACTGCAGTGCATCTTGTAGATGGTACTCACACTGCTGCTGCCACTGTGCGTCGGTAGTGGAGGGAGTGAATGTTTAAGGAGGGGGATGGGGACTCTGCTGCAGGATAAAGCAAAAGACTTTACAGGAACCCTCACTGGAAGGGGGCACTTACTGCAAACCACAGCCAATACCAGTAAGTCTAAATTACCTCCATGATGGGCAATGACTTATTGGCAGGAAGAGGGAGAATTTCCTCTCTCAGTCTTTGCTAATTCTCTCTGTTACCCTGGTTGAAAAGGATGCCAAGTACAATCAGCTAAATGGAACCGTAAATGTTACAACCAAGACATTTTTTTGAAAAAGAACTTGAATTCCATTGATTCCAGTGCATGTGTGTATAAAATGGGGTTAAAAACTGTCCAGTCACTTCACAAAACCATTAATTCTAGACTAAATACAATAAAATCTCTTCGAAGAACTAATCTCTTAATTTCTTGAAAGTGCCAGTTTGAGTTTCCGTTACTCCATTTGGGGTTTGCTTATCACAGGCGGGGGTTTATTCACAGTTGGACTGGCACAGGGTGGGGGAGGGGACGGCAAAATCCCGGAAGCGATCAGAGTCCGATATCCGTTTCCCCACCGGAGGCTCCTCTGCTGTCCAGGCTTCTCTTGCCAGGCTGTTGCCGTGGTTGGAGGCGGAGGAGGGCGCACAGGTCTCCTGTGCGCCCGGGCACCAGAAGTGAGGTCCTGGTGGCTTGGCCACCCAGCTCCTTCCGTCCGGGTTTTTCTCCCGCTCGCGCAGGAGCGTCTCAATGTGGTTTAAGAGGGCGCTGAAGAATTCCGGAACGCCTTCATATCCTGTGGGAAGGAGAGAGAGAGAGTAAGTTATCCCCGAGAAACTGTTTGGCAAATAAGATAAGTGAGGGAGGAGGAGGCGGGGCTAAAGTTGGCCTCAGTGCCCCAGATTTGATGGTGGGTAGCGAGTGGGGGGGGTAGGGGATCAGCCCAACAACCAGATTTCGATTGTGGCACCATGACCCCTTGTGAGAAAGTGCATGTGTGGAGGTCAGGGGTCAAGCGAGGACAACATTAGACGTGGGTGTGACGCTCCTTATGGTGGAACAGCCTGACATACATTCAAGGCCCAGGCTCCTGAAGGGTTAATGAGCAATATTTGCATTCACATTGCGCCTCAAAGTCTTTTACACGGTGACTAATCTGAGTTGCCATGTTTGCCAAATCTTCTCATAAGAAAGTAAGAAATAGGAGGACGAGGCTATTCAGCCCATCGAGCCTGCTCCACCATTCAATAAGATCACGGCTGATCTGAGTGTGGCCTTAACTCCACTTTCCTGTACACCCCACCCCCATTACCTTGACTCCCTTGTCAATCAAAAATCTGTCTAACTCAATATATATTCAATGACCCAGCCTCCACTGCACCATGGGGAAGAGAATTCAAAAGACAAATGATCTCAGAGAAGAAATTTCTCCACATCCCCATCTTAATTGGGAGACCCCTTATCTTTAAGCTGCACCCCCTGGTTCTAGATTCCCCCCCACAAGGGGAAGCAACCTCTCAGCATCGACCTTGTCAAGCCCCCCTCAGGATCTTATATGTTTCAATAAGGTCGCCTCTCATTCTTCCAAACTCTAATGAATATAGGCCCAACTTGCTCAACCTTTCCTCCATGAGACAAGCCCCCTCCGACAAATTCCTGGAGGTTTGATCACATGACTTCCAATCGAGCCCCTTCCCCCTACACTCCTTCCATTGGGTCATCCTCATGGAGTCCCACCTACTCATGGCCAATTGGAAAGCAAAGCCGATCCTCGCTATCTGGTTGGATGGTTCTTGAACGACCCTTTTCCCCCCTGGCTGACAAAAAGAGAGAAAGAAAAACACAATTCGCTTTGAATGCTCCCGTCAGTTCTCTCACGAGTTGCTCAAAGAAACGTCCAGGAGACTCCAGGTCAACCCTGGAGGGTTGGCAACCGCTATCCCATGAGGAGGCAGCATCAACAATCATCAACCCCTCCCCCCGACCCCAATCATAAAATGGTTCGGACCATGGTCAATTCCTGACCTGGAGCCAGGATAGTGGTTGTGGGGTGGGTGGGTGGGGCGGGGGACAGTGTAAAACCTTTAGGAATGAGAAGAGGGAAGGAAAAGCTTGGGGTCAGAACAGGGCAGGGTTGGGCTGGAATGTGATTGCCCCCACAGTTCAACATCCACCATCGCCGATGAGACTCGCTGGTGTAGGACATTTACTGTGGCCGGATACTGGAGTGTATAGGGCTCACAGGAAGCAACTGCTTTATGTTGATGTGGCATCTTCAACATAATAAAACATCCCAAGGTGCCTCACTGCAGTGTTATCAAAGAAAATTTAACAATGAGATATTAGGGCAGATCAAAAGCTTGACCAAAGAGTAGATTTTAAGTACCATCTTCAAGGAGGAAAGGGAGGTGAGAGAGGCAGAGCGGTTTAGGGAGGGAATTCCAGAGCTTAGGGCCCAGGCAGCTGAAGGCACAGCCGCCAATAGTTTTCTTTTTATCCTTTCACGGGGTGTGGGCATCGCTGGCTGGGCCAGCATTTGTTTCCCATCCCTAATTGCCCCTTGAGAAGGTGGTGGTGAGATGCCTTCCTGAACCGCTGCAGTCCCTGTGGTGTAGGTACACCCGCAGTGCTGTTAGGGAGGGAGTTCCAGGATTTTGACCCAGCGACACTGAAGGAACGGCCGATACATTTCCAAGTCAGGATGGTGAGTGACTTGGAGGGGAACTTCCAGGTGGTGGTGTTCATGTGCATCTGCTGCCCTTGTCCTTCTAGGTGATGGAGGTCGTGGGTTTGGAAGGTGCTGTCAAAGGAGCCATGGTGAGCTGCTGCAGTGCATCTTGTAGATGGTACGCACACTGCTGCTACTGTGCGTCGGTGGCGGAGGGAGTGAATGTTTAACGGGTGGAACGATTAAAGTCGGGGTGCACCAGAGGCCAGAATTGGAAGAGTGCGGAGATCTCGGAGGGCTTTGGGGCAGGAGGAGGTTACAGAGAGAGGGAGGGAGGGAGGCCGTGGAGGGATTCGAAAATAAGGATGAGAATTTGAAAAATCAAGGCATTGCTTAACCAGGGGCCAGTGTAGATCAGCGAGCACAGGGGGTGATCGACTCAGTGCAAGTTAGGACACAAGCAGCAGAGTTTTGGATGAAGTCAAGAGGGTGGAATGTTGGAGGTCAGCCAGGAGACCTGGGAAAAAGGGTGAAACCCAAGGACAGGATGAATTATGTCATTGTAAAGAAAATGTGACTCATGCTGTGAGGGGCAGGTTGGTTCTAAGTTTGCAATGAAGAATTAAATATTAAACCTTAAAAGGAAATAAACATTAATTCAACTGACCCCCTTAAATAAACACACACTTGCGGGCCAGCATCAGACCAGAAACTCTGTCAATCATTCAGTTCACCTTTACCTCACCCTAAACTGATCGGTAAAAGCAGGGGTCGTAATGAAGTCCCAAGGCTTCTTTAAGCCAACCCCCAGCCCCTCGGAGGACAAGGGCAGCGGAGGCATCGGAACACCAGAATCTCCAAATCACACACCATCCTGACTTGGACATGTAGATCTGGAACGCGCTGCCTGAAAGGGCGGTGGAAGCAGATGCAATAGTAACTTTCACAAGGGGAATTGGATAAGTATTTGAAGGGGCAAAATTCTGTGGACGATGGGGAAAGAGCAGGCCGCGTGGGATTAATTGGATTGCTCTTTCAAAGAGCCAACACAGACGTGATGGACCGAATGGTCGTCTTCTGTGCTGTATCATTGTGTGATGTCGCCGTTCCTTTATCGCCGCTGAGTCGAATTCCTGGAAGTCCCACACCACAGGGACTGCAGCGGTTCAAGAAGGCGGCTCACCACCACCTTCTCAAAGGCAATTAGGGATGGGCAATAAATGCTGACCCTGCCAGTGATGCTCACATCCTAGAAGTTATTTTTTTTATAAAGAACACTAGTTACAGGAAGTGACAGCTTACTTAGCTGGGCTAGGCTCTGGTACTGACTGGTACAGAAGACCTTTGACCTCATGTAATGAGAGTGGGAAGCCATTTTGTGTCAAGGATGTTTGACCTCAGATACTGGAAATTACACCATTGTTTAAGTATTATAATCAATGTTACACTCACAGGTTACCTCGTTCAAACAGCAACAGACCTTAAAAGGGATACAAGACCAGCCATAACAATCCACAGGATGTGTCAAGTGTTTTAGCAATGAATTACTTTTGATGCTCAGATGATTCATGCTTGAGAGTCAAATTGGGCATAGCAAGTTTCCACAAACAAGATGTGGCCAGTTTAATCCGAATTCGTTGAGGGATAGATGCTGGACTGGATGCCATCAGGAAGTCTTCCTCCGTTCTTCTGGAATAGGTGTGTCTGGAGATCTGTATCTATCCAGCAAAGTGTGTGCATGGGGCCTTGTTTAATGTCCCATTTAAGGAGCAGTAGCGTGGTCTGAGTCAAAAGGTCGTGGGTTTAAGCCCCACTCTTCAAACTCAAAATCCAGGCTGACACTCTTAGTGAAGTACTGAGGGAGTTCTGCACTGTCGGAGGTGCTATTTTTCAGGTGAGGTATTAAACCGAGGCCCTATCTGCCTCTCAGGTGTGCATAAAAGTTTCCAGGGCCACTATTTCAGGAGAGTTCTCCCTGGGGCCAGTTTTTACCCCTCAATAAACATCATTAAAACCGATTATTTAGTCATTATTGCACTGCTGTTTGTGGGATCTTGCTGTGTGCCAACTGGCTGCAACATTTTCTACATTACAACAGAGACTACACCTCAACAAAGTGTTTCATTGGCTGTAAAGTGCTTTGGGATGACCTGAGGTCATGAGAGGTGCTATATAAATGAAAAGTACCTTTTTAAATGTAGCAATCCCAACTCTTGCTCTGAGAAAGAGAGAGATCGTAAGACAACTTACATTTATATAGCACCTTTAATTGAGTAAACCATTCCATGAAGCATTATCAAACAAAATTCGATATCAAGCCGCACGTTAGGACAAACATGCATCTCACAGACCATAACTCTACCACGCACCAACCTGGAAAGGCGTTGACGTCAATCACTGCGAGCTTGCCAGTTTTATTGTCGACAATCACGTCCACCCCAAACAGCGACATTCCCAGGGACGCCTGAAGGCCTCGGCTGATGAGTTTGATGATTCTGTCTGAAGGTCCACTCGGAAGGCTGGCCCCTTCGTCCCTCTGTGGCAACAGAACAAAGCAAAGCAGAGAATGAGATCCAGCCCAGTACATCTCTCCACGTGCTCATACTCATGTACACCAGTCACCTCCTGGACGCCACTTTCTATTTCACCTCCTTTTCACATTTCCCTTCTCCCTCTCTGACTCACACTCATTCTCAGTTCTATACCTCAGTCTCTGTTTTTTTTCCATATCTTGCCCATCCCTTTCATGTATATCAAATGTTCTCGTTCCAACACATTCTCTTCATGTGCCCAAGACCCGTGAGTGGGAGTTGAACCCACGACCTTCTGGCTCAACAGCAGAATGCAGCCTCCATCTATGAATCATTATCACGAGGTTCATTATTTCAGGATCATACAGCAGTGGAGGCCATTCTGCCCATTATGCCTTTGCTGGCTCTATGAAGGAGCTTTCCAATTAGTCTCACTCCCCCTGTTCTTTCCCCATAGCCCTGCAAATATTTCCTTTTCAAATTACTTATCCAATCCCCTCATGTGATTGAAAATTGCTATTGAATTTGCTTCCACCGCCCTTATAGGCAGCACATTCCAGACAATCATGGGAGTACCCTCAGTGCAAAGACTGCAATGGTTCAGTGAGGAGGTTCACAGAATCCCAGAATGATTACAGCACAGAAGGAGGCCATTCAGCTTATCGTGTCTGTGCTGACCTTCTGAAGGAGCAATGCACCTAGTGCCCTCCCCCGCCTTCTCCCTGTATTCTTCCTTTTAAGAAAATAATCTAATTCCCTCTTGAATGCTTTGATTGAATCTGCCTCCATCACACTCTCAGGCAGCACATTCTAGATCCTATCCACTTGCTGCATAAAAAGGTTTTCTCTCAGGTCTCCATAGCTTCTTTTGTCAATCACCTTCAATCTGTGGCCTTTGGTTCTTGATCCTTCCACCAATGGGAACACTTTCTCCCTATCTACCCTGTCCAGACCCCTCATGATTTTGAACACCTCCATCAAATCTCCTTTCAACCTTCACTCCTCCGAGGAAAACAGTCCCAACTTCTCCAATCTATCCATGAAACTAATGTTCCTCATCCTTGAAAGCGTTCTCGTGACTCTTCTCTGCACTCTCTCTAAAGCGTTCACATCCTTCCTAAAGTGTGGTGCCCACAATCCTCCAGTTGAGACCAAACAAACATCTCAGGTTATCCAATATCTCCAAAGCGAACAAATTTCTCCTCAAGTCTTCTCTGGCTCTTTTGCCAATTATCTTAGAGAGAGTAATAAAAATAGCCTGGCCGCCACCATCCCTTAACAGAAAAACAATTTAAGGCAATGAAAACGGGGTGATTATAGTCAGAGATACAAGAGGGCATAATTGGAGGAATGCATAGATATTACAGATTTGTAGATGAGGAGAAATTTCTTCACCCAGAGAGTGGTGAGCCTGTGGAATTCGCTACCACAGAAAGTAGTTGAGGCCAAAACATTGTATGTTTTCAAGAAGGAGTTAGATGTAGCTCTTGGGGCGAAAGGGATCAAAGGATGTGGGGAGAAAGCGGGAGCAGGCTATTGAGTTGGATGATCAGCCATGATCATAATGAATGGCGGAGCAGGCTCGAAGGGCCGAATGGCCTACTCCTGCTCCTATTTTCTATGTGTCTATGTAATTGGCTGAAAGGGATTAGAGAGACAGGGAGGGGTCAAGCCATGGAGGGATTTGAAAACAAGAATGAGCATGTATCAAACGTGGGAACTTACCGCTGTTAAATGTGAGCAAGATTCTGGCTTTGAAACCTCGTGGCTGTTAAAGAATATCGTTTTCCTGTCTGAAAGTACAAAGGCAGAATCCATCAAACTGTGGCACTCTCTCCCTCCCCCAGCATTTGTTTCTCCTCCTCTCTCCTGCACTTGCATTCATTTAGCCCCTTTAACATCCCAGGGTGCTTCACGGGAGCGTCAGACAGAATTCAAACACCGAGGAACATAAGAAAATATTAGAACAGGTGACCAAGCGCTTGGTCAAAGAGTCAGGTTTTAATGGGTGTCTGAAAGGAGGAGAGGTGGAGAGGCAGATGGGTTTGAGGAGGGAATTCCAGAGTTTAGGGTCTAAACAGGCTTATGTTCTCAGCTCCTTTCCAGAGCGAGGCATGGACAACTTATGCAAGGCAAGAAAAGTGGTTGAACAACTTCCAACTCCACTGCCTCAGACAAAAATTGGGCATCTCCCGACAGGACAGAGAGCCGAAACATGGAAGTAAACCAGCGTGCAGGGATCCCCAGCATGTGTCCCCTCTCCAGTCAGCAGCGACTCCATTGGCTGGGTCATGTGAGCTGAATGGATGACGGTCGCATTAATCCCATAGACATGCTCTCTGGTGAGCTTACTATCAGCATGGGACCAACAGGGTCACGCACGTCTGCGATATAAGGACGTCTGGGAGACCTCAAGTTGACCGGGATCAGAGTCGATGTGTGGGAAGTCCTCGCTGCTGACTGGAGCACCTGGAGACAAGCAGTCAGGAAGGGTGTGAAAAAACCAGAGGGGAAAAGAAATAACCAGGTGGCGGAAAAGAGAGCCCACTGGAAAGAAAATACATCAGCCGAGCTCAGGACAACGCTACTGATCTGTGCCAGCTGCGGCAGGGAATGCCACTCACAAATCACCCTCTACAGCCACAACAGGCAAAGTGACAAACACCCCGGGCGCAGTCCATCGTCTCCCGAGATGGATATTGGCGCCTGCCTAGAGTCTAGGCAGCTGAAGGCATGACTGCCAACGGCACAGCAATGAAAATAGGAGACCTATAATTAGCCAAAAAATGTGAGGCAGGAAAACAGTGAGAGGAAAAGTAACAAAAACCAAGCTCATTCAAATCATGGAATGATATAGGTGGGTCATTTCAGTCCATCACGCCAAAGTGTTGGCTTTGAAAGAGCTACACAATTAGCCTCACTCCCCTACTCATTCCGCATCACTCTACAATCTTTCCTTTTCAAGTATTTATCCAACTCCCTTTTGAAAGTTATTAGTTATTATTGAATCTACTTCCTCCGCCCTTTCAGGCAGTGCGTCCCAGATCACAACTCTGTTTTAGAAAATGTTTCCCCATTTCAACTCTCACTCTTTTTCCAATCTCGCTCTTTCTTAAATGGCCTTAAACCTGTGTCCCTCTGCCACAGGAAACACTTCCTCCCTATTTACTCTATCCAGATCCTTCACGATTTTGAATACCTGTATCAAATTTCCTCTTAATCCTCTCTGCTCTAAGAAGAACATTCGCAGCTTCTTTCAGTCCCTCATCCCTGGAATTAAGGAGCTGGTTTAACATTGATACCCAACTCCTTCCTAACTCTTTTGACCTCTGCCTCTTCAGATCACCCTGGCGCAGTCCGAGGCAAACGGATGCATCAGAGTGTAGGAGCATAGGAAACAGGAGCAGGAGTAGGCCATTCGACCCCTCAAGCCTGCTCCGCCATTCAACTAGATCATCTAGATCTTCTACATCAATGGCATTTTCCCGCACTATCCCCATATCCCTGGATATCTTTAATTTCTAAGAATCTGTCTTGAACATACTCAATGACTGAGCTGCCACAGTCCTCCTGGGGTAGAGAATTCCAAGGATTCACCAGCCTCTTGAATGAAGAAGTTCCTCCTCACCTCAGTCCTAAATGGCCTGCCTTTTATTCTGAGGCTGTGTCCCCTGGTTCTAGACTAGCCAGGGGAAACATCCTTCCGACATCTACCCTGTCAAGCCCAGTAAGAATTTTGTATGTCTCAACGAGATCACCTCTCATCCTTCTAAACTCTAAAGAAGACAGGCCCAATCTTCTCAAGCTCAATATAACAATGCCTAACTAACTAACCAACCATTAGAATTGTGACCAAGTTCAACACCTAGAGGTGAGACAGTGGCATAGTGGTGACGTCACTGGACTAGTAATCCAGGGGCCCAGGCTAATGCTCTGGGGACCTGGGTTCAAATCCCACCACAGCAGCTGGTGGGAATTTAAAGTCAATTAATAAAACCTGGAATTGAAAAGCCCAGTAACATTGACCACGAAACTATCATTGATTGGGTTGTAAAAACCCATCTGACTCACTAATGCCCTTTAGGGAAGGAAATCTGCTGTCCTTACCCGGTCTGGCCTACAGGTGACTCCAGGCCCACAAGAATGTGGCTGACTCTTAAGTGCCCTCTGAAATGGCTGAGCAAGTCACTCAGTTCAAGGGCAATTAGGAGTGTGCAACAAATGCTGGCCTAGCCAGTGACACCCACATCCCAGGAAGGAATAAATAAAAAGACACTCACTATCAAGGAATGCCAATAAGGCAGTATAATGCTGGACTGGTATTGAGCCCAGCAAACACACTAACCTGACTGGCCAACAGTAAAGTTTTTCAAAGATGGCCTCTTTACAACAAAATATGACTGGCCAACAACAAAGGCTTTATAAAGGACAGCGTTGTGGTTGATGAAGCTTTGCAGCACACAGGGAAGACTCACATCCCTCAGGCCATCTTCACTGAAGATAAGAGCCATCTGTGAAGAGAAGGAACAGGGTTACAAAATGAAGAACGGGCTTGACATTCCTGTAGCACCTTCCAAGACCTCCCACCATGCTTTACAGCCAACAAAGTTCTTTCTGAAGTGCAGACACTCTTGTAATGTAGATAAAGTAGCAGTCAATTTGTGCACAGCAAGATCCCACAAACAACAATGACTGGATAATTTTTTTTTTTAAAAGTCGAGGGATAAATATTGGCCCAGGATGCTTGGAAAAACTCTTTTAAATAGTGGACATGGAATCTTTTAGATCCACCCAAGTATGCCCACGCAAATATGCAAGTGGGGTTTCGGGTTTAACGTTTCATTCAAAAGACGGTTTCTCCGACAGTGCAGCACTCCCTCAGTACTGTACTGGGAGCATTAGTCTAGATTATGGGCTCATGGCCCTGGAGTGAAACTTGAACCCACAACTTCCTAACCCAGAGCTGGCAGTGCTGCCCACTGAGCCACAGTTGACACTCAGGACATATAGCACAGAAGCAGGCCATTCGGCCCAACCACTCCATGCTAGTGTTTATGTTCCAATCTTCCCATCTTTCCTCATCTAAATCTACCATTGTAACCCTCAACTCCCTTCTCCCTCATCTCCTTGTCTAGTTTCCCCTTAAATGCATCTATACTATATCAACCACTCCCTGTGGGAGCAAGTTCCACATTTTCACCACTCTCTGGGTAAAGAAGTTTCTTCTGGATTCCCTATTGGATTTCTTGGGGACTATTTTATATTGACAGCCTCTAGTTCTGCTCTTCCCGACAAAAGGAAACATTCTCTCTGTATTCACGCTATCAAAACCTTTCAGGATTTTAAAGACTGTGATTAGGTCACCCCTCAGCCTTCAGAGAATAGAGGCCCAGCCCATTGATCCTTTCCTGATAATGCATACCCCTCATTTCTGGTATCGCCCTGGTAAATTTTCTCTGCCCCCTCTCCAGTGTCTCTGTATCCTTTTTATATTATGGTGACCAGAACAGCACACAGTACTCTATAAGTGTGGTCTAAACAACGTTCGATACAGGTTCAGCATAACTTCCCTACTTTTCAAAGCTGTTACACCTCCACCATAAGTAACTACGACTGGGCACTGGGTATAGGCTGTAAGGGAGGTCTCGTGGCACAGTGGGTAGTGTCCCTGCCTCTGGGCCAGAAGTTCTGGGTTCAAGTCCCACTTCAGGACTTGATGGACATGGAAAGTGCGTTCATAATGTGGCCAAACAGGTTGATCATCAGCCTGTAAATCCTTCCAATACGCCCGATGGAAGGCGGTAAGAGAGGGTGAGTTTCCTGGTCAGTCATACTGCACAAGGCAATGGCAAACCACTGCAGTATTTTGCCAAGCATAATCATGGACCAATCCAATGGAAGTCCATGGTCGCCAACGCCCTCTTAGGTCATGGTATCTGGAGGAGGAGGATAGACCGAAAAGGAGATGACAGCATCTTTTGTCATTGTAAGGATATTAGGAGTAAAATTGACAGGTTTTACTGCCAACATGCATTGTGTATTGTCACACAGACCCAGTTTAATTACAACTGCTGGTGCCTCAAGGGAACTCAAAGGCTATTAGAACTTGCAAAAGTGGCTCAGGTCAGATAAAGAAGTGCAAGAATCTGAAATGATGGGAAAAGCAGAACTGGTAAAGAGATGGACTCTAATACATGCGAACATACAAATTAGGAGCATTAGGCCATTCAGCCCCTCGAGCCTGCTCTGCCATTCAAGAAGGTCATGGCTGATCTGGCTGTGGCCTCAATGCCACTATCCTGCCTACCCCCGACACCCTTTGATTCCCTCGTTAGTCAAGAATCTATCTACCCCGGCCTTAAAGATATTCAATGACCCTGCCTCTACCACTCGCGGGGGAACAGAGTTCCACACACTCACGACCATCCATCACTTTAACCACCTGAGCTGTGAGCAAGAAAGCTCATGTTCTGCCAATATGTCTAAACCTGATCAAGCAGAGTCAGAAAGCAGACAGTACACGCAGTGCCAAGATGGGAAGGTAAAACTGGGAGAGTGCCAACACTGACAAGCTATAAATAAAAACAAGAAATTGCTGGAAATACTCAGCAGGCCAGGCCAGCATCTGCGGCGAGAAACAGAGTTAATGTTTCAGGTCGGGGATGCACTTTCATCTGTTTATTTGTGCTGATCAAGGGTCACTCTGACCTGAAACATTTACTCTGTTTCTCTACGCAGGAGCTGCCCGGCCTGCTGAGTGTTTCCAGCAATTCCTGTTCCCACTTCAGATTTCCAGCATCCGTAGTATTTTGCTTTTGAATGACTAAGTTTTGATGGTTTGACTAAAAAAGGGGTTTAAGGACACGACAGCTTTGAGTTGTCGAGGTTGAGATGCCACACTGGTGGGGGTAACGGGACAACACTCTCTAGCGCCCGCCCACCCCCTCCCCAGGGAAAAACGGGATTATTTTCTCTGTAAACCACTGACCCGGAACAATATTCGTTTCAGCTCAACACGAAATACTGTTGGACCCAATCAGAATCTATTACACCACTCCTTCCCCCCGTGTGGATCTCTGTTCAGTCACGTCTCTATGAAACTGGTGACTGAAAGCGTGTGTGACAATGTTAGAAACACAGGTCCCTTTAAGAGTAAACCAGGGCTAGCTTCAGAGTGAATTGAGAGCAGGTGATGCTCATTGAAGCCTGGACTTAAAGAGCTGGGTTTCCCGCTGTGGCTCAGTTCATAGCACCCTCGTCTTTGAATCAGAGGGTTGTGGGTTCATGTCCCACTCCCGGAAACCAAGAACTGTGATTGTACGCGAAAGAGTTGCAATCTGTGACTGTTGATAACTCGAAAGAGTTTCCCCCCCAGTTGGGGACTGGTTCAGGGGGAGGACCGGACCGGACCGGACCGAGAAGGGAAGAGTGGAAACTGGCAATTGTACTGAACTATAGATTAACAATAAAACAGTTGTGATTCACAGAATGTCTTCAGCTGCCTGATTCGGTAAATGGATATCCACCTATTAAACAGTGTGCACAGATATGCCAATACTGCCCACTGGCACGGAGAGCGATGTTTCCTATGCCAAGCGACGTTCTGTTTGTGGGCAGCGCCTGTAACTTGTATGTTTTCAGGCCTGTGTGCGTTTCACCCCTGTCCCTTCTAAATCCCCGATTAGGCCTCAATCACGTGGAGGCCTGCGTCCGATTCTGGCAGCACGTTTTAGGGAGACTTTAAAGGCTGATGAGAGAGCAGGTGATGATTTACCGGAAGTGGGGGTAGTAGGGATGAGGGACTAGAGAAGTTGGGATTGTTCCCCTTATCAGAGAAGATTCAGGAGAGATTTAATAGAGATGTTCAAAATAGTGAAAGGCCACAGTTTTAGGATAATTGACCCAAAAGTGCCAGGGGGAGACGAGGAGAATATGCTTTTCACACAGCGAGTTGTTGTAATCTGGAATGTACTGCCTGAAAGGGTGGTGGAAGCAGATTCGATACTAACTTTCAAAAGGGAATTGGATAAGTATTTGAAGGGGAGAAAAATATTGGGGAAGAGCAGTGGAGGGCAGTGGGACTAATTGGATTAGCTCTTTCAAAGTGCTGGCTTATCATGATGGGCTGAATGGCCTCAGCCTCTGCGTGTGTGTGTGATTTACTTTTGGACTTCCTCATTAAGCAGCGGACAGGGATATTATTGGGTTTAACCCTTAAATCACAAACAATCATCATTGATAAGACGCCAAATGCACTCAGATCTATTCTGCACCATGCGAGATTGGAAATAATTCCACAACAAGCACTTACTGCATTTAAACATGAATATAAATATGATATTTAAGACTGCTACTCACATCATGGGAGCTTGACCCCTGTGCAACCCTGGTTTTACAAACTGAAAAAGGAAGAAATCAAAAATTAAATTAAATTAAACCCATTCTCCAAGTAACGGGTCAGAATGGTTCAGAGTCCCCATGGAAGGTGAGTCCGGAAGTCCAACAATATGACGATGACTAATTTTTAATGATGTTGGTTGAGGGATAAATATTGGCTCTCTGTACACCAGGGAGAACTACCCCCTGCTCTTCTTTGAATGGTAGCTGTGGGATCTTTTACCTCCACTTGAGAGGGCAGGTGAAGCCTTGGTTTAATGCCTCAACTGAAAGATGGCATCTCCAAGCACACACATTGGACTAGCGTTCACCTCACATCCCCATTCTGACACCTCGCTGTGTGCCCACACTTTCCAGCAAGGGTCACAGGGCAGCAATCAGGAGCAGGGATCCTGAATAGACACCCCGCCCCACCCCAACCCAAACCACCCCCACCCCCTAGCCAGTGATACTGAGGCCAACTGGAGTAGCCCTTAACTGTCTCATTGGCTGGAATCAGTTAGTTCAGGACAAGCTGGGACTGTCCATGTGTATTTTGCTCAGGTAAACACTTGTCAAATGAGGTTTTATTAAACTTCTCTTTATTAAATGTCAATATTAATCAGCATTTTCTTTCCTTTCCTCTAGTGACCTTTGCCCTTAGCATGCAGACTGCAGCATGTTACACACGGGCTAACACAGAGCGTGTTGCACACAGCCAGAGCACATTCCACATACAGATAGAACACCATCTGTGGCACCTTCTCAGACAAGAACACAACAGTGGTTTCATAACATGAAAACTGAGAGAACAGCAGGCGGGGGTGATGAGAAAGAGAGAGAGGAAAGGTGGGGGGTAGAGAGAGAAAGAGAGAGGGTGAGAGAGAAAAGGGGAGGGAGAGAGAATGAAAAACGTGCATTTCTATGACACCTTTCACAACCACCAGATGTTCGAAAGCACTACAGCCAATGAAGTACTTTTGTAGCGTAGTCACAGTTGCAGTGTAGGAAATGGGCAGCAAATTTGCACACAGTAAGCTCCCACAAACAACCTGATTATGACCAAATAATTGCTTTATCTTGATTGAAGGATAAATATTGACCAGGGCACCAGGGAGAACTCCCCTGCACTTCAAAATAGTTTTCTGTCTACCTTAGAGGGCAGACAGGACTATTGTTTGACATCTAATCTGAATGACAGAACCTCTGGCAGTGCGACACTCCCTCGGTACTGCACTGGGAGTATCAGCCTAGATTTTGTGCTCAAGTCCTGCATGGGGCTTGAACCCATATAGGCAGCAAGGCATCAGAGAGAGAGTGAGAGAGGGAAGGGCGAAAACAAGAGTGAGCAAGAGATGTCGAGAGAGAGGACGAGCAAGAGAGGGTGAGAGAGAGCAAGAGAGGGAGGGCGAGTGAGAGTGAGAGAGAGCAAGAGAAGGTTGACGAGAGAGGGAGGCAGAGAGAGAGTAAGAGAATGAGAAAACGAGCAGAGTGAGAGAGAATGAGAAGGGCAGGAGAAAGAGTGAAAAGGCAAGAAAAGACACACACACAGGTGATGAGAGCCACTGAAAGGCACAGACACAGATACACACGTACACACAGATGCTGACACACACACGCAGACACACATTGACACACAGACACTGACACACAGACACACACACAGATGCTGACACACACACAGACACACATTGACACACAGACACTGACAAACAGGCACACACACACTGACACACACACACACAGACATACATTGACACACAGACACTGACACACAGACACACACACACACTGACACATGCACAGGCACTGACACACACACAGACACTGACACTGACACACAGACACTGACACACACACACTGACACTGACACACTGACACTGACACACAGATACTCACTGAGTGGAAAGGTCAATTTTTGTTCTTTAATCAGATGCAGGATCTCGCTCTGGTTTCCTGTCGCCAGTTCCAGATATGGAGGATTGCAGAACTGATTATCTAGGGTATAGAAAGTACTTTTTTTTAAAAAAAGGGAAATGAGAGAGAGAAATGAGGATCCTAACAGGAATGGCCATGCCAGAACTCCATTCACACCACTGTGAGCAACAACAGACAAACGGTCTTACCTGTAGCAGATGTTTGTGGGGAGGAAGGGAATAGTCTTTATTCAAGTATCTATAGTATTTGACTGCTCCATGAAGAGCATCAGAGGCAGTTAAGCAACGATAACAAACAGGTTGCCAAAATGTCATGAGGTGGAAATACTGTTCTGGGGCAAATTGCTACTACGAGGAATGCATTACTCATTAACAGGTATTTCCGAGGCCAATAATATTCAGAAAAACATGATTCCATGCCAGAATTTAAGAACACAGAAATAGGGGCAGTAGATCATATGACCCATCGAGCCCGCTCCGCCATTCAGTACGATCATGGCTGATCTTGGGCTTCAACCTCAATTTCCCACGTGCTCCCCATTTGCTTTAATTCCCTGAGAGAATAAAAATCTGTCTATCCCAGCCTTGATTGTGTTCGACAATTGAGCATCTACAACCCTCTGGGGTAGAGAATTCCAAAGATTCTCAACCCTTTGAGTGAAGTAACTTCTCTTCATCTCAGTCTCACATGATTGGCCCCTTATCCTGACACCGTACCCCTGTGCTCTCTGTCCCCCAGCCAGGGGGAAACAACCTCTCAGCATCTACCCTGTCAAACCCCTTCAGAATTTAGACGGCTTTAATCTGCCAGTTTGACCTTGCTTGGTCATTAAATTAAACCGAGTTATTAAAAGACACTGGGATCGATTTTCATCGCTTTGCCTCTGTATGGACGATGACTGCCTGAAGATAGGATTGGCAGCCTCAACGTTGGCATCGCCAACTCGGGTCAGGCGTATTCCTGGAGGCTTCATCACATGAACCAGTACCTCCCAACTGCCCCCACCATTGGCTGCCCCACCCCCCTCTATCCAAGCCTTCCCATGGTCCCTTTGGAAAGCGAAGATTTTTCATTGCCTGATTGGACGATTCTCGACAGTAGGTCAAAGAACCTTTTTTCCCACCATTGCTAGTATTTTCCTTAAATGAACATAAAAGTTCAAAGAAAACGGAATTTCTTGTTTGCTGCGCCCAATGATATTTTTTCATCACAGCAGAGTCCTGGGGATTCACATACAGTTCCTGAAGACTCCTGCAGCCAAGCCTGTAGGGATGGCAACCCCGTCTTACTGCCCCTTGAGCAGTGGCTGATGTGGAGGGTGCCATTTTGAAAGCGGCCTAACGCTGGGTGTCCACCGCTCGGGCCCGCACTCAATCCCAGACTGCCTGCAGCTCCCGCAAGCTCCAGTTCACAGAATGGTTACAGCACAGAAGGAGGCTATTCAGCCCATCGTGCCCATGCTGGCTCTCTGCAAGAGCAACTCACCTAGTCCCACTTACTCCCCCCCTCCCTTCCCCCACCCATCCCGCACCCACCCCCAACCCCTGCAACCCTGAAAATCTTTCTCTTCAGGGGATGGTTTTATATGTCACTTTTGGTTGTCAGAAAACATTGCAAGAAATTATTTTAAATAATAATTTGCTAGCTGCCAAACTGCCCACAACTCTCGTTGAGGAACGGGTAAGCACTGTTGTCATGGGAGCAACAGTCACGGCAGCCATTTTGTACTGGCACTACCACACAAAGCAATTAATGTGGGGAAGTGATGGCTTAGTGATATTGTTGCTGGCCAATGTTCTCGGGTCCTGGGTTTGAATCCCTCCGCAGCAGATGGTGGAATTTTAATTCAATAAAAATCTGGAATTGTGACAAACCCATCTGGTTCACTAATGCCCTTTAGGGAAGGAAATCTGTCTGCCCTACATGTGACTCCAGACCCGCAGCAATGTGGTCGACTCTTAAGTGCCCTCTCTGTTGTATCAAACAGCTGCAAAGTCACAAGAAAGGAATGAAACTGGACGGACCACCCGGCATCGACCCAGGCACTGTGGGTGCACCTACACCAAATGGACTGCAGTGGTTCAGGAAGGCAGCTCACCACCCCTAGGGATGGGCAATAAATGCTTGCCCAACCAGCGAAGCCCACATCCCATGGATGAATTTTTAAAAAATGCTTTTATGTTAGCCGTGAGAAGGTATCTCAGAAAATAGGAGCAGGAGCCCTCTTTGAGCCTGCTCCACTACTCAATATGATCATGGCTGATCCTCTATCTCAACGCCATACTCCTGCTCTCTCCCCATACTCTTGGGCTCCTCTAGTGTCTAGAAATCTATGTACTTCCTTCTTAAATATATTCAGTGACTTGGCCGCCACAGCCTTCTGGGGGTATAGAGAACTGCAAGGGTTCACCACCCTCCAAGTGAAGAAATGTCTCCTCATCTCTGTCCTAAATGGCCTACCCCATATCCTGAGATTGTGACCCCTTGTTCTAGAACGCCCCCCAGCCAGAGGAAACATCATCCCTGCATCTAGTCTATCCAGCCCTGTCAGAATTTTATACATTTCAAGAGGGCCCTGAATACAGGCCTAGTCAACTCAATCTCTCCTCATATGACAATCCTGTCATCCCAGGAATCTCATCTCCTAGATGGAACAACAAACTCACCAATGCAGGAAGGCAAGGTCTCGGTTTAATGCCTCAATTTAACACTGGGACTTCTGACAAAGCTGCATTCCATTTAGCGCTGCACCAGGGCCTCGAGCCTGGGAGCTCGAGCTCTGGAACCCACAACACAACAGTGCCCAAAATCAGAGGGAACCAACCTTGGTCCAAGGCCTGCAACTCCTGAATAAGTTTGTAGGATTGGAAACGATCAGAGAGTCTTCGCATCGCAGGCAAGGGATCCAAAATGATAGTCTGAGGGTGTGCTTCAACATAATCCTGGAATTAAAGGGTTAAAAATAAAACCAACAGTCACAAGAAAGAGCATCTCTATAGCACCTTTTGCAACCTCAGGACCTCCCAAAGTGCTTTACAGCCAAAGTAGTGATTTTTTTTTAAGTGTAATGTAGGAAAAGCGGCAGCCAATTTGCGCACAGCAAGGTCCCACACACAGCAATAACCAGATCACCCCTTTTTTAAAAAAAAAGTGTTTGTTGAGAGATAAATGGTGGCCCCAGGAAGAATTCCCCTGCTCATCTATGAGGAAACGTCATTGTTGAGCTGAATTCCACTCTCAGCGCCATGTCTTAAACCGTTGTGTGCGGACGAGTGACAGAACAGATGAATCGGATGAAGGTAAAATGGGTTTAGAAATTATCGGTCCCTCTCCTCAGGGCATCATTTAACTGCCCACAATTCATAGGATGTACAGGATAGAAACAGGCCATTCGGCCCAACTGATCCATGCTGGCGTTGGTGCTCCACATGAGTCTCTGCCCATCTTACTTCATCTCACCCTATCAACATATCCTTCTATCCCTCTCACCCTCATCTACTTATCCAGCTTCCCCTTTAAATGCGTCAACGTTATTTGCCTCACCCACTCCCTTGAGGTAGCGAATTCCACATTCTCACCACTCTCTGGGTAAAGAGGTTTCTCCTTTTAATTAATGGCTCTCTGGGATTGTGTGAGGGAAGGTGGATGTGGGTCTGGGGTAGTAACTGGAAGAGACCTAGAATCCTTTAAGTGGAAGGAGGGATTTAATATAATAATTTACAGGTTAACCTCCCCCCCACCCCAACCCCACCAGACTAGCCACAAGGATGGTCGGTGGTGGACATCGCAATTCAGGAATTTAATCTAAACCATGTGACAGTTAAACTGAGAGTCCTTGTTACTGACAATGGGAACCATTCCACACCTTTCCCATTCCTTACCCTGATGGTTTTTCTTATTGATTCATGGGATGTGGGCTTCGCTGGCTGGGTCAGCATTTATTGCCCCTCCTTAATTGCCCTTGAGGAGGTGGTGATCAGCCACCATCTTGAAGCTGAGAGGCAAGTTAAGCCACCGCAGAGTCAACCACATTGTGGTGGGGTTGCCAACTGTGATTAAATGTATTCCTGGAGGTTTCGTCACATGACTTGCCCCATGCTCCAACCGATAGTCGGCCAACACGTCCATCCTTCCTCCCGCCTTCCTACGCCAATTGGAAAGCAAAAAGGCTCATTACCCATAATGATTGACTGTCCAACAGTCTTTCACCCCACCCCCCTTCATTTTCAATATCTGGTAAAAGGGAATTTTCAAAGACAATGATAAAAATGAACAAACATTTTTTAATGTCCCGATGATTTTTCTCCAGGGTTGCACAAAGCAGTGTCCTGGAGATCGGCCTTCAATTCCTGGAGACTCCAGCCTGAAGGCCTAGCTGTGTGAAGACCTAGCGGTCACACGTAGGCCAGACCAGATATGGGTGGCAGATTTCCTTCCCTAAAAGGGCATTCGAGAACCCGATGGGTTTTTAGAACAATCCAGTTGCTTGTATGGTTAATTACTGGCACCAGCTTTTTATCCCAGGTTGACTTCATTAATTGGATTTAAATCCGCCCCCAGCTGCCATGGTGGGATTTGAACTCACATAACATAAAGACTGTTCTACCGTACACCCACTCAGAAATAAAGAGAGGGAACTTCAGTTATTGTGGAGGGGCTGGAGAAGCTGGGATTGTTCTCCTTAGGACAGAGAAGGTGAAGCGAAACTTGATAGGGGGTGTTTAAAATCACAGGCGGACTTGATAGAGCGAATAAGGCGAAACTGGGTTCCATTTGGCAGAAGGGTCGGTAACGAGGAGGACACAGATTTACAGTGACTAGCAGAAGAACCAGAGACGACATGAGGATTTTTTTTTTGTTTTTATGCAGTGAGCTGTTAGGATCTGGAATGTGCTGTCTGAAAGAGTGACCAAAGCAAACTCACCTTTCAAAAGGGAACTGAATAAATAACTTATATTTATACAACACCTTTAATGTAATGAAACGTCCCAAGGCACTTCACAGGAGCACTATAAAACAAAGTATGACACCGAGCCACATGAGGAGATATAAGGTCAGATGACCAAAAGCTTGGTCAAAGAGATAGACTTTAACAAGTGTCTTAAAGGAGGAAAGCGAGGTAGAGAGATGGAGAGGTTTAGGGAGGGGATTCCAGAGCTTGGGGCCCAGGCAGCTGAAGGCCCAGCCACCAACGGTGAAGCGATTAAAATCAGGTCTGCTCGAGAAGCCAGAATTAAAGGAGCACAGAGATCTCGGAAGGTTGTGGGGCTGGAGGGGGTTACAGAGATAGGGAAGGGCGAGGCCATGGAAGGATTTGAAAACAAGGGTGAGAATTTTAAAATCAAGACGTCGCTTGACCAGGACCCTGTAGGTCAGCGAGCACAGGGGTGAGAGGGGAACGGGACTCGGTGCAAGTTAAGAGAGAGAGGCAGCAGATTTTTGAATGACCTCATGTTTACGGCGGGTAGAATGTGGGAGAACAGGCGGGTGTAAGTTGGTATAGTCGAGCCTAGAGGTAATGAAAGCATGAGTGAGGGTTTCAGCAGCAGATGAGCTGAGGCAGGGGCAAAGTGGTGGAGGTGGAAATAGGCGGTCTTAGTGATGGGGGGCGAAATCTTAGCAGGGCTGTGGCAAAAGAGCAGGGGTGAGTGAGTCTGGCTCTTTCCAAGAGCCGGTACAGGAGTGAAGGACCAAATGTACTCCTCCTGTCCTGTATGGTTCTCGGTGTCAATGACTTGCTTACCTGAAATTTCTGGATGAGCTGTTGCGACTGTGCATCCTTCTGATCTGCCTCCAGCATCAGATCTGAAAGTTTGTGAATGATCATATCAAAGGGTCCCTGATCTTCGATCGATTTGGTGAGATCGATCTACAAAACAACAGCCAGGAGAAAATAAACGATTTTAAAAGCAAATCCAGAGCAAAGTTGCATTGACTGCATCAAATCCTATAACGGAACAAAAGAGTTCGGATTTCTGCTCAATACGCTTTCCCTTAACAACTCTTAACTCTGTTTACAGCCCAAGTCCGTGCAGAATTAAATCCCGCTCCTATTTGTGGGGAAACTCTCCCAGGACCTCTAACACAGCACCTGCAAGAGAATACAAGCCTATAACCAAACAGAACTGTCCTTACCTCCAGCTCCTAATCTCCCTGTCGTGCCTTCAATTGCAGCAATTTCATCAACACTTGAAGCAAAGGAGATTGAGAAGAGAGTTGGTAGAGCTGTGCAAGATTATGACAGATTTATAGACAAAGAAAAGTTGTTCCCGTTTGCTGATGGTACAACGATTACGGGGCACAGTTCTAGTGCTGGAGCCTCAACTATTTACAATCTATAATAATGACTTGCCTGATTTAGGGGGAGAAGGTGGCGTAGTGCTAATGTCATTGGACTAATAAACCAGAGGCCCAGCCTAATGCTCTGGGTACATGGGTTCAAATCCCATTACAGTGACTGTGAAACTATTATCAATTGTAAAAACTGGCTCACTAATGCCCTTTGAGGAAGGAAATCTGCTACCCTTACCTGGTCAGGCCTACATGTGAGTCCAGACACACAGCAATGTGGTTGACTCTTGACTGCCCTTGAAATGGCCTAGTAGGGCAATTAGGGAACACATGCTGGTCTTGCCAGCAACACTACATCCCATGAAAGAATATTTTTTTTTTTTAAAATGAAGGGACCAATTATATGGTTGCGAAATTTACTCTACAAGGAGACTAGGTTGTAAAGAGGACACCAGGAGTCTGCGAAGGCATATAGACGGGTTAAGTTACTGGGCAAAAATTTGGCAGATGGGGTATAATGTGGGAAAATGTGAACTTGTGGACTTTGGCAGGAAGAATAGAGAAGCAGCATATTATCTAAATGGAGAGAGATCACAGAACTCAGGGGTACAGAGGGATCTGGGTGTCCTGGCACATGAATCATTAGAAGTTAGTATGCAGGTATAGCAAGTGAATAGAACTGTTAGAACGGAATGTTATCGTTTATTGCTGGGGGTATGGAAAAGTAGGGAAATATTGCTACAGTTGTATAGAGTGTTGGGAGACCACATCTGGAGTACTGTACACAGTATTGTTCTCTTTACTTAAGGAAATATATTATTGCATGAGAAACAGTTCAGAGAAGACCATAAGACCATAAGACATAGGAGCAGAAATTAGGCCATTCGGCCCATCGAGTCTGCTGATAAGTTTCAATCATGACTGATAAGTTTCTCAACCCCATTCTCCCGCCTTCTCCCCGTAACCTTTGATCCCCTTACCAATCAAGAACCTATCTATC
The DNA here is from genome assembly GCF_964194155.1 of Cetorhinus maximus. NCBI lineage: Eukaryota > Metazoa > Chordata > Chondrichthyes > Lamniformes > Cetorhinidae > Cetorhinus > Cetorhinus maximus. Next base: position 15,485,039 of record NC_135910.1, on the reverse strand, counting down.
TCCGTCTTAAATACACTCAATGACCTGGCCTCCACAGCCTTCTGTGGCAATGAATTCCATAGATTCACCACTCTCTGGCTAAAGAAGTTTCTCCTCATCTCTGTTCTAAAAGGTCTTCCCTTTACTCTGAGGCTGTGCCCTCGGGTCCTAGTCTCTCCTACTAATGGAAACATCTTCCCCACGTCCACTCTATCCAGGCCTTTCAGTATTCTGTAAGTTTCAATCAGATCCCCCTTCATCCTTCTAAACTCCATCAAGTATAGACCCAGAGTCCTCAAACGTTCCTCATATGTTAAGCCTTTCATTCCTGGGATCGTTCTCGTGAACCTCCTCTGGACCCTCTCCAGGGCCAGAACATCCTTCCTGAGATACGGGGCCCAAAATTGCTCACAATATTCTAAATGTGGTCTGACCAGAGCCTTATAAAGCCTCAGCAGCACATCCCTGCTTTTATATTCTATCCTCTTGAAATAAATGCCAACCTTGCATTTTCCTTCCTAACTACCGACTCAAACTGCAAGTTAACCTTAAGAGAATCCTGGACTAGGACTCCCAAGTCCCTTTGCACTCCGATTTCTGAATTCTCTCCCCATTTAGAAAATAGTCTATGCCTCTATTCTTCCTACCAAAGTGCATGACCTCACACTTCCCCACGTTGTATTCCATCTGCCACTTCTTTGCCCATTCTCCTAACCTGTCCAAATCCTTCTGCAGCCTCCCCGCCTCCTCAATACTACCTGTCCCTCCACCTATCTTTGTATCATCTGCAAACTTAGCCAGAATGCCCTCAGCTCCTTCATCTAGATCATTAATGTATAAAGTGAAAAGTTGTGGTCCCAACACTGACCCCTGCGGAACTCCACTAGTCACCGGCCGCCATCCTGAGAAGGACCCCCTTACCCCACTCTCTGCCTCCTGCCAGACAGCCAATGTTCTAACCATGCTAATACCTTGCCTCTAACACCATGGGCTCTTATCTTACTGAGCAGCCTCCTGTGCAGCACCTTGTCAAAGGCCTTTTGGAAGTCCAAGTAGATAACATCCATTGGCTCTCCTTTGTCTAACCTACTCATTACCTCCTCAAAGAATTCTAACAGATTTGTCAGGCATGACCTCCCCTTGATGAAACCATGCTGACTTTGCCCGATTTTACCATGCACTTCCAAGTATTCTGAAATCTCATCCTTAATAATGGATTCTAAAATCTTACCAACGACCGAGGTCAGGCTAATCGGCCTGTAATTTCCCGTCTTTTGCCTCACTCCCTTCTTAAACAGGGGGGTTACATTAGCGATTTTCCAGTCCTCTGGGACCCTCCCTGACTCCAGTGATTCCTGAAATATCACCACTAACACCTCCACTATCTCTTCAGTTATCTTCTTCAGAACTCTGGGGTGTAATCCATCTGGTCCAGGTGATTTATCCACCTTCAGACCTTTCAGTTTTCCTAGCACCTTCTCCTTGGTAATGGCCACCATACTCACATTGCCCCCCGACTCTCTAGAACTTTGGGGATGTCACTCGTGTCTTCCACTGTGAAGACTGACGCAAAGTACCTATTCAGTTCTTCTGCCATTTCTTTGTTCCCCACTACTACTTCTCCAGCTTCATTTTCCAGCAGCCCAATGTCCACTTTTGCCTCTCTCTTACCTTTTATATATCTAAAAAAACTCTTGCAATCTTCTTTTATATTACTGGCTATTTTACCCTCATATTTAATCTTCTCCCTCCTTATTTCTTTTTTAGTTGTCCTCTGTTGGTCTTTGTAGGCTTCCCAATCCCCTGGTTTCCCACTGCTCTTCACCGCATTGATGCTTTCTCTTTAGCTTTTATGCTGTCCCTGACTTCCCTTGTCAGCCATGGTTGCCTCGTCCTCCCTTTAGTATGCTTCTTCTTCCTTGGGATGAATTTTTGCTGTGTCTCCCAGATTACTCCCAGAAACTCCTGCCATTGCTGTTCCACTGTCTTTCCTGCTAGGCTCATCTCCCAGACAATTCTGGTCAGCTCCTCCCTCATGCCTCTGTAGTTGCCTTTATTCAACTGTAATGCCGTTACATCTGATTCCAGCTTTTTCCTCTCAAATTGCAGGGTAAATTCTATCATATTATGGTCACTTCCTCCTAAGGGTTCCTTCACCTTAAGCTCCCTTATCAAATCTGCCTCATTACACATCACTAAATCTAGAATTGCCTGTTCCCTAGTGGGCTCCACCACAAGCTGTTCCAAAAAGCCATCTCGTAGACATTCCACAAATTCCTTTTCTTGGGATCCACTACCAACCTGATTTTCCCAGTCTACCTGCATATTGAAATCCCCCATGATCACTGTAACCTTGCCTTTCTTACACGCCTTTTCTATCTCCTGGTGTATCTTGTGCCCCACATCCTGACTACTGTTCGGAGGCCTGTACATAACTCCCGTTATGGTTTTTTTACCTTTGCGGTTCCTCAACTCTACCCACACAGATTCTACATCATCTGACCCTACATCATTTCTTGCTATCGATTTAATTTCATTTCTTACTAACAAAGCAACCCCACCCCCTCTGCCAACCTGCTTATCTTTTCGATAGGATGTATATCCTTGGATATTTAGCTCCCAGTCCTGATCCCCTTGCAGCCATGTCTCCGCAATGCCCACCATATCATACCTGCCAATTTCAATCTGCGCCACAAGCTCATTTCCCTTATTTCGTATACTGCGTGCATTCAGATACAACACCTTCAGTCCTGTATTTCCCGTCCCCTTTCTCATTGTCATCCCTTTATCTGATGTGCTTGAAGTTAGATACCTAGCCCTTTCCAAACACTCTGTCCTATTTTGTGTTCTGGAGACTTTAATAGCCTCTCCTGGGCTCTCCTTTCTTTTCAGTTTTTTCATAATTTTCCATGAAGTTGAATCCACCCCCGCACACGCTAACCCGCTGTTTTGTTTCCCATTAGTCATACTTCTTGGAGTTTTACCCTTCCCTCCCCACCAACTTTCTAGTTTAAAGTCCTGTTGACCACCCTATTTACCCTTTTCGCTAGAACATTGGTCCCAGATCGGTTCAGGTGGAGACCGTCCCAAAGGTACAGATCCCTCCTGTTCCAATACTGATGCCAGTGCCCCACGAAATGGAACCTCTCTTTCCTGCACCACTCCTTTAGCCACGTGTTTACTTCCCTTATTCTCGCATCCCTATGCCAATTTGCACGTGGCTCGGGTAGTAATCTGGAGACTATAACCCTTGAGGACCTGTTCTTTAATTTAGTTCCTAGTTCCTGATAATCCCCAAACAGGTCCTCTTTCCTAGTCTTACCTATGTTATTGTCCCGACGTGGACCACAACAACTGGATCCTCCCCCTCCCTCTCCAATATCCTTTCAAGCCGGTCAGAGATGTCCCTCACCGGGCAGGCAACATACCATGCGGGACTCTCGATCCTGCTTACAAAGGATGCTATCAATTCCCCTAATTATAGAATCCCCTACAACTACCACTTGTCTTTTTGCTCCCCCTCTTGAATGGCCTCCTGTGCCACGGTGCCGTGGTCAGCTGGCTCATCCTCCCTACAGCCGTCTTCCTCATCCACACAGGGAGCAAGTACCTCGTACCTGTTGGACAAGGTCAAGAGCTGAGGCTCCTCTGTTCCTGAACACAGGATCCCTCTACCTGCCTCGCTTGCAGTCACACCCTGCTGACCCTGACCGGACTTGAGGTACTTAATCTACCGGGTGTGACCGCCTCCTGATACAAAGCGTCCAGGTAACTCTCCCCCTCCCGGATGTGCCGCAGCGTCCGGAGCTCGGACTCCAGCTCATCAATTCTGAGCCGGAGTTCCTCCAGCAACCAACACTTGCTGCAGATGTGGTCGCTGCGGCTCGCAATGGGATCTGCCAGCTCCCACATCATACAGCTACAGCACATCACCTGCCCAGCCATCTCGACTTAGATAATTAGTTTATTAATTAGCTTTGCAGTGTTTTTTTTTCAAATTTGGTGATTTCCTACCAACCAATCAGCTCACAGCTTTCCTGTGGCGTCACTTTTTCAGTTTTGGGCTGAAACGCAATGAGAAGGTTGTACTCAACTAATTCCAGGGAATTTCCTTGTAAAAACTGTTTCTGGAACCAGTCCAAAGTTAACAACTCCAGATTTGGCCAAGTGATTCATAAAATACAAACAGAAATCAATCTATCCAAACAATTGGTTAACAAAAATCATTCATGAGATTAGCGTTATCATTGGTATTGATTACATCAGCTACAGGTTTATTCAGGAGTAAAGGCAGGGTATGCAGTAGCACAGTGGCTATGTTGCTGGACTATTAACTTGGACAGCTGTGTTATCTAGAGACTTGAGTTCAAATCCCACCACGGCAGCTGAGGGAATTTAAATTTAATTCACTAAATAAATCTGGAATGAAAAGCTTGTCTCAGTAATGGTGACTGCATAATTATTGGTTGGTGCAAAAACCTATCTGGTTCACTAATGCCCCTTTAGGGGAGGAAATCTGCTGCACTTACCCAGTCTGACCTACATGTAACTCCAGACCCAAAGCGATGTGGTTGACTCTTAACTGCCCTCTGAAATAGCACTCTCTCGCCCTCCTGGGGCGAGAGGGGTTTTTATGAGGAAAGGTTGGGCCTATACTCATGGTCGTTTAGAAGGATTAGAGGTGATCTTATTGAAACATATAAGACCTTGCGGGTCTTTGACAGTGTGGGTGCCAAGAGAATATTTTGTTTTATGGGAGAGACTATAACCAGGGGGCACAATTTAAAAATAAGGAGCCTCTCATTTAAGATGGACTCATAGACATTTACAGCACAGGAGACCATTCTGCCCATCATGTCCATGCCAGTCAACAAAGATCTGATTACACTAATCCCATTTTCCAGCGTTTGGCCCACAGAGATGAGGAGAATTTTTTTCTCCCAGTGGATCATTAGTCTGTGGAATTCTCTTCCCCAGAGAGCAGTGGAGGCTGGGTCACTGAATATTTTTAAGGCCGAGGTAGATAGATTCTTGATTGACGTGGGGGTCACAGGTTAACAGGGGGTGAAGAGGAAAGTGGAGTTGAGGCCACAATCAGATCAGCCATGGATCTTACCAAATGGCGGAGCAGGCTCGAGAGGCCGAATGTTTTATTCCTGCTCCTAATTCATATATTCGTATTTTCATGTGTATGTTGAAGGTTTTGGGAAAGAGATGCAGGAGGGATGGTAATCACCTGGAATTCGCTGCCTATGAGAGTGGTGGAGGCGGAGATGATGAATGATTTCAAAATAAAATTGGATGGGTGCTTAAGGGAAATAAACTTGCGGAGCTATGGGGGATAGAGCGGGGGAATAGGACTGGCTGGATTGCTCTACAGAGAGCCGGCATGGAGTCGATGGGCCAAATGGCCTCCTTCCATGCTGTAACGACTCTATGACTTATTGGTGTGGCTATTGAGATGATTATGTGCCCCACATTGTGTTGTACATTGTTTGATCGCTTTTATTTTAAACAGATTGGGCTCAATGAAAGCAAAACTGAAATTCTAGTTTTCAACACAAACTGGGCTTGGGAAAGCAGAGTCCCCAAAGCTGCAGCTTCTCGGTTTCTGACTGAGGTCTGGCTCTTTACACCTACACCTATCTACAAATGGCTCAGTGCAAGGCACTGAATAACAGAAGGACAAAATCATCCAGCATAAAGTCAGGAGAAAAGGAAGGCAAGAGGGTGCCCATGAGCAAGAAAGAGGGAGGGTGAGAGAGCACGGGAGGGTGTGAGAGAGAGATCGATCAGGAGGGTGAGAGAGTGCTATTTCAGAGGGCAGTTGACTGGGTAAGTACAGTAGATTTCCTCCCCTAAAGGGGCATTAGTGAACCAGATGGGTTTTTGCACCAACCAATAATTATGCAGTCACCATTACTGAGACAAGCTTTTCATTCCAGATTTATTTAAGGAACTGAATTTAAATTCCCTCAGCTGCTGTAGTGGGATTTGAACTCAAGTCTCCAGATAACACAGCTGTCCAGATTACTAGTCCAGTAACATAACCACTGTGCCACAGTTTCCCCACCTTTACACCTGAATAAACCTGTAGCTGATGTAATCAATACCAATGATAATGCTAACCTCATAAGTAACTTTTGTTAACCAATTGTTTGGATAGATCAATTTCTGTTTGTATTTTATGAATCACTTGGCCAAGTCTGGAGTTGTTAACTTTGGAATGGTTCCAGAAGCAGTTTGTTCAAAGCTCAGAATCATCACTTTGATAACAATCAGCTCACTTAGGCATTGCCGAATTAGTTCATAGTGCATTAAACCGCACCCAGGGCAAAAGAAGGATCACTAAGAAATGTTCTTGTGGAGATTTGTCCTATAATAACCCACACTGTGATCCATCTCGTTAAAAGCACCATCTCTTTCTTTTCCCCATCCCAGCACAGGCACAATGGGCTGAATGGCCTCCTTCTGAGCTGTGTCGTTCTAGAATTCTAAAGACCACATTGTGTGCTGGGATACAGCAGAGGTAGGAACCTTCACAAAAAGTACCTGGAAGTGCACTTGAAGTGTAGTGACCTACAAGGCTACAGACCAAGAGCTGGAAAAGTGGGATTAGGCCAAAGGTCCTGCATGAGCACGATGGGCTGAATGGCCTCCCTCCAAGTTGTAAACTTCTGACTTCAATGCATCTCAATTGAGAAGAGAAGGTTGCGAGGGGATTTGACCGAGGTATTCAAAATCACGAGGGGTCTGGACAGGGTAGATAAGGAGAAACTGGTCCCATTGGTGGAAGGATCGAGAACCAGAGGGCCCAAATTTAAGGTGATTGGAAAAAGCAGCATCAGCGACATGAGGAAAAACCATTTTCACGCAGCGGGAGTGGTTAGGATCTGGAATGCGCTGCCTCACAGTGTGGCGGAGGCAGGTTCGATGGAGGCTTTCAAAAGGGAATTGGATCGGTGCCTGAAGGGAAAATATTTGCAGGGCTATGGATAAATGGTGCGGGAGTGGATCTAGCTGATTTGGTCTTGCAGAGAGCTGGCACAGAAACAACGGACTGAACGGCCTCCTTCTATGCTGCAGTCATACTGTGATTCTGAGAGGCCAGGCGGTCTCTGATGTCTAGGCCGATCTTCACGGCCTCTCCTGCAGTTTCCACACCCCAGCAGGGCTAACTGGACAGAAACCAGGCCTGAGGAACCTCAAACCTCCTTATCTCAAGGGGACTATGGCTTGTTGGACAGCTCCATCTTAGACTATTGTTACAATCCTTGGCCAGATCTCAGGATGTTGGGGGGGGAGAGCCGGTTAGGGAACAATAACATTTTGTTTAAAGTTGATAAAAATAAGGAACCTCTCATTTAAGATGGACTCATAGACATTCTGCCCATCATGTCCATGCCAGTCAACAAAGATCTGATTACACTAATCCCATTTTCCAGCATTTGGCCCACAGCCCACAGAGATGAGGAGAATTTTTTTCTCCCAGTGGGTCTCTTCCCCAGAGAGCAGTGGAGGCTGGGTCACTGAATATTTTTAAGGCCGAAGTAGATAGATTCTATCGACGAGGGGTTCGCAGGTTATCGGGGGTGAAGAGGAAAGTGGAGTTGAGGCCACAATCAGATCAGCCATGGATCTTATCAAATGGCGGAGATTCAAGGTGCCTGCTTTTGGAATAAAGCCACAAGATTCAATGGGCTTTGAACAAATAAAAATGAACTTTACTATACAAGTTCAGAAAGATAAAACAATTTACAATATGTATCGTATGCTCTGATATTCAGGTTAAGTAGGAGGTACGTGAGTCAGACACATCACACTACAGGGTAAATGACAGGTGCAACCCCAGAGTCCATGGGTTTCTCAAGAACCTACCCTGACGTCAGTCATATAATCTCGTTGAAACTCTGCCTCACAAGAGATTCCCAGCTTCACCTTCGAAGATCTCTCCTTGGAATTCTCTCCAAAACTCGCTCCCACTTGGATGGGCTTTAACAATGACCCACGTCACAGGGTTTCAATCTCGCCTGGATTCCTGACTATACTCAACACTAACTCACACGCACACTTTCAGATCTATAGCCGTGCCAAGCAGAACACCACCGGTTCCAAAAGGGTACCTTTGCCCCAACAGCCCTCTTTACTTAAAGTCTGTTCCCCGCAGCTCTTTCTTTAACTTAACTTAACTGGGCCCTGTTCCTATTCCTGTCCCTGGGACACTTGCAATCTGACTTCCCGAAGCTGACTGCTCAAGGAGCACTGTCCACTGACACTTGAACTGTTCTGGTGACCCATCAAAACACTCCCAGAGGGCCCCACCCTTGTTACTAGGCAGAAGCCAATGTAACAAGCATTGGTACATCCTGTGCCTGAAATGTTACAATCTCCACAGACTGTTAATTTAGCACCCAGGGACACAATGATCAATGATTTCATGACACTATCTAATCCTGTCCTCACGGGGGAATTGAACTTGGATCATTTCTGTTAGAGGTGCCATCATTTGGGCGACGTTAAGCCAAGGGCCTCCCAAGTAGTTATAAAAGATCTATTTTGTGACGCTCTTTCAAAGAAGAGCAAGGAAGTTCTCCCTGGTGCCCTGCCAATATTTATCCCACAACCAACACCTAAGGACAGAATATCTAGTCATTTACCTCATTCCTGTTTATGTGATCTTGCAGTGCGCAAATTAGCAGGGTTTTTTTTTATTGTTCAAGTAAGATTGGGCATTCTGCATCATAACTGGCATAAATTCTTAACAAAGTCTCACCCACAGGTTCCCCAAAAGTGGTCGGTTATGTGGAAAGAGGGAATAAATTCTCACTTTCCATGGACGATGTTTCTCCGGGGTTGAAGCACCATTAACAGGATAGAATACAGGGAGATCTGATCTCTGCTGAATGTCGTGAAGAACTAACAGGACACTAGTGGGATTCGCAGCTCACCCAAGTCAAATAGCCAGGAATCTTAAACTATAGTTACATGAATTTTTCCGTTTAGTCAGTTTCATTATTCTGACCCGCACTTATGTTCGTTCTGTTATGTATCCCTGATTTTAAAAAAATTAATTCGCGGGATGTGGACCTTGCTGTCAAGGCCAGCATTTGTTGCCCATCCCTAATTGCCCCTTGAGAAGGTGGTGGCGAGCTGCCTTCTTGAGCCGCTGCAGTCCGTGTGGTGTAGGTACACCCACAGTGCTGTTAGGGAGGGAGTTCCAGGATTTTGACCCAGCGACAGTGAAGGTACGGCAATATATTTCCAAGTCAGAATGATCTATGGCTTGGAGGGCAACTTGCAGGTGGTGGTGTTCCCATGCATCTTCTGAGCTTGTGCTTCTAGGTGGTAGAGATCGCAGGTTTGGAAGGTGCTGTTGAAGGAGCCTTGGTGAGTTGCTGCAGTGCATCTTGTAGATGGTACACACTGCTGCTACTGTGCGTCGGTGGTGGAGGGAGTGAATGTTTGTGGATGTGGCGCCAATCAAACTGCTGCTTTGCCCTGGATGGTGTTGAGCTTCTTGACTGTTGTTGGAGCTGCACTCATCCAGGCAAGCGGAGAGTGTTCCATCACATGCTTGATTTGTGCCTAGTAGATGGTGGACAGGCTTTGGGGAGTTAGGAGGTGAATTATTCACTGCAGAATTCTCAGCTTCTGACCTGCTCTTATAGCCACAGTATTTATATGGCTAGTCCAGTTCAGTTTCTGGTCAATGGTAACCCCCAGGATGTTGATAGTGGGGGATTTAGTGATCGTAATGCCATTGAATGTCAAAGGTTAGATTACCACTTGTTGGAGATGGTCCTTGCCTGGCACTTGTGTGGCGCAAATGTTACTTGCCACTTATCAGCCCAAGCCTGAATATTGTCCAGGTCTAGCTGCATTTGGACATGGGCTGCTTCAGCATCTGAGGAGCTGTGAATGGTGCTGATCAATGCGCAATCATCAGTGAACATCCCCACTTCTGACCTTATGATGGAAGGAAGGTCATTGATGAAGCACCTGAAGGTGGTTGGACCTAGGATACTACCCTGAGGAGCACCTGCGGTGATGTCTTGGAACTGAGATGATTGAGCTCCAACCATCTTCCTTTGTGCTCGGTATGACTGAAATCAGTGGAGATTTCCCCCGCGATTCCCATTGGCTTCAGTTTTGCTAGGGCTCCTTGATGCCACACATGGTCAAGGGCAGTCACTCTCACCTCACCTCGGGAGTTCAGCTCTTTTGTCCATGTTTGAACCAAGGCTGTAATGAGATCAGGAGCTGAGTGGCCCTGGCAGAACCCAAACTGAGCGTCAGTGAGCAGGTTATAGCTAAGCAAGCTTAGAATTGATTTTTCTTTTATAAGCTGACCTGAAAGTGCTTGTGGCTGAGATAAGAAAAGCACCTTTCAGACCTTCAGATGCCAAGTGACACTGTGATCCTCTACTCCACTGGTCTTCCAGGACAATGGTCCAAGCTAGATGCCTAGTCACACAGAGGCCGTGTGGAACCTAGTCCCTTGCCCTCCGTCCCCCACCCCTCCCCCACCTCTCCCACCCCACCCCCCACCCACCAAACTGTGACCCACTGCCACATTCAGCCTCCAGCCCTGGATGGATCAACCACCCCCTTCACCTCCACCCATCCACCCTCACAAGCTGCTTTGCATTCACCACTAAAAGCTGCCAAGTGACCTGGTCTAGATCACTTCCTCACTCGCCATAGAAGGGAAAGAGAGCAAAAGAGACAGCCAGAGAGAGAGCAAGAGCGGGCGAGGGGGAGCAAGAGCGAGAGCAGGGGGCGAGGGTGAGGGTGAGGGCGAGGGAGACCGCGGGCAAGAGTGTGAGAGAGAGAGCCAGAGAGAGAGAGAGAGAACAAGCAAAACGAGAGAGCGTGCAAGAAAGCGACAGTCAGAGAGAGTGTGAGGGAGAGAGAATGAGCAGGAGAGCAAGTGAGCAATAGAGAGAGAACCAGCAAAATGAGAGAGAGCGAGAGAATGAGAAAGCAAGGACGAGAGAGAGAGAATGAAAGAAACAAGAACAAAGAGAGAGAAGCTGAATAGAGAAGGAAGACAAGGGAGGGTCACAACAGGAAGCAGAAAAGGAGATAAAGAGAGAGAGCAGCGACAACAAAACATTGTAATAGTTTACACTTCAATCGACGTCATTCACTGTGAAAGAGTTTGGAACACCCAAGGCTCACAAAAACTGCATTAGAAATGAAAGCTCTTTCTTTAAATCACCTCTGCAGCCTGTCAGACCTCAAATGTCAATAGCTAAGGAGACAAAAGGAGCCAACCTGAGCTGCAGGTGTGGGGGACATGAAGAGAATTCAGCAGCAGCTTTAAATGGCAGGGACCAATAAACCCAAATGGCACCTTCCACCCTCTTGCCTGGTGGAGCAGTGAACCAGCTGATACTGTGTCCTCTGTGCCTGACACCAGCACAATGCCTGGCTGAAGGAAGGCACAGAAAATATCGACAATTTTTAAAAAATTGGCAGAAATACCAGCTCCTTCAGCATCAGATTCTGCGGGGGCTTGGCAGGGCAGGCGCTGAAAGGATGTTTCCCCTTGTGGAGAAATCTAAAACTAGGGGGCACAGTTTAAAAATAAGGGCTCTCCCATTTAAGACAGAGATGAGGAGGAATTTCTTCGCTCAGAGGGTCATTCATCTGTGGAATTCTCTTCCCCAGAGAGCAGTGGAGCATTGAATGTATTCAAGGCTCAGTTAGGCAGAGTTTTTATTGGCGAGGGGGCCAAGAGTTATGGGGAACAGGCAGGAAAATGGAGTTGAGGCCACAGTCATAGGAACCATGATTTAATTGAATGGCGGAGCAGGCTCAAGGGGCCGAATGGCCTAGTCCTGTTCCCATTTCTCATGATCTGGTAAAGAGGCTTCATTATAGCATCCAGAGATAAGCGTTCAGCACTCAACTTGCTTTGCATAGCCCAGTTCCACTTATTTGGTGAGCCTGTGACTTTAAAAGGGACAAGCCAAAATTAACAGCTTAAAAGATGGGAGGTTAAACCAAAGCCTAGTCGGCCCTCTCAAGTGGACATAAAAGCTCCCTTACCTTTTACTCAAAGTTCTCCCATGGTGTCCTAGCTCAATAGTCATCCCTCAACCAATGTGACTCAAAAAAAAAGCAGATCACCTGGTCATTTATCTCATTGCTGTTGGTGGGAGCTTGCTGTGCGCAAATTGGCTGTTGCGTTCCCAGCGATTACACTGGGGGGGGAAAAAAAACGTTTTGGGACTTCCTGAAATTGTGAAAGGTGCTACCCAAATGCAGGTTGTTTCTTTAACATCGACAATCTTGCCCAGATTCCGGAATGACCCGGAACAATGCCACCAGAGTCTGCTGCCGGCCAGTCTGATCCAAAACATTATCCCCTCTTTTCAGACCCCATTCGCCTGTTGCACAAATCAGCGTTTAACCTTTGCACAAAAATTGTACATCGAATTGTTTAGAGAAGGGTAAATGTGTGAATATTAACTTAAAATAAGGCAGGATAACAAGGCCAGGGGTTACAAATATGAATTAAACAATCCAACACATGGCAAGCCACATATCGGAGTAATATAAAATGTACCACACAGAAACAGGCCACTCGGCCCAACTGGTTGATGCTTCCCACTAGTCTCCTCCCACTCCTCTTCATCTTACCCCATCAGCGTATTCGCCCATTCCCTTTTCACAATCAGTTGCACTCACTTTCAACCACCTACAGTTAAAAAACATGCTTGGTTTTGATATTGTGCATTATTGAAGCAGTGAAAAGATTCACGAGGATAATACACAAACTGAGAGGTTAGGCCTATCAGGAAAGGCTGAACAGGCTAGGGCTCTTTTGTCTAGAAAAGAGGAGACTGAGGGGTGATCTGATAGAGGTCTTTAAGGTTATGAAAGGGCTTGATAGGGTCGGCATAGAGATGAAGGCTGTACTTGTGGGGGAGACCAAAGCCAGGGGCAATAAATGCAAAATGATGGTGTGTGTTATAGTTGAATCAGGGAGTCCAAGTTGCTGTGGTAACACGCACTTTTACATGCATGTTGCAGCCTGGAGCTATGGATAGTGACGGTAGAGGCTCCAACTTTCTTCCCATCACACGGCTGACCAGGAATCTCTCCCACTCTTTCGACATGCCATTGGCGTGTGTCGGAAGGATTTGCAGGTTGATACTCAACCTGTTTGGCTGCGTCATGAACACACCTTCCTTGACCATCAGGAACTGGGACTTGAACCTGGAGCTTCTAGCTCAGGCAGGTACGCTACCCACCGCAGCGCAAGATCTCCTACAAATACAAGATAATCAGCAATAAATCCAATCGGGAATTCAGGAGAAACTTCTTTATCCAGAGAGTGGTGAGAACTCATTCCCACAAATAGTGTAGATGCATTTACGGGGAAGCCAGGGATAAAGGAATGAAAGGCTATGCTGATGGGATGAGATTAAGGGAAATGGAAGGAGGTTTGTGTGGAGAATGAACGCTAGTATTGACCAAATGGACCAAATGGTCTGAAATACTTCGTAATTTTCCAAATACCCTTTCCTGTATTCGTGAGAAACGTACACATCCCATTGTCAAATATCTTGTCAAATTAGAGTAAACACTGACCGTATCTGTCAAGCCACATCCTGCATTAACCCTGAGACAGTTGAGTGCTGAGTTGCTATCAATGCAAGGAACTACAATTGGCCAAAAGGTAAAATACAAAAAAAAACATTGGGAGCACTCAGCAGGTCAGGCAGCATCTATCGGGCGATGGAAGGTACAGTTAATGTTCTGGGTCGATAACCTTTAGCCAGGAACTAAACAACAATGGAAGGTCATCAGCCTGTAACATTAACATGACCTTTCATTCCCACCACCCCCCTCCCTCCCCCCGCCCCGTGCCACACCACCGCTGCCAATCGTCCAACTGTTTCTAACATTTTCTATTCTTCACTCCAATTGGATATGGAATTTGTAAATATCTCAAGTGGAACATACAAAATCTGACTCTAGATGATAAGTGGAGCCCCAGAGTTAGAGGGAAAATTCCTTCTTCCTGCTATTTTAAAGAATACAGTTACAATTCTTTTGATAGCGCTTTCCAAACCTGTGAACTCTACCACTAGAAGTCCATGTAGAGAGGATGTGTGAGAACATCACCATCTCCAATTCCACACTCCAACCACATCACTCACCATCCTGACTTGGAACTATATCGCCGTTCCTTCACTGTCGCTGGGTCAAAACCCTGGAGCTCCCTTCCTAACAGCACGGTGGGTGTACCCAGACTAGATAGATTGCAGCAGCTCAGAAAGGCAGCTCACCACCACCTTCTCAAGGGCAATTAGGGATGGGCAACAAATGTTAGCCTTGCCAGTGACACCCACATCTCATGAATGAATAAAAAAATTACAGCAGAGTAAATCTTCACCATGGAAACTAGCTACAGACTTTGGGAAAGAGAAGCAGTTTCACCAGAGATAAAAGGTACAAGAAACAGCCGTCACTCACCTCTATGACTTCGATTCCTCTTGTCCTATGGAACAAAAGAAAAATCTGCATTAAACTTTTAGCCAATTTATCACGACTGAAGTGAAGCTGTAACTCATATCATTCATTAACTGACCTTTTGTCTACACGTAAGCGCAAATGCATATGACACACGGCTCAAATTTGCAACATACTCAGCATATTACAGAGAACTCACTGACGCTATATCTTAAGACAGACTAGCTTCACCCCAATCAATTTAGTAGTTTAACAAGTTAGGTGTCAGTCTAGGCTTCGTACTAGCACTCTCACCTCTATGTCAGAAGGACATGGGCTCGCACCTCACTCTAAATTCATGAGCACATAATCCAGATGAACACCTCCGTGTTGCACTGAGGGAGTGCTGCACTGTCAGAAATGCCATCTTTTGAATGAGATGTCAAACCCCAGAGGAAAGATCCCACGAGACTACTTGATGTAGGGCAGGGGAGTTCTCCCTGATGTCCTGGACAATATTTATCCCTCAACCAATATCACTAAAACATTTACTGTTGGTCATTTACCACATTGCTGTTTGTGGGAGTTTGCTGCGTGCAAATTGACAGCCGTGTTTCCTACATTACAACAGCCAATGAACTTCAAAAGCACTTCGTTGGCTGTAAAGCACTTTGGGGCATCCTGAGGTTGCGAAAGGTGCTATATAAATACAAGTTCCTACTTCTTTTTAAACTCAGAAAGATCCCAATTCAATTTTCCTGTCAGTACAGGGTTAGATATACTAAGTCATTGGGATAGTGACAAGGCTCTTCCTTATCCAAATGGGTGACTCTTGACCGTCAGTCAAACAACCTTTCCCCTGCCATCTGCAATTTTTTTGTAATTAATAAACAGGAGCGTTCAAAACACTTTATGTTAACGCCAATAACAGTTCTCCCAGATGTTGCTCAGAGCTTTGCCCAGGAGATTGATCTTCAATCCCAGGAGGCTCAAGGCTTTTACATTATGGATCCAAAAGAAAGCAGAGCAGATTCACCTCTTGCATGTACTTTAAGAGGCACAGTAATCGAGAGGCTAGGGGCAGGGAGCTAGCAACATGGAGGTTGTGGGTTCAAATCCCACCAAGGCAAATTGAGGAACTGTGAGCAGGCACCAGAAATAACGACCACAGAAGCTTCTAGATAATCGTAAAAACCCAACTGGTTCATCAATGTTCTTCAGGGACTGCCCAAAATATCCCAGATTTGGATGGATCATGTGACCTTTGGTCATACTTAACAGCAACAAGAACCTGAGTTTATTTAACACTTTCAATGTAGGAAAGCATCGCAAGGTTGTCATCAAGAGAAGCACTTTTGACACGGAGCCGCAGGAGGAGATATCAGGACAGGTGCCCAAAGGTTTGGGCGAGGGAGGAAGAAAGGTTCAGGGATGGAATTCCAGAGCTTAGGGGTCAGGCAGATAAAGACCAATGCTGGGGTGAATAAAATTGGGGATCCACAAAGGGGCGAATTGGAGGAGCGCAGACATCTCAGCGGGTTGCCATGTTGGAGGAGTTTACAGAGATAGGGAGGAGTGAGACCACGGAGGGAATTCTCTATAAACAAAACAATGAAATGAGGGCCTCGACCCACTTCAGAACAAGTCTGAAAACTAGGAAGAGAATCTTTGCTGCTCCTCCTAGTCACTCCTACATATTACAGAGCTCTTGCTGGGTTTCCCTAGAAATCCTACTGGGCGTTGAACCACCAGTGATCAACTCCACAGCCAGGGTTTTGAGAGTGGCAGGGTTTCCCTTCCTGCCATCTGAAGAGTCAGGGGGGAACACATTGCCCGCCAACACTGTCTGTCCCGTAGCGATTTGACACTCCAGCGAGTGTTAATTGGCTGGAGGCGGGACTTCCACCGCTCACTCAGGAGGAAGCCCCGCCTCAAGAGACCTGCCGGCCAATCTGGTTGACCAGCAGCACTCTAGTCCCTAAAGCGCCAGAAGCTGCAGTGGACAGGACTGGGGCCGCATGGAGTCCCCAGGGCCCAAGTCCCCAGGATCCCAGGAAGAGGTAAGTTTTGGGGGTCTCAGGTAGGGGAGGCCTGGGGGAGTAGGCAGAGGGAGTTTGGGGTGTCGGTGGAGACACCGGCAGCGGAGGGAGGTCCTGCGATTACCAGATGTTAAGGAGAGGGCACCCGATGTTAAAAGGGGGATGCTGATGGAGGTGCCCCTCCCCCTTCCTGCCCGAGGCCTGAACCCGATTATTTTCGGACCTCCCCCCTACCCTGGAACTGCTTCCACCAGCCTAAAAACTGAGGCTGCCTAATCATGTGATGATTTTTCTAACTCCCCTGTTACCACTTCTTTAATAATGAACTCCAGCAATTTCCTGACAACTGATGTCAGGCTGACTGGCTATGGTCCCCGGTGTTCTCTCTCTCCCTTCTTTGTTGAATAGCAGTGTTACATTTGTTGCCTCCAATCCACCCGGACCATTCCGGAATCTGGAGAATTTTGGAAGATCACAATAAGCACATCCACTAACTCTTCAGCAACCTGCTTTAGAAGCTTAGGATGCAAAGCCATCAGATCGAGGGGGCTTTCTGACTTTCAGCCTCTCTCCCTTTTGATATACTTGTAGAAACTCTTCTGATCTGTTTATATAATGCTGGCTAGTTTGCTCTCAGGAGGTCTTGTGATGCAGTGGTAGCATCCGTAATCTCTGGACCAGAAGATCTGGGTTCAAGTTGCACTTCAGGACTTGATAGCCATGGAAGGTGCATTCATAACATGGTCAAACAAGCTGATTATCAGCCTGTCAATCCTTCCAATATGCCTGATACGATTGGGGGTGTCTCCTGGTCAGCCATACTGCAGAAGGCAACAGCAAACCACTGCAGTACTTTGCCAAGCATAATCATGGACCAAACCAATGGAAGTCCATGGTCACCACTGCCATCTTAAGGCATGGCAATGATTCCTGGGATGAAGAACTGTAGCTATGAGGATAGATTGGAGAGGTTGGGACTGTATTACTTGGAGAAAAGAAGGCTGAAAGGTAAATAGTGAGAAACTGTTCCCATTCAACAGAATATCAAAAACCAGAGGGCACAGCTTCAAAATAATTGGCAAAAGGAGTAAATGTGATGCGAGGAAAATTGTTTTCACCCAGAGAGTGGTTGGAGTCCGGAACAAACTTCCTGAAAGGGTGGTGGAGGCAGGTTCGATCGAGGTATTCAATTATTGGATTGTTACCTGAAAAGAGTGAATGTGCAAGGTTACCAGGATAAGGCAGGAGAGTGGGACTAGGTGGAATTCTCTTTCAAAGAGCCAGTGCAGACTCAATGGGCCAAATGGCCTCCTCCTGCACTGTAAAGATACTGTGATACTGTGGTATCTGGAGGAGGAGGGGGAGGAGTTTACTCTCATTTTATTTTCTCTCGTTTTCTTCATCAACTTTTTGATAATGCTTTACTGGCATCTAAACCTCTTCCTGTTGTCAGGATTACTACTCTTGTGCCAATTTTACAGCCTCTTTTGTTTTAGTCTAATACTATCACCAACCTCTTTAGTTAGCCACGAACGGATCTCTCTTCCAGTGGAGCTATTATTTCTCAAAGGAATGCAAGACATGCTATTAAGTCTAGCAAACCTCCCATGGCTTTGCCTGTGGTAAGTTTGATGGTTTAGAAGAATAGGACATTATATTAAGGGACACGCAAGGTGTTATTCTGCTGCACCCTTCCCTATCTCTGTAACCTCGTCCAGCTCTACAGCCTGAGGTCTCTACATTCCTCCAAGTCTCACCTCTTGGGCATCTCCGGTTTCCATCACTCCAACACTAGCAGCCATGTCTTCAGCTGCCTGGACCTCAAGCTCTCAAATTCCTTCCCTAAACCTCTCATACTCCTATCCTCATCATCCTAGAAGCCGTTGCTAACTAACTCTTTGACCAAGCTTTTGGTCACCTGTCCTAATATCTCCTTATGTGGCTTGTAGGGTTGCCAACTGTGATTAAATGTATTCCTGGAGGTTTTATCACATGACTCGCCCCCACAATCCAGCCATTAGTTGGCCAACACGTCCATCCTTGTGACGTACTGCTTTCTTATACCAAATGGAAAGCAAAAAGACTCATTACCCAATTGGATGATGCCTGACTTCAGCCGAACTGCCTTTTCCCCCCATTTTCAAAGAAAATGACAAAAGAAAGTCTTTTTCAATGTCCCGATGATTTTTCTCCAGGGTTTGCACACAGCAGTGTCCTGGAGATTGATCTTCAATTCCTGGAGACTCCAGGCCAACCCTGGACGGTTGGCAACTCACACGGCTCAGTGTCGAATTTTGTCTGCTGACACCCCTGTAAAGCAACTTGGGATGTTTTGCTACATTAAAAGGCACTAAATAAAGGCAAGTTGCTGCTGCTAAGGCAAAGGTGGTGACCAGTGTGACATGTCCCTTTAAGGCCTCTTTGTTGTTCAGAGAACAATAAAGATGGCTGAAGCAGGAAGTAAAATAAAGATGCCAGTGTTGTGATTAAGTACATTCTTCTAAGGTACCTTTATTACAGCAAATGACAACACTTAAGGTTAACGCTAGCTGCTGCGAGTATCATTCCTTGCTCCCTATTGAGCTGAGAAATGGTGCATCAAGAAATAATTGCACCAGGAGCTGACAGACAACCTAGAGCCTAGTTCAAAGTCAACACTTTTGGAAAAGGAGATAGAGAAGGAGGAAAATACAAGTGGTAGCGGTGTATTACAATTCATTCAGGCACTCTGTGTTGCTGTGGCAACATGTATTTTTACATGCATGTTGTAGTCTGAAGCTATGGATAGTGATGGTAGAGGCTCCAACTACCATCACATGGCTGACCAGGAATCTCACCCACTCTTACCGCCTGCCATTGGCGTGTGTTGGAAGGATTTGCAGGTTGGTATTCAATCTGTTTGGCTGCGTCATGAACACACCTTCCTTGGCCATCAAGTCCTGGAATGGGACTTGAACCTGGAGCGGAATTTGAACCTGGAGCTTCTGGCTCAGAGGCAGGGATGCTAACCCACTGTGCCACAGGATCTCCACTGGATAAAAGGAGGGGCATAATATTCAAAATGAAAAGTAGAAACTGAAGGTAACCTACATACAATGTTTAATTTTGCAAAATATCCTTCCCAATTTGATCTCCATTTTGTAGTTCCTAAAGGTTGTGTGTCTTGAAAGGGTGATTGCACCATGTGCATTTATATAGCACCTTCCACAACCTCTGAAGTGCTTTACAGTCCAACTAAGTACTTTTCAAGTGTCGTCACTGTTGTAATGAAGGAAACATGGCAGTCAATTAGTGCAAGGCAAGCTCCCACAAACTGCAACAGCTTGTTTTTATATAGCACCTTTAACATAACACAGCATCCCAACATATTTCACAGGTGTGATATATAGCACAATTTGACAATTGTTTTAAGGGGTGTTTTGAAGGAGGAGGGAGAGTAGAGAGGGCCAGAGAGGTTTCAGAAGGGAGGTTCAGAGATTAGGGCCCAGGCAGCTGAAGACATGGCTGCCAATTGTAGAGCAATTAAAATTGGAGGTGCTCATGAGGACAGAATGAGATGAGCGCGGAGATCTTGGAGGATTGTAAGGTTGGAGATTATAGAGATAGGAAGGCGGTGAAGCTATGGAGGGATTTGAAAACAAGGAAGAGAATTTTAAAATTGAAGTGTCGCTTATACTGGGAGCCAATCAGCACAGGGGCGATGGCTAATGAGCAATGTGGTAATGACCAAGATAATCTGTTTTAATGATGTTGGTTAAGGGATAAATATTGGTCAGGACACTAGAGGAGAATTCCCTGCTGTCCTAAGAAATTGTGCCATGGGATCTTTGATATCCACTGAAGAGTTGGTTTGACATCTCATCCCAAAGATGGCACGTCCGACGTTCTGACAGCATTTTCTCAGCACCACATTGAAAGTGTCAACCTAGCTGGAGTGGGACTTGAACCCAGAACCTTCCTAGAGGCGAGCACAATGCCATTGTGTCCCAGCAAAACCAGTGTGGTGGAGTCGGGGAAGAGACGATGGCGTAGTTGTATTGTCACTGAACTAATATTCCAGCGACCCAGGGTAATGCTCTGGGGACCCGGGTTCATAATCCCACCATGATAGATGGTGAAATTTAAATTCAATTAAAAGTCTGATGATGACTGTGAAACCATTGCTGATTGTTGTAAAAAACCCATCTGGTTCACTAATGCCCTTTAGGGAAGGAAATCTGCTGTCCTTACCTGGTCTGGCCTACATGTGACTCCAGACCCACAGCAATGTGGTGGATTCTTAAATGCCCTCTGAACAAGGGCAATTAGGGATGGACAATAAATGCTGGTCTAGCCAGTGACGCCCACATCCCATGAATGGATTTTAAAAAGTCATCTTAATTTTGGAATTCACATGGATGGGTCATCCCTGCTCGAATGAATTACTGATCAGGTAAAACCTTTATAGGTTCAAGGAGGACTATCAAAACCTGACAGATCACAAGTGTAAGACGTTTAGTCGAGTCATGCCCTTGAGGCACTGGCAATGATACGCGGGCGCTAGTAGCCTCCCAAGTACCAATAATATATTAAGTCTGAGCATTTTCCCTTCACAGCTCTCCCGGGCCCAGGGGTTGCTCATGGCTTCTCTTGCTTGGAGAATTATGTTGAGCTTCAATGAAGGACAGAATATCCCAGCGTGCAAAGCAGTAAGGAAAACCCTCTGTTGAAAACCTTCAGTTCTGATGATCAGGGTGGTGGCCCCATTATCACAGCCCAGCAACTGAGATTGGCTGCCCCAATTGGGAATTTCTTAATGATTCAACAGAACGGACAAGAGAACATTACAAAAGAAATTGCAGTAATGTTATAAGATATTCCCAGAGCAGAAGAAGAGGGATGTGGATAGGGCAGGAAAGAGAGGATTTGGGCGGCTCTTCCATCATGATCTTCATGTACAAACTACACGAGGCCTCCAAAATATTGACCATTAGCTGATCCTATTCTTTTGGTGTCACCAGACAACAACATGTGAAAAAAGCATACTTGTTCATGAATATTTTAATGTTAAGGAAGTTATGTTAAACTTGTATAGAACACTGGTTCAGCCTCAACTTGAGTATTGGGCCCAGTTCTGGAAAAGATGTGAAGGCGTTAGAGACAGTGTAGAAAAACGTTCACGGTCCCAGGGATGAGGAACTTCAGTTACATAGATAGAATGCAGAATTTAGGACTCTTATCCTTGGAGAAGAGAAGGTTGAGAGGAAATTTGATGGAGGTATTCAAAATAATGAGGGCTCTGGACAGAATAGATAGGGGGAGACTGTTCCCACTGATGGACCGAGAACCAGAGGGCCCAGATTTAAAGTAACTGGAAAAGAAGCAATAGCAATGTGAGGAAAAACTTTTTATCAAGCAACGAGTGGCTAGGATCTGGAATGCACTGCCTGAGAGTGCAGTGGAGGCAGATTCAATCATGACTTTCAAAGGGGAATTGGATTATTATCTGAAAAGGAAGAATGTGCAGGGCTAGAAGGAGAAGGCGGGAGAATGGCACTAAGTGAATTGCTCTTTTGGAGAGCCAGTACAGACATAATGGACCAAATGGCCTCATTCTGTGCTTTAACAGTTCTGTGATCTTTTAATTCTTCTAATTCACTGCACTAAGCGGCTGACACCAGTTGCGAGAAACTTGTAAGCACCAATACTCCCCCCACTGTTGAACAACAACTCGCATTTGTATAGCGCCTTTAACATAGGAAAAGGTACCAAGGTGCTTCACAGGAGCATTATCAGACAAATTTTATCTCATATTAGGGCAGGTGACCAAAAGCTTGTTAGAAGAGGTAGGTTCTAAGGAGTGCCTTGAAGGAGAGAGAGGTAGAGTCGGAGAGATTTAGGGAGGGTATTCCTGAGCTTAGGGTCCAGGCAGCTAAAGGCACGATTGCCAAAGGTGGAGCGATTAAAATCAGGAATGTGCAGGAGCCCAGAATTAGAGGCGTGCAGAGATCTCAGAGAGTTGCAGAGCTTGAGAGAATCGCAGAGATGGGCAAGGGTGAAACTATGGAAGGGTATGAAAACAAGGATGAGAACTTTAAAATTAATACGTTGCTTAACCAGAAATCAATGTAGCTCAGTGAGCACAGGGGTGGTGGGTGAATGGGACTTGGTGCGAGTTCAGGCACATGCAGCAGAGTTCCGGATGAGTTCCAGTGTATGGAGAGTGAATGATGTAAGACCGGCCAGGAGCAATGCAATAGTCAAGTCTGGAGGTAACGAGGGCATGGGTGAGGCTTTCATCATTCAATGAGGAGTCAGGCAATGTGATTGGTACTAGGGCGAAAATGAAAAGAACAGCCCAAAAAAATCTCTTCAGACACAGCCCGCACTGGGAAGGAGTGAGCAAGGAGAACAAAATGTATAATTGTACAGCTGGATGTTTTCCGTTCACTTGTTACAGCAGCAAGCTGCATGTACATGGCCAGAAATAAGGCAGAATACCAGGTAGGCCATGTGGGCCATCATCAGTAAACACAGGTGCCAACGATTGTACAACATATAGCAAAGCATTTTGCCATAATTCAAGGCACAAAGACACTTGTGGGGCTTGATATGAAAGAACATAGGATCAGGAGGAGGCTATTTAGTTCCTCGAACCTATTCCACCATTCATTTAGATCATGGCTGATGTGTGATCTTACTCCATATTACTCTTTGCCCCATATCCCTTAATACCTTTGGATAACAAAAAAATCTATCAATTTCAGATATAAAATGAACTGATCTAGCATCAATGGTCATTTTTGGAAGAGAGTTCCAAACTTCTACCACCCTTTGCATGTAGAAGTGTTTCCGAATATCACTCCTGAAAGGCCTGGCTCTAATTTTTAGATTGTTCCCACTAGTCCTAGACTCCTCAACCAGCAGAAATAGTTGCTCTCTTATTTAACCAACATGTTCCCCTTAATATCTTGAAAACTTCAATCAAATCATTCCTCAATCTTCTACATTCCAAAGAATACATTTCTAGTTTGCGTAATCTCACCTTGTAACTTAACCCTTTGAGTCCAGATATCATTCTAGCAAATCTATGCTGCATTCCATCAAAGGCCAATATATTCTTCCTAAGTTGTGATGCCCATAACTGCTCGCAGTGACTCCAGGTATGGACTACGGGCTATGTATAGCTGAAGTATGACTCCTAACTGCTAATAGGATCATAAGAACATAAGAACTAGGAGCAGGAGTGGGCAATTCAGCCCCTTGAGCCTGCCCCGCCATTCAATATGATCATGGCTGATCTCATTTTGGACTCAACTCCAATTTCCCACCCTCTTCCCATAACCTTTCAACCCGTTACTAATTAAAAATCTGTCTATCTCCTCCTTAAATTTATTCAGCGTCCCGGCATCCACTGCACTCTGAGGTAGTGAATTCCACAGATTCATGACCCTTTGAGAAAAGTAATTCCTCCTCATCTCTGATTTAAATCTACCACCCCTTAGCCTAAAACTATGGCCTCTCATTCTAGAATGCCCCACAAGGGGAAAAATCCGCTCCACGTCTACTTTGTCGATCCCCTTTAGCATCTTGTATACCTCAATTAGAGCTCCTCTCATCCTTCTAAACTCTAGCGAGAATAGGCCTAAACTGCTCAATCTCTCCTCATAAGACAAGCCCCACATCTCTGGAATCAATCTAGTGAACCTCCTCTGAACCGTCTCCAATGCAACTACATCCTTCCTCAAGTAAGGGGACCAAAACTGTGCACAGTATTCCATGTGTGGTCTCACGAATGCCCTGTACAGTTCCCTATTTTTATACTCTATTCCTTTAGCAATAAATGCCAAAATTCCATTTGCCTTCCTTATTACCTGCTGTACCTGCATATTAGCTTTCATTGATTCATGCACGAGGACACCCAGATCCCTCTGCACTGAAGCATCTGAAGTTTCTCTCCATTTAAATAATAAGTCGCCTTTTTATTCTTCCAACCAAAATGGATAACCTCACACTTATCCACGTTAAACTCCATCTGCCAAATTTTGGCCCATTCACCTAACCTGTCCATATCCATTTATAAATTTCTTATTTCTTCATTGCAACTTACTTTCCCACCTATTTTGGTGTCATCTGCAAATTTAGCTATAGTACCTTCTATTCCTGAATCCAAACCATTAATATAGATTGTAAATAGTTGGGGCCCAAGGACCGAACCCTGTGGCACCCCACTAGTTGCAGCTTGCCATCAACATTTATCCTGACTCTCTGCTTTCTGTTGGTTAGCCAATCCTCTATCCAAGCTAATATATTACCCCTAACTCTGTGTGATCTTATCTTGTGCATTAAACTTTTGTGTGGCACCTTATCCAAGGCCTTCTGGAAGTCCAGATATATTACATCTACAAGATCCCCATTATCCACTTTGCTTGTCAAAGAACTCTAGCAAATTAGTCAAACATGATTTACTCTTCATAAAACCATGCTGACTCTGATGGATTGCATTTTGACTTTCCAAATGCCCCATTACTACTTCCTTAATAATGGATTCCAACAATTTCCCAACGACAGACATTAAACTAACTGGTCTGTAGTTTCCTACTTTCTGCCTCCCCCCCCTTTTTGAATAAGGGCGTTATATTAGCATTTTTCCAATCCACTGGAACCTTTCCAGAATCCAGGGAATTTTGGAATATTATAGCCAATGCATCCACTATCTCCGCTGCCACTTTCTTTAAGATCCTGGGATGTAGGCCATCAGGTCCTGGGGATTTGTCACCCTTTAATCCCAATAGTTTGCTCAGTACTTTTTCTCTGGTGATGGTGATTGTTCTAAGTTCCTCCTTCTCTATACCCTCTGCACTACCTGTTACTTTTGGGGTGGTACTAGTGTCCTCCACTGTGAAAACTGAGGCAAAATATTGATTAAGCGTCTCTGCCATTTCTGCATTCCCCACTATTAACTCCCCAGTCTCATCCTCCAAGGGACCAACATTCACTTTAGCTACTCTCTTTCCTTTTATATACTTGTAGAAGCTTTTGCTATTAGTTTTTACATTTTGCAATAGTTTTCTTTCACAAGTTACCTTTGCTCTTTTTATTATTTTTTTGTTGATCTTTAAAAGTTTCCCAATTTTCCAGCCTGCCATTGACCTTTGCAGTTTGGTATGCCTTAGTTTTTGCCTTTATGTTATCTTTAACTTCCTTGCTTAGCCACGGATGCTTTTTCCCCCTCTTAACATCTCTCTTCCTCTTTGGAATATATTTTAGTTGGGAGGAATTGAATATCTCCTTAAATATCTGCCACTGTTCATCAACTGTCCTACCTTGTAGTCTTACTACCCAGGCAACTAGGGCCAAATCTGCCCTCATGCCTATGTAGTGCCCTTTGTTTAACTCCAGAGCACTAGTGTGGGACCCAAGTTTCTCGCTCTCAAACTGAACTTGAAATTCTAGCATGCTATGATCACTCTTCCCTAGAGGATCCTTCACTATGAGATCATTAATTAATCCCATCTCATTACACAAAACCAAATCCAGAATAGCCTGCTCCCTGGTTGGTTCCACAACATATTGCTCCAAGAAACAATCTCTAATACACTCTATGAACTCTCCCTCGAGGCTACCCTTGTCAATTTGATTCAAGCCAGTTGGTGAAGTCGAAACAAAGGCACAGAGCTTTTCTTTATTAAGAGTGTTTATTGACTTATTCAGTCTCACAACTCTCCTCTCACTCAACCCAGTGTCCCAGCTATCCCCTATTTATACTTTTTTGAGCAAATGAATAAAACAAAATAACAGCCCCTTAAAAGGGCACTATAACTAAAAACAAAAACTTATCAAAATTAGCTTAAAGTACCATTTTGGGGCTGATTATGCACTCCAGCCCCTGCGGTGGCCATCGGTCGTACTGGTGGACACTGTGCACTCCTTCTCCAGGGACACCCAAGCACGAATGTAGCCGCAGAAGAGAGGCAGACAGTCGGGTTGAATGACAGTCCCTACTGCCCGCAGCCTGGGCCAGTTAATGGCACCTCCTATTTATATGTGCTCAAAGGCAAGTAATACCCATCACCTGTTTTTCTAACCTTAACAATGCAATTGGCAAGATAATAACACTAACCTCTTGTACTTCAAGTATCTAGGTATAAAGGCCAGCATTCCATTAGCCTTTCTGATTATCTTCTCATGATATTTTAATGATCTCTGTACTTGGACTCCCAAGTTTCTTTGGACCTCCACTGTTTCTAGCTTTTTACCATTTTGAATATACTTTGATCTATATGTTTTAGGTCCAGTGTTCAGAACAAAAGAGAAATTAAACAGTGAACGTTCAAGTCAGCTGCTCTAACAAAATTGAAATGCAGAAATGGCCCAGAATTTCCCAGCAGGATTACTTTTCCCTCTCACACCCTGTGCTGCTGACTGTCTCTGGCACAAGGTTCCAAGGACACATTTCCGGTTAGAATCAGCAGAAAATTTGTCTGCGGGTCTATCCTTGTTTCAATCTGTGTCGATTGTGTGTGCAGCACTGTCGCCTGAGTGAGGACATAAATACGATCATACAAATTAGGTGCAGGAGTAGCCCAAAGTCATGGGAAGATGGTGGTGTAGTGGTAATGTCACCAGATGAATAATCCAGAGACCCAGGCTAATGCTCTGGAGACATGGGTTCAAATCTCCCCACAGCAGCTGGTGGAATTTAAATGAACGATTGTGGAATTGAAAGCTAGTCATCAGTGATGGTGACCATCAAACTACCATCAACAGTCGTAAAAACCCCACCTGGTTCACTAATGCCCCTTTAGGGAAGGAAATCTGCCATTCTTACCTGCTCTGACCTACACGTGACTCCGGAACCACAGAAACGAGGTTGACTCTTAATTGCCCTCTGAAATGGCCTGGTAAACCATTCAGTTCAAGGGCAATTAGGGATGGGCAACAAATGCCACCAATGCCCACATCCCATCAAAGAATACATTTTAAAAGACCCACTCCAAAGACGTCAGCGCAAATTGTTGCGTGTGCACTGCACCGTTGGAGGTGTAGCTTTTTCAACTAAATAAAAAAATCGGTGCTACGTTAAGCTGAGCCTGCCCTCTCAGGTGGATACATGAGTAAAAAGTGCCACAGTACTCTTTGAAAAGGAGGGAATTCCCTGTGGAGTCCTGGTCCAGAACCTATGTTTCATCAAATATCACCAAATCAAGGGTCTGTGCTTTTGTTAACAGAGGCAGGGAGAGTGGCTAGGTTATGCTGCAGTTTACCATATCCGATCCCAATTCAGTTTGCAAAAGGTGATAATTCACAATGGGAGTAAGGAATCAAAAGAGGGTACGTGTGCTAAGTGGACTGGTGTGTTAATTAAGCAAGAGGTTGAAGGATTAATGCATGTTTAGGATCTGGAATGAGCTGCCAATTAGGGTGATTCCTTCACAGCTTTCAAAAGAGAATTGGATAAATATTCAAAGGAGAAAGATTCGCAGGGGGTGGAACTAATGGGAATCGCTCCTTGAAAGAACCAGCACAGACTCAATGGCTTAATGGCCTTCCTCTTCGCTGTACCATCAAATGATTACTTTTGAAGTGGCCTAGCCAACAATGCCCTCATATCCCATGAAGAATAAAAAGGTGATCAATAGTTGCAGGGAGTGCCTGGGGAGTGGGTTAACTTTGTATTGTATCAATGGGTGGGGGGGGGGGGGGGGGGCGTAATTACTGTTGTAATGTAGGTAAGAGTAAAGGTCTGACATTATCAATAGTTGGAAGGAGTCCCTGCAGAGGGATCAAGGGTCACAGACAAGTGGAAGCACCATTGCCTGGAAGTTCCCCTCCAAATCTCTCACCATCCTGACTTGGAAATATATCGCCGTTCCTTCACTGTCGCTGGGTCAAAATCCTGGAACTCCCTCCCTAACAGCATTGTGGGTGTACCTACAACACAGGGACTGCAGTGGCTCGAGATGGCAGCTCACCACCACCTTCTCAAGGGGCAATTAGGGATGGACAATGAATGCTGGTCTAACCAACAACACCCTCATATCCAATGAAGAATAAAAAGGTGGTCAATAGTTGCAGGGAGTCCCTGGGGAGTGGGTTAACTTTGTATTGTATCACTGGCGGGATCCCTCTCACACAAAAGACTGAAAAGCAGTCAGGTGGGCACCTACTTAGGCAGAGCCTGTACAGAACTGAAACCTTCCAATCTGGCTTTGCGATCAATGGAAATGACAAGAAGCATTAACTCTTGCCAATTCAACCTCTTATTGGTTGGGTTTTTGAAACTGTCAATAAGTTTCACAGCTCATGGTAGACTCAACCTCCTGGAACAAAAGGAGGGCTGCCATGTCCAATTGATTCAACACACAAAAGAAAGACTGAACTGTTTGAGAAATAAGAAAAACCTCTATTTGACAGCAACGATTGTGCAAGCACCTACTTCAGCAGGTTTCCTGTGTTAACTAAGATGTGGCTGTATGAAGTCATCCACAGCAAATGCTTATCAATGCAGCCTTTAAGTAATGAGCTGGCTTTTACCATAAATGCATCAGCATTTATAGGGGGACCCCGGGGAGTGTGTCAGTATTTACAGGGCGTCCCTGGGGAGTGCGTCAGTATTTACATGGTGTCTCCAGGGAGTGTATCAATGTTTACAGGGGGTCACAGGAGTGCGTCAGTATTTACAGGGGGTCACAGGGAGTGTGTCAGTATTTACAGGGGGTCACAGGGAGTGTGTCAGTATTTACAGGGGATCACAGGGAGTGCGTCAGTATTTACAGGGGATCACAGGGAGTGCGTCAGTATTTACAGGGGGCCCCTGGGGAGTGTGTCAGTATTTACAAGGGGTCACGGGGAGTGCGTCAGTATTTACAGGGGGTCCCCGGGGAGTGTGTCTGTATTTACAGGGGGTCCCCGGGGAGTGTGTCAGTATTTACAGGGGGTCCCCGGGGGAGTGTGTCAGTATTTACAGGAGGTCCCCGGGGAGTGCGTCAGTATTTACAGGGGGTCATGGGGAGTGCGCCAGTATTTACAGGGGGACATGGGGAGTGCGTCTGTATTTACAGGGGGACATGGGGAGTGCGTCTGTATTTACAGGGGGACATGGGGAGTGCGCCAGTATTTACAGGGGGACATGGGGAGTGCGTCTGTATTTACAGGGGGACATGGGGAGTGCGTCTGTATTTACAGGGGGACATGGGGAGTGCGTCTGTATTTACAGGGGGACATGGGGAGTGCGCCAGTATTTACAGGGGGACATGGGGAGTGTGTCAGTATTTACAGGGGGACATGGGGAGTGCGTCTGTATTTACAGGGGGACATGGGGAGTGCGTCTGTATTTTCAGGGGGACATGGGGAGTGCGTCTGTATTTACAGGGGGACATGGGGAGTGCGTCTGTATTTACAGGGGGTCCCCGGGGAGTGTGTCAGTACTTACAGGTGGACCTAGGGGGCTGTGCCAGTATTTACAGGGGGACCTGGGGGAGTGTGTCAGTATTTACTGGGGGATTGTGTCAGTAAGTACAGGGTCAGGGATGTGGGGTTCCCCAGGACTGTCAGTGGGGTCCTCAGGAGTGTGTCAGTCCAGTGCTTACAAGATGCTCCCTAACCTATAACCCATCCGCAAAGACAGAAGAGTTCTTAAAGCTCTGAACCTCCAGGGAAGGAATGAAAATAGATCCCACCCATTCTTACCGACAGAGATCAGCGAAGACCAGAAAATTCAGCTTCCTCCTTTTCTTATCGCTCAGGCAGAATCCCACTCGTTTCGCTTTGAACCATGTTTGCATGATTCAACACTTCTGGCTACAAGCGGTAAATGTCTTCCCTTGGGGTGAGATCTTTTAGCAGCAAGTTAGTTGCACCTTGATTGATATAAAAGCTGTGAAGAGGGAGGGAGGGAGGGGCGGGCGCTCAGTCATTCCAGCGCATGTTAATCATAACTGATCAATTTCACCTCTCCCATTCTTAATAAAAAAGGGCCAAAGTCTGATTGCTTCCCCACTCCGTCAATATCTTCCCTCCTCCGCAGGGACCCAACGAGCAGCAGGTCCCAGGAATACTCTGCTTCCCAACTCATTCTCTGGCTCCCAGTCTCGGCGCCGCCCCCTTGGTGTATTTCACCAAATCGTTACAATCCCCCAGTGTTGCAACACAGAAAACCACAAGCCACGCCTTCCTGCGTGGGCGCGGCCATAAGCCCCACCCCCTTCAAGGTATTTGAAAAAGAGCTGCATTTATATAGCGCCTTTCACGACCATGGGGGCACTTTTGCAACTAATGAAGTGCTATTTGAAAGTGTTGCAATGTAACAAACACAGCAGTATATTTGCGCACAGCAAGCTCCCACAAGCAGCAACGTGATAATGACCAAACATCCTGTTTTTGTGACGTTGGCCGCGGGATAATTATTGGCTAGGACACTGCGGAGAACTCCCCTGCTCTTCTTCAAAATAGTGGCCATGGGATCTTTTACCTCCACACTAGGGCACACAGGGCCTCGGCATCTCATCTGAAAGTTAGCACCACCAACAATGCAGCACTTCCTGGAGCGTTAGTCTAGACTTTTGTGCTCAAGCCATAACCTTCTGCCTCGGGGGTGAGAGTGCTGCCCATTGAGCCACTGCTGACACATTTGATCATTGGTATTGGACACTCTGCGGCTGTCAATCAACCTGAAGGGTGGGAGGAGCTAATGGAAACAAGAGGTGGATTGAGGAAGTGGGAGTTTTGCTGCCGTTGAATCTGAAAAATCCTCCTAATTTATTTATGGTCCGAATGCCTGATTGGCTGATAGGCCACCTTATTATCCAATGGGTAGTATATGATTAATCCAGGAAGTGGAATCATGCCCAGTATTCTTAAACGTATTTGACTGCTTATAAATACAATCCAAAGTGAGCACCACTACCACCTTGCAAGCTCCCCTCCAAGTCACACATCATCCTGACTTGTGTAACTGTTCCTTCACCGTCGCTGGGTCCATAACTTAGAACTCCTTCCCCAACAGCACTGTGGGTGTAGCTACACCAGATGGACTGCAGCTGTTCAAGGCGGTGGCTTGTCAAGGGCAATTAGGGATGGGCAATAAATGCTGGCCTAGTCAGAGACACCCACAACCCGTGAACAAATTAAAAAAAAACTTCATGGGCTATCTTCGTACTGGTGTCAGCTGCAGCTCAGAAGGTAGTACTCATCTCTGAAGCAGAGGGCTGTGGGCTCAAATCCTACTCCAGTATAATATTGTAGTAATTGTAGCTACAGTCATTACATTCCTTATAGCTACAAGTACAAATATCTAGGTTGACACGCTGTACTGTAATGTTGGAGGTGCCATCTTTCACGCAAGATACTAAATTGTTTCAGGTGCGTGTGAGTTGGCACGGTTTTGAAGAGGAGATGAGTTTTCTTCCAGTTCCTAGCCAATATTTAATCATAGGATCACTGAAATTTACCACAGATAAGGGGGCCATTCAGCCCATCATGTCTGGACTGGCTAATAACATCTCTTCAGTCTAATTCAGCTGTTGCTCCATAGCTATGTAGATTATGACACTTCAGGTGCCTATCCAAGTACGTTTTAAACAACATTAATCAACATCACTCAAATAGATTATCCAGTCATTATCACAGGAGCTTGCAATGCACAAACTGGCTGCTGCATTTCTACATTACAACAGTGACTACACTTTATAAGCATTGTGATTGGTTGTTAAGGGCTTTAGGACGTCCTGAGGTTCTGAAATGCACTATATAAATGCGTGATATGGATGTAAAATGGAAGAAAGTGGGGTATATTTGGAAAACGGTCCACATGCTCACCCAGACACCTGGGTTTTCTAGTTCAGAACCTGTTGGGTAATATGAGAGGGATTAGAAGGTCCAAATTCTGGGATGTGCTCACTTGGTCGATCTCAGATACGAGCCTGGTGGGGAAGTCAAAATTAGCCTCAGTGGCTCTGAGGATCTGGGTATAAAGAAAAATCTGCCTCTCCTTATTGCTACTCAGTAAACCTGGCTGGAAAGTAAACATATGGACATCAGGTCAAGAAGGCGGAATTAGATTTCAGCTACGAAGGTTTTGGTAGTTGAATAGCCCTTTGCCCTATCTAGGTTAACAAATGAGGAATGACCACTTGGGTCAGGATGTGTAGCATGGGCCATGAAACAATAACTTGGAGGGACAGCCTGCACCTTAAGGAGACAGGGTGAAAAATTTGGAGATGGAGAGGAGGAAAAAAAAAACTCGATGGTTACCCTGCTTGTCGTACGCTGGGTAACGATCTGTTTTGAACAGGTTTGAGGGCCTTAAGAATGGGTCCCATTCTGCCCAGATGAGTAAGGGGCCATGTAAACTGAGCAACCGCACGGGGGCCTGAGTCAATCTGAGGGCCCCACCCCTAACCCAGTAATAACTTAAGGGTTTGAGATTTTCTGCAGTAAATCAATCTGAAACTTGGGACCAAACGTTGGGCAACCAGCAGTGACAATCTAAACAGTTAATCCCAAAACCCATTGACCAAAAGGGCAGTCATCGAGTTTATCTAATTAACGACTCTTACAGAGATCTCTGAATAAACTGAAACAAAAAGCACGATGTCAAGATTCAGTCAAGACCATTCCTGTGGTCTTTAAATCTCTAATTTTGATTCGTAGCCAGAAAATCAGATGCAATGCCTTCTCTACCCCATCTTGCATCTCTAGTGGCCCCCAACAATGGATTCATCGCCCCCCCCTCCCCTCCTATTTCTTATCTACATCCTGCTGCCCCTCGGCAACATCATCCGAAAACACATCAGCTTCTACATAAATGCTGATGACACCCAGTTCTACCTCACCATTACCTCTCTTGACCCTTTCACTGTCTCTAAATGATCAGACTGCTCACCACACATCCAGTACTGGATGAATAGAAATTTTGGGAAGACCGAAGCCATTCTCTTTTGTCCCCATTGCTACAAACGTTGATCCCTAGCTGACTCCATTTCTCTCCCCAGCAACTGTCTCAGACTGAACCAGATGGTTCACAACCTTGGTCTCACATCTGACCCTAAGATGAGCTTCCGACCACACATCCACCCTATCACTGAAACCACCCATTTCTACATGGGTGACATCGCTCAATTCCACCCGTCCCAGTTCATCCACTGCTGAAGCCCTCACCTGTACCTTTGTTACCTATCGATGGGACTATTCGAACACACCCAAGGCCAACCTCTCGCTTTCTACTCTCCATGAACTTGAGGTCATCCAAAGCTCTGCTGCCAATGTCTCAACATGCAGCGAATTCCATTCACCCATTCCCCCTGTGCTCGCTGGCCTACATTGTCTCCTGGTCAAGCAAAGCCTTGATTTAAAAATTTTTTTACTTGCATGGACTCCCCTCTCCCTAATCTCTTCCAGCCCCACAACCCTCATATCTGCGTTCCCCTAATTCTGATGGTCTTGATCATCCCCAATCAATAATCACTCCACTATTGGTGGCTGTGCTTTCAGCTGTCTGGTTCTAAGATCTGGAATTTCCTCCCTAAATCTGTTTCTTGACCTCTCTCTCCTCCTTTAAGACGCTCCCTAAAACCTACCTCTTTAACCAAGCTTTTGGTCATCTGACCCAATATCTCCTTATGCTGCTCAGTGTCAAATCTTTCTTTACAACTCTCCTGCGATGTATCTTGGGGCATAGTATTATGATAAAGGCATTATATAAATACAAGTGGCTGCTGTTGCCAATTCCATACATTACAACAGTGACTACTCTTTGGTACATAATTGTCTGTGAAGTGCTTCGGAATGTCCTGAGGCTACGAAAGGCGCTATAGAAATACAAGTGTTTATTTTCTTTTTGTAACACAGCGGCCGCCTGCAAGTCTTGGCTCTGCCTGGAAGTTCATTTATCTGCAACCAGTTTTTGCTGTTTAATTGAAATTTATTCCATCTTGGCTCTATTTAAGAATAAAGTATGACATCTGGAAACAATCAGGGGCCCAGAGTGTGGAAAACAATGATGGGGTCACTGAGCACGATCAGCTCAGTTTCCTTCATAACCCACCAGTAACATTTGTTTATTTGTCGCCATAGAAACTGCCAATTTTGTTTTCCAAAATAAGTCAAGGAGATCTCAACCACCACTCATTTATAAATATACTAGTATACAGATCTGTATTATTGAGTTCACAAACAGCAACAGGTCTATGGTGGTGCCATATAACGTTGATTTGAATACCTATGGTAGTTAGCACCACTTAGAGTCAGTGACGGAGCAGGCTCAAAGGGCTGAATGTCCTGCTCCTATTTTCTATGATTCTATATATGATGGTGTTAACATGATTTGACCAGTTGAGTGGGGAAGACTGTGGCATAGTGGTATTGTCATTGGACTAGTACTTCAGAGGCCCAGGCTAATGCTCTGGGAACACGGGCTCAAATCCCATGAGGGCAGCGGGTGGAATTTAAATTCAATTGATAAGATCTGGAGCTGAAAGTCAGTCTCAGTAATCACGACCACAAAGCTATCGTCGATTTTGTAACCTTCACCAACCCTGAAATCCTCCGCGATCTCTGTGCCCCCTCCAATTCTAGCCACTTGCATGTCCATCATTGGTGGCTGTGTCAAGCCTGAGGCCAATGCTCTGGAGTTCCCTCCCTAAACCTCTCTGCTTCTCTCTCTTACTTTAAGGTGCCAAATATCACCTTGTGGCTGGTTGTCAAATTTTGTTTGATAATGTCACCGTGAAACACCTTGGGACGTTTTACTATGTTAAAGGCGCTATATAAATGCAAGTTGTCATTGGCTTTGTAGGAACGAAACGATGCCCTCAAGAGGATTCTGAACGCAACCAGTTGCTTGGATTTTGTTCACAGGGAAAGATTTTAAATGGTTCTACTGATAAACCAATGCAGCAGATGCAAGGATACACACACCCTACTCCAGTTTTAGTCTGGCTGCAGACGAAACTGGGCCACATGTTGTAGATAATGAAGCTTGACTAGCAGCCTGTGTCTATTAACTATTCTACACAATTATTAAATGAAAGCAGTCCCCAGACTTCAGTACTTGAACTCAGTCAATTTCCAGACTGGGGAGGGGGCGGGGCGGGGGGGGGGTTGAATTTTTAAAAAATGTGTTCTTTCTTGAGATGTGGGCATCGCTGGCAAGGCCAACATATTTTTGCCCATCCCTAATTGCCCTTTGAACTGAGTGGCTTGTTAGGCCATTTCAGAGGGCAATTAAGAGTCAACCGCATTACTGTGGATCTGGAGTCACATGCAGGCCAGACCGGGTAAGGACATGAGCGAACCAGATGGGCTTTTGTGACAATCGATGATGGTTTCACAGTCGCCTTTACTGAGACTAGCTTCCAGTTCCAGATTTTATTAATTGAATTTAAATTCCATCAGCTGCTTACTCTAGTGACATTACTGCTATGCCACCATCTCCCTCAAAATGAATGAATGACTTCCATGTTTCAATAAATAAAGACTTTGCATTTACATAGTGTCTTTCATGACCTCAGGACGTCCCAAAGCACTTTGCATTAATTCAGCAAGCCACCAGCAGAACTAGCTCTCCCTATATTTCTTTCTCCAGAGTGTTGAGATTGTGGAACTCGCTACCACAGGGAAAGGTTGAGGCAGAACGAATTACTAGTCCAGTAACATAACCAGAGGCCCGGTCCAATGCTCTGGTGACATGAGTTCCAATCCCACCACGGCAGCTAGAGGATTTTTAATTTAATTCATTAATAAATCTGGAATAAAAAAAGCTAGTCTCAGTGATGGCGATCGTTAAAAGTACCGGATTGTCGTAGAAACCCATCTGGTTCACGAATGTCCTTTAGGGAAGGAAATCTGTCACCCTTACCTGGGTCTGGCCGACATGTGACTCCAGACCCATAGCAGTGTGGTTGACTCTTAACCGCCCCCTGAAATGGCCTAGCAAGAAACTCAGTTGTAAAAAAAAAACACACAAAATAAAACACCGTAGGTGTACTTACACCACATGGATTGCAGCGGTTCAAGAAAGCAGCTCACCACCACCTTCAAAAAGAATGTGCAATAAACGCAGCGATTCTTAAATCCCATGGATGAATAAAAGGTGAATACGATAGATGCATTTAAGGGGAAACTAGATCTAGGCGAATGGGACAGGAGCAGTACCTTAAAAGGGAAGGGGTGAAAGGCAACAGCAGTTTAGCGGAGCAGACTAAATTTTTGAAACGTCCACAGCAGCAACAGTAATAGTTGAAGCCTTTAAGTACCAAAACTCAAAAAAAGTATTCCACAGTTGCATTTGGGTTTTTCTCAGACTGCAGCCTCATTCTGGTTTTCAAATCACTCCATGGCCTTGTCCCACTACCTCCCTATCTCGGTAATCTCTTCCAGCTCCACAACCCTTGGAGATCACTGGATGCCTCCAATTCTGGCCTCTTGTGCCACGGCTGATTACTCTCCGCTCCAAACCCGGTGACACCGAGGTCATTGCCGACACCGAAACCACTGCCGACTGAAACGGTTCCTCTTGTGGGAGAATTTAGAACGAGGGGTCACTGTTTAAAAATAAATGAGCAACCCCTTAAGACAGGGGTGAGGAGAAATCTTTTCTGAGGGTCATGAGTCCTCAGGACTCTTTTCCTCAAAAGGCAGTGGGAGCAGAATCTTTGAATATTTTTAAGGCAGAGGTAGATAGGTTGTTGATTAACAAGGGGGTGAAAGGTTATTGGGAGTAGACGGGAATGTGGAGTTGAGGCCACAATCAGATCAGCCATGATCTTATTCAATGGTGGAGCAGGCTCGAGGGGCCGAGTGGCCTCCTCCCGCTCCTAATTCATATGTTTGTATGTTCGTATGAAGTCATTGCAGAGCAGGCCAAGTCAGTTTCTCATTCTCAGCAGCTCTATCAGTTTGCTCTCTCGAACATTGACATCTATGAAATCTTAACATATTTCTTGCAAGTCAAATGTGCATTTTTTGTGCATCCAGTCTTGCAGGATGGCAGGAGAGGGTGAGTGAGCAGGGTGGGAGGGGGGAAATGGAAAAATAAGCGAAGTAGACTGTGAGAAAACAAGGACACAAAATTAAAATATTGTTATTAAACTCCCTCATGACATGAGCCTGAGTTTGGGACCAGCAGGAACTCAAACCCAGGAGTGTGTTTTCACTCACACAAATAAAACAGCACAAAAGCTTTGTAAAATGATGACTCCCATTCGCAAAGTTCTCTCTCTCTACACCATCTGAAGTGGGACCAGAGGACCACAAGAAAAATCAGTGAAAAGTAACACAAAATCCAGACCTACACTTCCAGCGCAGTGCTGAGGGAATGCTGCACCGTCAGAGGAGCTGGAGCATTCTCCTAGGGGTCGTCAACTAACATCATTAAAAAAAATCATAAAAACATCATTGATGTTTGTGGGAGCTTTCTGTGCACAAATTAGCTTCCGCATTTATTACATTACAACAGTGAAGGCACTTCTATAGTACTTCATTGGCTGTAGAGTGCTAATGGTTATGAAAGGGACTATAGAAATGCAAGTCTTTCATTTTTTCCTTCCATCAAACACTATTGCATGCATTCAATTTCATTTAGTAATTTTACACATTTCACATCACTGTTACTGCTTTGGCTGGGAATAAATTGGTGTCTCAAAGTTTCAATATCCGGTCTAATCTACAATCAAAACAAAGCCCGCCTACATTTTACAGAGTTAAACTCATGGAAAAATGGTGATGAATACTGACTGACTCGTCCTATGGCACAGGAGACAAAGGAGATTTTTTTAAAAAGTTAAAGCTTTGCAAAGCTCATTTCATGTTCACATTTGCTCTATCTAAAGTCCTATTTTTTTTAAAAAAAGCTCAAATGTATTTTGTGCAGATTAAAAGCTCCACTTTCACCACAGAGATATTCATCAGAGGTTTCCCCTCCACCACCATTCATGATGTTACAAAAGCTTTTCACAAGCTGCTAGGTACCTGCTGTAATAAACAGAATTACAGGGAGTTCAAGTGCCTGTAAATGACAGGAAGTTAGCGTGCAAAGAGCTCCCTTTATTTACAACCTTAAGGTTCTGTGTCAATTCTGTACAACTCACTTCCCTTTTAAGTAGTGTGGCTGTGGGTGAGCCAAAACATTTTATTGCACAATAAACACCCACTCAGGTGACGCTATTATGCTCCCTCCAGTGAACGGGAACAATACTGAACTCTTCCCACTCGACAATTGCGTTTACCCATTGCTGTGTCAATAGCATTTTCCCCACTCCTCTTTGTCTTTCCTTATGGACTCAAAACTAAGTGAGGAGTCTTGTGCAAGATCTTTGCCCACACCCCCACCCACCATGGGGCACAGTAACAAAGGCTGATTGAGAGGCACTAACAGTGTATTCTTGCATTAAAGGATTATATGGCAATTCAATTTGTTTTTATTACTACACAGTATCTATTTCAGTTTCATATGCAGTATTTAGCCCATTACATCCATTTACCTAAAGCTGGTAGTTTGGCTTTTGTCCTCTTATGAATTAATTTATTTTTATCTTCAGTAGCCCATTAATCTATTGCATTGTTAAAAATTAAAGCTCAAATAAATAATTGAACACAGCTTTATATTCCTCAGGCTCCAACATTCCTTCCACCGTGTTGACTACAACTTGACTTTTCAGAATCTTCCGTTTCCGAACAATAACAACTTGCATTTATTTAGCGCCTTTAATATCCTGAGACCCTCCCCACCCCACCCAAAGCCAAACAAAATTTGGCACTCAGCCATGAAAGGAGACAGCAGGGCAGGTGACTAAAAAGCTTAGTCAAAGAGGCAGGTTTTAAGGAGTAGTGTCTTAAAAGGATGTAGGAGTAGTCACTATTCCAATACTGGGCACCGGCTTTGATGAAAGGTCATAGGCCTGAAAGTCTGTAATGACCAAGTTGAAAGGATTGTAATATTCATTGATTGTATTGCAGCACCGTGTGATCCATGTGTAAAAGTTGAATCTGATTGAACTTTTTGTGATGGTGATCTAGAAATGTTTTGTAACGTTCTTTCAGATATTTTATGAATAGAGTATATTTTTCAAAAAAAAATGGGGAAGAATTTTCCCATCGGCGAGCAGGGACGGTGCCCACTCACCGACATCAGGCGGGGGTCCCGACTTCACCACGCGTCATTTAGATTGTCAGTTCGGCGGGCACACAGTCGCCTCGGCTGCGCACCCGAACTGTCAAAGGCCTATTTAGGCCATTAACAATGTAATTAAAGCTGTTAAGAATGCTGCCCGTCCAACCTTAAGGTTGGCGGGGGGGGGGTGGCAGGCGAAGAGCCCAGGCGGTCATCGCATTTTTCATGAAACCTTATCCACGGGCGGGATGAGGTTTCATGAAGGGCTCATTAATTAAATAAAAGTTTTTGAAACAATTTATGGACATGTCCCAGCTCATGTGACAGTTCCACATGAGGGGACATGTCCTTAAAATTTTTCTTTACCTTGATTACAATTTTTCAAAACTTAAAACTAATCTCCCAGGCACCTCCGTGCCTCAGGGAGATTTCTGTGCTTTTTCACGTGCATGTGCGAAACAGCGCAGGCCCCGACTTAGGGAATCCCCCCCTCCCCTGCCCTGCCCGCACAGCGCTTCCGGGATGGCGTCACGCTGGGCGGGCCTTAATTGGCCCACCCATGTAAAATGGTGGCGCGCACCCAATCGGGGGCGCCGATCGGGTTGGCTCTCGCTCCCGCCCCCTACAGGGAAAATTCAGCCCATTAATTCTGCTGCTCTCTCCACACGTGCTGCCTGACCCGCTGAGGATTTCCAACATTTTCTCTTTTTATTTTCGACTTCCAGCATCTGCCATCTTTGTTTTGGTACACGGTTTAAATACCTTTCTGCAGCTGCTCTTTTCTACAACCCCAGCAAAAACAAAAATACAATGGGTCCAGAAATTCATTTCAACATCACCACTTGTTAATATTGAGTTAATTGTGTTGTTAAGTTTAAGGATAAACTGGTGCGGGGTGTTGGCTGATTAAATGTCTTAAGCACATTTAAAGAGGGACTGGGAGATGGTAATGGTGTAGTGGATCCAGTAATCCAGAAGCCCAGGCTAATGCTTGACACTGTCCAGGACAAAGCAGCCCACTTGATTCTCACCCCATCCACAAACATTCACTCCCTCCACCACCGAAGCACAGTAGCAGCAGTGTGTACCATCTACAAGATGCACTGCAGGAATTCACTAAGGGTCCTTAGGCAGCACCCTCCAAACCCAGGACCACTACCATCTAGAAGGACAAGGGCAGCAGACACATGGGAACACCACCACCTGGAAGTTCCCCTCCAAGTCACTCACCATCCTGACTTGGAAATATATCACCGTTCCTTCACTGTCGCTGGGTCAGAATCCTGGAACTCCCTCCCTAACAGCACTATGGGTGTACCTACATCACATGGACTGCAGCGATTCAAGATGGCAGCTCACCCACCACCTTCTCAAGGGCAATTAGGGAAGGGGAATAAATGCTGGCCCAGCCGGCGAGACCCACAAACCGCAAATGAATGTAAAAAAATGTCTGGGGTCATGGGTTCAAATCCCACGATGGCAGCTGGAGGAATTTGAAGTCAATTAAATATTGGTGCAGAGGGATTTCCTGTGTGGGCTACTCCCACTTCCTCACTCGTCAACCGTCCAGACATGCCACGGAGCTCTGTCCTGGTGTCTGGCAGTGGCAGGATTCCCCAGCAGAGGGCTATGTGTGGAGGGCGTTGCATGCAACAGACCCGTGCAATAGGAGATTAAGATGGTTCACGGGCTCAGGCCACCTGTGGCCTTGGCGAGTCCATGTTCCAAATCTATGCAGAATGCCATAAGTTTCAGCCCCTTTGCGGCCATTCGAGGGGGCTGTGCCTCAAATTTTGGTTGCACATCAGCCCCCACGCTCCTGCTCTTTGGTCACCTGGTGCAGAGAAGGGCGAGGAGGGAGGAGGACCTCTGTGTAAGCCTGCTCCTAGGCCTGGCCAAGGCGGCCATCAACAGGTCTAGGCAGCAGGTGTGGTCGAGAGGGTCACCTGGCTTGGCTGTCTGCTGCTCTACCGCGGATATGTTCGCAGCCGGTTGTCCCTGGAGAGGGAGAACGCAGTGTCCACCAGTACGCTGGAGGCCTGCGAAAATCGGGCACCGCGAGAACTGGAGTGCATCAGCAGCTCGGGGAGCACCATTTTAATTTAATTACACATGTTTCCTTTAAAGTTTTGTTTTTGTTACAGCCGTCAACCCCTTCTATTCGTTAATTTTATTGATTTACGTTTTTTTTTCCAAAAGTGCATATAAAGAGGGACTGGGAGATGTTAATGGTGTAATGGTAATGTCACTGGCTAATGTTCAGGGGACAGGAGTTCAAATCCCACCACGGCAGCTGGTGGTACTTAAATTCAATTCATAACCTGGAATTGAAGAACTAGTCTCAGTAATGGAGACCATGAAAACAATGTTGTAAAAAAACCCATCTGGTTCACTAATGTTCTTGAGAGAAGGAAATCTGCCGTCCTTACCTGGTCTGGCCTACATGTAACTCCAGACCCACAGCAATGTGGTTGGCTCTTAACTGCCCTAAGAAATGGCCTAGCAAGCCACTCAGTGCCAAGGAAATTAGGGATGGGCAACAAATGCTGGCCTTGCCAGTGATGCCCACATCCCATGAAAGAATACATTTTAAAAAGTGCTTCATTGGCTGTGAAGTATTTTGGGACGTCTTGAGGTGGTGAAAGGCACTATATAAATATAAGTGCCCCTTTAAGGGGCTGTCACTTGTTCATTTGTTTATTTTTGGGTTTTAAAAAGAGTATAAAGATGGAGTGGAAGATAACGATGGCCTAGTGGTAATCCAGAGGTCCAGGCTAATGCTCTGGGGATATAGGTTCAAATCCCACCACAGCAGCTCGTGGAATTTAACTTCAATTATATTCCACTACCAGTGGGCACTGCAGGGGCTGGGGTGCATCATCAGCCCCAGGAACATTATTTTACTTGAGTTTGATAAATTTCCTTTAATGTATTGCCTTTTTGTTATGGTGCCCCTTTAAGAGGCTGTTAATTTGTCCATTAGTTTATTTGTTATTTATTTTTATTGGTATGCACAAGAGTATAAAGAGGGACAGTTTATGGGTTTTTACAGAGCATATATAGAGGACTGCTGGGGCCCTGATTAGTAGGTAGGAGGCAGACATGTAATGCTGCATTCGGTAAATATAAACAACCTATCAAAAGGATTCCGTCTAGTTTCATACTTCACTATCTAGCTTAGGACTCTTTTATCACCGCTAATGAACTCCTACCTGGAGACCTGCTCTTTTCTTCTGGTAATGTCCTTCATCTAACAGTCTATCAATTTAAAAAGACAACCAGGAGATATTTGCCACCTTACCTCAATGACAGGGCTTTAAATCCCAGTCCTTTGTTTTCAAGTTTGTATAAATTGCTAGTTAGATCCAATTTGGTGCAGTGAGCTCAGTTCTAGGCACCACAATTCAGGAAGGGTGTACTGACTTCGGAGAGGGTGCAGCGCAGATGCACCAGAACGATACTGGGGCTAAAAGGATTAAATTATGAGAACTGGGTGCAACTCTCTCGGGTCACAGCCAATTAAACTAAATTAACAAATTCA
Source organism: Cetorhinus maximus (assembly GCF_964194155.1). Taxonomy (NCBI): domain Eukaryota; kingdom Metazoa; phylum Chordata; class Chondrichthyes; order Lamniformes; family Cetorhinidae; genus Cetorhinus; species Cetorhinus maximus. The sequence continues at coordinate 15,441,925 of NC_135910.1, read as the reverse complement.
GGGACAAAGTAAAAGGGAAACTGCAAAAACAAAAGACAAAGTTCAAAGGAAACTTATAAACACCAAACCAAAATGTGATCAAAGGGGTCAATAAAACACCCCAGTCCCCATGGTGCCCACCGACCACGGAAGTGCTGGTGGACACCGCGTGTTCCCTCTCCAGGGACGCCCAGCCACGAACGTAGCCGCATAAGAGGGGCAGACAGTCGGGCTGGATGACCCCCTTGATCCCCCGCTGCCTGGACCTGTTAATGGCCAACTTGATCATGCCCAGGAGCAGGTTCACGAGGAGGTCCTCCTCCTTCCCCGCCCCTCTCCGCACCGGGGAGAACTGAGTGCAGTTGTAGAAGGTCAAGGGATGATCGAATCGAGATGTTTAAGGTGATGAGTAGGAGTCATGACTAGGCCATTCAGGGGCGATGTCTGGACACTTCACACAAAAAGGTAGTGGAAATCTGAAACACTTTCCCCCAGAAAGCTATCGAGGTAGGTGGTCAATTGAAAATTTCAAAACCGAATCTTATAGATTTCAACATTTCAGGTTTGCGACCTTTCGTCAGAGTTTTATTGGCAAAAGTGGGGAGACAGAGTTAACATACAGATCAGCCAGGTTCTAATTAAGTGACAGAACAGACTCGAGGTTATATACAAGCTCTGTGTCAATGCACATCCTCTGCTTCTCAAAGATCGTTATACTTGAACGAAAAGTCTTGAGTCAAATAAAACAGTAATTTACAACCAAATTTGTTTTAAAATGAGAGAGCTAATTATTTTCTTTTTGATTTTCTGATATCTCTCCATGGTAAGCAGCCAGAGATTTACAAGCAGTTGCTAACGGAGGGGGAAAAAAAAATCCCTCAGCAATAGCTATTATTTCATCACTCAGCACAGGATGTATCCACTTAATCCACTTCCCCATAGGGAATAGCTAAATGGAGGCTGCAAAGAGGGACAGGCCAGCGGTGAGAATTCCTTCAAGTTTATTGCTGACTAGTTTCAGAGAATTGCAAATCAGGAAAGTCAGAATTAAAATCATAGCTGAAAAAGGCCATTCAGCCCTTCCAGCCTGCCCTGCCATTCAACAAGATCATAGCTGATCTTCTACCTCAACTCCACCTTCCTGCACTATCCTCAGATCCCTCCATTCCCTTAATATCCAAAAATCTATCGATCTCTGTCATGAATATACCCAATGGCTGACCATCCATGGCTCTTTGGGGTAGAGAATTGCAAAGATTCACAATCCTCTGTGAAGATATTTGTATTCATTTCCGTTCTAAATGGCCGACCCCACATTCTGAGACTATGACCCTTAGTTCTCAAATCACCAGCTAGGGAATCATCCTCCCAGTCAAACCTTTTAAGAATTTCATACATTTCAATGAACTCACTTATTTTTGCTAAATTCAGTCCGCTAACTGGGATAGTGTCCTGCTGTGTTTTAAAAAAATCCTGGAGCATAAAGAAGGGTTAAAACTTACTCCAAACTTTGAGGCACAAGTATCTTTGTTGGTTTACAGTTGGTCTCGTCACACGAGACTGCATATCAATCAGTCTTCAGAAGAAGGTGTGCGTTTGGGAACCTTATTTGCATACGGTATACAAAAGGAGTTTCATTGTTACACGCTGTCTGGTCGTGCTGGCCTACCACTAGATGTTGGACAGTGAAGTCAAACTCCCGATTGTAGGAACACTGAGTCTGAGAGAGTAGCAAATGAGGACTGAAACTTTTTAGGATTACATAGGATACGGTCATATGCTCTGATGTGGAAGTAATATAAAATATGGCAATACATTCTTTACCTTAAACACAGGTCAAGATGTAGAAAACACCAAAAAACATCTGGTTAATAATTCAAGTCAATGAGATAACAGCACATAACCCCTTACATGTAGTCTACACAAGGTACAGAATCAAAGAACGGTTACAGCACAGAAGGCCATTCGGCCCATTGTGTCCATGCCAGTTCTCTGCAAGAGCAACTCACCCAATCCTACTCCTCGCCGCCTTTTCCCCATCGCTCTGCAAATTTTCTCTCTTCATATAATCATCCAATTCTCCATTGAATGCCATGATTCAATCTGCCTCCAGCACAATCTCAGGCAGTGCATTCCACGTCCTAATGACACACTGTGTAAAAAATCTTTTCCTCACGTCATTGTTGCTTCTTTTCCCAATCCCGTTGAAACGACGCCCCCCGATTCTCAACCCGTCCACCCACGGGAACAGTTTCTCCCTATCTACTCTGTCCAGAACCCCTCATGATTTTGAGCACATCTATCAAATCTCCTCTCAACCTCCTCTTCTCCAAGGAGAACAGCCCTAGCTTCTCCAAGCTATTCAGATAACTCAAATACCTGACACCTGGAGCCATTCTTATGAATCTGTTCTGCATCATCTCTAATATTAGTTAGGTACAGTTACTCACAATTTTACTCACTCAGGCCAGATGTTGCCTTTGCTACTGATGTTAATTTCAAAAAGCAGTCTGAAGACTCCTCGCATGGCATCATTCCTTGAAGGTAGCTAAAATTTCTTAAGAGTGAAGCTTTGTATCTCTCTTTTAAACAGCTGTTAACAAACAAACATCCTTATTATTAACTAGCACTCTCTTAATCCTAGTGAATTTTAACTTTGTCAGGCAGTTTATGACACTCCAAGCATCAACAGATTGCTGGACATACACACACTCTGAGGCATGTCCTAGTCAATATCCTCATATTATTTAAAAGTTTAATTCTTCATCAATGTTACCTTCAGCAACATCTGCTCTTATCCTGGAGTGTCATTGTGATCAAAACAACTTGCATTTGTATAGCGTCTTTCACGCAGTAAAATGTCCCAAGGTGGTTCACAGGAGCGATTATCAAACAAAATTTGGCACTGAATCACATAAGGAGATAACCTTGTTCAGTCCGGAAATCTATTATGCAGAAACACCAGTTGTCCGAAATTTTTTTTGAGAAGCAATTCATGGCATAATTTTAGTCCAGTACTTTGGGAGCAGAAACATGAAAGATAGTGTATTTGAATAAGTAAACAATTAAGTAAACAATTTTTATTATGGCTTTATAGTGTTTTATACTTCAGGTCAATATTTATATCTGCAGTGCATTCCAATTCACATGCCTGTGGTTAGGCATTCTAATGTCATTCTATAATTCAGAATTCCAAAATCCAGAAACGAGAAGCATTCCGGACTGGAGCGGTTATAGTGTATAAGGACAGGTGGCCAAAAGCTTGATTCAAGGAACACCTTAAAAGGATGAGGGGGAAAACAGGGAGGCGTAGGGAGAGAATTCCAGAGTTTGGCAGCCGTTAATGCTGCAGCAATGGAAACCAAGGATGCACAAGAGGCCAGAATGAAAGGAGCGCAGATAACTTGGAGAATAACACCTTGTGTGTTACGCTATGTCGCCTTCCTTCTGAAACATCAAACTTACAATGAGTAGAAGGCCGTCATTGAAGGAGCACAGCAATCTCAGAGGCTCGTAGGGTTGGAGGGGGTTAGAGAGATAGGGTTTGGCGAGGAGCGTCGGGGTGCAGAATTTGAAAATAAGGTTACTAATTTTTTTTTCATAAATATAAGCTAGGACTTGTCAGAGAAACTAATTCTGCCTTCTCACGTGGTTTAATCATAATTGCTACTTTTGCTGTTCAGCTACCTTTTCAAATCCAATGTAAAAATCTTCCCTATTCTTACAAAAATTTCCAACCAGCCAGTTAACCAATACTCCGCTCCTGCAATTAAAGGTGAACATTTCAGACGACGCTTCCCGTATGTAAGGCAGCCAGTTTAAAAGAAAACACATACAAGCTGTAGCCAGACTCTTCGTACATTTATTATCCTCATAACATTAGAAAGATCCAAGCAACTATAGTACATAAATAAGTTACTATTTGCGTGGAAAAGGATCCTGGAATCAATTTCTTCAGTCATTTTCCCTAATCGTCAATGTGTCTACTGAAGTTCTTTTTCTTTTAATTACATTATCTACTGTCGTAGAAAAATAGATTTAGAAGAAACACATATAATTCACATGGTCAAATTTACAGAGAAGGTTAAGATTTTTACTATATATCGTGTACATTTGCGGGCAGAATTCAGTCATCAACATATAGGTTGCACAAAGATGAACTTAAAGGAAAAAGGAACAGCAGTTGCAGGAGCTGCATTCAACATAATTGCTGCAACCATTCCAATTAACATCTCATCATAACCCACGCCAGTTGGATTGTAGTAGAGCGAGTGGTACAATTGATGCAGCCTAGGGCAATTATAAAAACGGCTCATTATAGGGCACTGCTGATTTTAAAACCAGATAAGTGCTTAATATAGTGGTTTTCAACCTTTATTTACTTAAGGAACCCTATAATATTTTGTGAAATTCTGTGGAACCTCAACCCCCTCTCCCTCCTCCCCTCCACTGTGTGTGTCCATATATAAAGATGAAAGCAAAGTAAAACACTATTGAACGAATGAATGAAAATGCTGAAAAATTTTAATGAGTTTTTCGTTAAATGTAAGAACAATATATCTTGAAAAATTTAAACATTTAGTGCAATTTTCAAATGACCTGAAAATTGTGTGGAATCCATTAGGAATGCTCGCAGAGCCCTTGGGTTTAGTATTAAGCCCTGGCTTAATACTAAAAGTTTCTTGGCAGCAATTTAATGAGAGGATTTCACTGTTTTACACTGAAAAACAAGAAGTTTCAAATTGTACTGGACTAGCTGCGACAGCTAAGGAATGGGTGGGGGATAATGGCTCGCAAATCTTTTCCAATGCAGTTTTTCCTGATTTTTGGTTAGGTAGACATATTTAAAATGTCATCGACAAATCACATTTAAAAGCTGCTACTCAAATTTCCCTCCCTGGGATGGGTCCTAACCCATACCTGAAAGCTCCTAACTTGATCCCCAGTACATGCTAAACCACTTGATTTTGGTGCGAGCAGAGAGGAGTAGGGGTAAAAAATCCATGCAGAAATTCTGCTTCCGATTGCTCTGCAGTGACTCTTGCTGTTAAGTGGTCTGCCGGGCATTGGCCTTCAAGGTTCATACAAAGAGTATGGGTAAGGTCGGCAGACTTCCTTCCCTAACGGACATTAGTGAACCAGATGGGCTTTTATGACAATCGACAATGATTTTATGGTCACCATCACGGAGACTAGCTTTACATTCCAGATTTATTTACTGAATTCAAATTCCACCAGCTGCCATGGTGGGATTTGAACCCATGTCCCCAGAACATTAACCTGGGTCCAGCGACAATACCACTACGCCACCCTCTTCCCCCTAAATAGTCTGAATAGCCTCTTCCTACTCCCATGTTTCCATCATGCACCATGGTTTGAGTAGAATGCAGAACCATTCTCCCGAGCAATTGCTCGGATCTCAGGAACCTTTCGCTTTTTAAAACTCCACATTCCATTAACAAGAAATGTTTTTCTACTCTCCCTCCTGCCCCACTCCCTCCTCTGACTCTCTCAACAACTGCCCGTAGTGCGAGTCAGATGATGCACGCGTGCTGGGCAAAGCTACAGGACCATGAACGGAGACAGGACATTCTGAAGTAGCAAATGGGAGCTTATGAATTAGCCAAATTCTTACATTGCTTCTACTTCCCAGGAGTAGATGCACTGTTCTAATGTGCTTTGAAACAACCGACCTGACCTAGCCTGTCCCTGTGACAGTGGAGACCCTTTCCTTCGTAGGTCTAGCTGTAGTATGCGCTGTCACAGGTTTATAGCCAAACAACGGTGCTGGATAGAACAGTATAAACTTTGGGGTCGGAGGGGTGTTGGACAAAGTCCACGGCATCAGGAGGCCAGGTATACTAACCGAACTCCTGAAACCACTTTCCCCTTGGGTAGAAAGGAAAAGGATTTAAACATATTTCGAAAGAGAATCAAATTCAAAGAAAGTAAATTGCGACCTGCAAGCCCATTATTAAGGGCAGTGGTTTTGATACATCTGCCCCCAATTACAACATAAAGGGATCCTACACTGCCATTAGTGTTACTCACTCAAGATACTGAAAAATCTGTTATACAGAATGCCACAAAATGTTTCTTTTGGGTTTGTGTTCATGATCTCACAGGGTTCAAACAGAAACCACAGCGAGTGAAAACAATCACATTGAGTTCCCATGGTATATGTGGGTCAATAGCACTTAACAACACAAACGGCAAAACCTGCCACTATTACCATGCTGATTGCAGAGATGCCTTAGCAATGGCTGGCAGTGTTGACAACTGCCATTTTAATCTCGAGGACTGAAGGGCAGGTATGGGCAGAGGTCTCTGCTACCACCACCAAAAGCCTTGCCCTGTACCATTCCTCAAGTGATGTTCAGCAAACCATACAGCCCTCCCCAGCTCCCCTCTGACAATATTGGTCCTTTTCATTTACCTGTTTTATTTAAACTTGCTTCAACTTTCAAAATACTTGAAACCAACTTACTGAAACATTCAATATTTCTCAGAAGATTCCATAGAAGTGTCATGGCAGCTTTTTAAATTGTTCATGGGATGTGAGCATCGCTGGCTAGGTCAGCATTTATTGCCCATCCCTAATTGCCCTCGAGAAGGTGGTGGTGGTGAGCCACCTTCTTGAACCACTGCAGTCCATCTGGTGTAGGTACACCCACAGTACTGTTAGGGAGGGAGTTCCACGATTTTGACCAAGCGGCAGTAAAGGAACAGCATCGTTTTAAGTCAGGATGATGTGTGGCTTGGAGGGGAACTTGCAGGTGGTGGTGTTCATATGCATCTGCTGCCCTTGTCCTTCTAGGCGGTAGAGGTCACGGGTTTGGAAGGTGCTGTTGAAGGACCTTGGTGAGTTGCTACAGCGCATCTTGTAGATGGTACACACCGCTGCCACTGTGCACTGGTGGCAGAAGGAGTGAAGGTTTAAGGTGCTGCATGGGGTTCCAATGGTGCTTATCCAATTAAATGGAAGGAAAGAGAAAAGAGGAAACCAATTAGGGCAAACTTTGGTGAAAGGCAAGTTTGAGACTGATGTGAGGAAGACCTAACTCTCCCAGAATTCCCAACGCCTGGAATTAAGTTCCGAATAGGATAAAGAAAACCTGGAATCATTTGAGACGCCTGGAAGCCTCTAACTGAAGTGGCAAATGAGTTAAGATGGGCTGAATGGCCTCCCCCATGTTTGTCGATCTTGTGATTACTCTATATGATGCAACTTATTGGAATAGGAAACGTGTTCCTGGCTGAACATGAATCTCTGTCAATGATTCCAGGCGGCAAGGCTTCCCCAGTGTAGCTTTGCCACGAGGGAAACACGGATACAAGGGGGCCATTTCCCCCAAAAAAAGGAAGAATGAGAAGGGAGAATAAATAAATGGCAGTCACCCTGCATCAGCATTAAGCACTGTTTAGTGACCTGCTCAAGAACCTACTGGCAATGAACGAGGAGTCAGCTGTTTAGCTCTGACACCCTTTAGTTAGAAAATGGGCACCAGGAAGAGGAAGGTATATTTGAAAGGAAAACTAGCACTTGTACAACATATTGCCTTCCAAATGCAGCAATCGTTATGTAGATAAATGCAAGAATAGGGTGGTGATGGAAAGAAGGGAGGCACTTCTTTCCCTCTGACCAGGCTAGTCTTGTATATTAATACTTGGACATATTCATCTGTGTACCTCAGTGCATTATAGACACATAGCAGCGAGGGAGGGAGGGTGGGGTTGAGAGAGAGCAAGAACCTAGAGCATTGGTTCTTCTCATGACCAGTCATGGAGCAGCTTTAATACCAAAAGTTGACAAGTGCCTGGTTGTAGGCACAATAGTCTGAACTTTTGAACAAGATTCTCCAAAATTTTCAGGAGGTAAACCAGGCACAAAGGAGGAAATTTTAACCTGTGCCCATTGGGGAAACTGATGGAATCAGACAGGACTCTGGCTTTAGCCCCGTCCAATTTTAATAGCATGCCATCTGTTTCTGTGAGATATCCACCTGGTAGATTAGGTTAAATTATAGCCCTTCCACTTCCTGTCTACGAAGGGAAATATTTATTTTCCTCCCTCGTACTCCAGACTATTGTTGAATTAGGGAAGTGAGCCTCATTGCTCAAGTCATGACGTAGTCACTGCCCCCACAATCTGGTTTTGGGCTTGGTAACCCCATCGATAATAGTACAGGATATGTTCTTGGCCGATGCCACTCTGTTGAATGCAAGCAATTAAGTGGGGCTGCCAATGGAGAAAACACACATTAAATATTCAAGTGCCTTAATTGGTGTCCAGGGTATTAGATTAACCAGCTAACCAATTATGAATTAAGCTTCAGCTGGAATTTGCAGGAAAGCCGACCTAATTTAGTAGCCCCAGAACAAACCCCTGGCTTTCTGGTGGGTTTTCAAAGCAAATCTTGTTTTTTTATTAATACAAAAAAAAAACATGATTTCAAAGACCACTTCATCAAGTAGGGTAAGGCAGGAGCAAAGGATTCAACAAACAAGGGTGCTTTAGAAAAAGACAATACAATTTGCAGATGCACAGTTTTTAAAGTTGATATATCATATAAAAATATACTCAAAACATAATTTTAACTTCAAGAAGCCTAAATAAAAACTGCCCCTCTCAAAAGCAGTTTAGAAGCAACTTAAGGATAGTTAAAGTGGTGAGCTAGGTGGGTTACTGCGGCCTGGCCAGAGCCAAGGCCTAGACAGAAGACGTAAAGGGTGTGAGAGAACTCCCTGTGCTGTGTAGTGTTGTTGTGCTAGTACCAAAGCTCCTCTGGAAAATAACCGTTGTCGACTAAGATGTATTCTTATACAATGCTCTCAACTCAACCCCTCAAAGCTTCTCCCACCACCAGTGACAGATCTGTACCCATCAGCGCTTCACCTAAAACATCACACCACTCAGAAAACTTGTACCAAACATGAAGCAAAGTTTGAGGGGGGGGGGCAGGGGAGCAGAATCCATCACTGGTGCTGATGGGTGCATCAGTTTAAGTTTCACCCACACGTCGTTTAACATTTAAAATGAAATTCCTGGTGACATCCCTGGCTAGTTGATCAGTCAGTTCCTTCTATGTTGTGTACAAGTTGAGGTGCCTTTGTATTTTCGCAAATAGGCCAGTTGGGAAACTTTGTTACATTGTACAGACAGTGGCTCTCCCCCACCAAAAAGATTCAGCAAAAGGTATCATCATCAAAAGTGAAGGGGTAGCTCAGGTTTGAAGAGCTTCATAACTAACTTTACTAACAAAAGCATTTTTCAGTCCATTTCTCGGCCTCTGGCTACAGAATACCATTGATGAAATGGTGAGACCTGTGACTCGCAAAGATATTTACTTCCCTTTTGTTCCCCTTCCCCCACCCCACCCCCAAGAATCCCCACCTCCTTCCCAGCAACAAGGGCTGAGCAGCCAACCTGTTCAAACGGTGGTCCCTGATTTTTGAGTTCATCCCCTCCCAAATGGGGACTGGCACCCAGAAACCCGCTTCGACTGGGCGCGGAGTGGAAGCTAGTTTTGTTTTTGTTTCAAGCACGGACGGTTCAACAATAAACAGGAGTAACCGACGGTGAATGGTTTCTCCCCCTGATCTCAACGCTCAGGATAGAACTCAGTTTCACTCAGTGCCCGTTCTTCACGTGCAATCCACAGGTCATTCAAGCACATGCGCTTTACAGGTGAAGGAGAGAGACAGTGAGAGAGAAAAGGAGAAGGCATCACATGGATGCACTTGCCAGCAATCAGGCATGGAAAGCTGGCTGACCTTTCCTTCCTTTGGTAACCTCTCGCACAGTCAAGCTGACAGTGTTCAGTTAACTCGGTGCGTCGTGGGAATCAAACTTGGGCCTCTCTGATCTGCATGGCTGAAACTCACGGTGAGCAGCAAATCTATGGCCATTAGTGGAGCAAATTCTTGTGATTGGTTGTCACGCCTGACGATGCTGACAACAGGAACGTCCGCCTAACTTCATCTCTAACCTCAATACTCCTGGTCCTGATTCTAACCCACTGAGCCATTTTCTATTCTTTTATTTGTTCATAGGATGTGGGCATCGCTGGCCGGGCCAGCATTTATTACCCATCTTAATTGCCGTCGAGAAGGTGGTGGTGAGCTGCCTTCTTGAACCGCTGCAGTCCGTGTGTTGTAGGAACACCCCCCCCCACCTCAGAGGGAGTTCCTGGTGTCAAGAGGAAATTATCTTGTCATCAAATAATTCCTTGTGCGTTTCCCTATTGTTTCATCTTTCTTAATTGCTCTTTTGCTTGGATCTTGGAATACTTGAGACAGGAAGTGAAACCTCTTATTCCCCTTTCCCCAAATCTGTCCTCTTCCACTTTCTGATCTTGGCCATTAGTTGAAATTCCTCCACAGCCAGTCGCTGGGCCGTGTTGCAAAGGCTTCCCGTGAGCTCCCTCTTGAGTTTTACCTCCCTGTGAGGATGGCCTGCCTATCGTGGACCGTCTCCAGTGATAGAACAGGTTGAGAATGGGCCACTCAATGGCAGCATCGTCATAGGGGCCAATGCTCTGCCTTTGCCCAGGTGCAAATGCAATGGCACTTTAAAAAAAATTTAACATATTAACGGTCCCCAGCCTCAATCTGCCACCCCCACCCTTCCCCCAAATGATTCATCTGATCATTAAGGAGCATCCAACGTTCATTCTGAGCAGATCATGTCCCTAGCAACACTGTCAGAGATGTCAGTGAGCTCACACTGAAAAAGCCGGACCATAGTCAACCAAGAACTCTCATCACACCATATATATTTTTCTTTTGTCAAGGGCACCCATTGCAGAATGGAGAGAGAAAAAAAAGGGGGAGGAAAAAATATAAAATATAACAGCTGAGGAATACAAATACCAGATTTATAGAGCTGATTTTTTGTAAGGAAAGTCTCTAGCCTCCGATTTACTTGTCTGTCTCTTGGAGTTCACGCTGTGAGTGATGCAACAGTTCGATGGTGAGAGGAGGTTTGCCTCGGCTAGTCTTCTTCCAGAGGAGTCTTCGATGACTGAGATTAATGGCACACCAACACTGGGGCTGGTAGGAAGACTGCAAGTCAGGTCCGTCGTCATTGCCGTGCCATTTCCACCTCTCCGGTAAAGGTAATCACAACAGCTAGGCCCCGGGGAAGAAAGGTTGTCGGACTTTACTGTGGTCTGTGGGGAGCTCCGTTGCCTCGACTGAGAAGCTGGTGGCTCGCAAGTGAGAAATGAGCACTTGATTGGCGACGCAAGTCTAGGTCTAGGTTTCTGCTCTTCAGCTGGCAAACCATGTATCAAGTCCGTCCCCATCAAAGTCCCACCAGAGGTGGCTTTATAACTAGCTGGTTCTAAAGGCAGTTGCTGGTCAGATCTTCCAAGCTGTTGATGAATGTCAAGTAGCCTTTCCTCATGGGCCGGTAGCCCATGGGTCAAATCTGTGCCAGCAGTACAATGGACAACCTCTACTGTAGGTGATGGGTCAAGTTTTACTGAAGTCCTTTTAAGTTCTGGCTTCTCCTGAGGATCTGCAGATTCACTGTTCAAGGTCTCTTTCCTTTTTGACGGTGAAGCGGGGTTAATCTGGCCTTGCTTTAAACCAGTGGGTGGTCTAGAATTATTCTTCAAGTCCTGACAGAAAGTGTGACCCTTTGAAGGGGAAGGGGAAGGCAACTTTTGGGACAAAGCGGAGGATTGGCAAGAATCTTCAGGGGAAAAGTCATAAAAATCAGGGTAGTTCCAGAAGTCTACATGCCTTCGCGGCTTCTGCCCTCTAGAGTGCTTCTTCTTCCTTAGACTGTACTTACTGATACCCCGGTTGGAGCAGAGTGGTTCAGACGATTCGCTGGTGGGCTCTGCAGAATCTCGACCAGCGTCAGTGATGGCCTTACAAAGCTCAGGGTCTTTGGGGCTCAAGTTCTGCTTTGATGCAGCTGCCATGGCAATGTCAGGCATCAAGTCCTTTACCAAACTTTTGGAACTCTGTGAAGTCAAACAGTTAAATTAGACCATAGAAATTGCCAAAGTGAATCCACACTGTAGGAAGAATCATTATCTTTTGTATTAAAATCTGCACACACATCAGAATTAGTTTTTCCATTATAAATATGGAGACACTGCATCGCCACCACTGGTGGGAAGATGCAATTACAGTGTGACTAGTTTACATAGTTTCCATTATAAATATCAACCAAGGAATTTTATAATGGAAACATTAGGTATTATAAAATTGCTCAGTTATTCCCACCTTCTAACCTTGCATTACCTAAAGACTAAACTTGATCTTGCCTCCCCTATGCGCAATGCCACTGAACATCAAGTAGTAATATAATAAATGTATTATTTTCTACAGGAAAGGTGGCAGGACAGGTGGAGAGAGCAGTTAATAAAGCATATAGAGCTTTATTAATAAGGGCACAGAGTACAAGAGCAGGGAGGTTATGCTGAATTAATATAAAGACATTCATTAGACCTCAGCTGGAATATTGTGTACAGTTCTGGGCACCATATTATATGAGGGGGGGGGAACACATTGGAGAGAGTACAGTAGAGGTTTACAAGAATGGTTCCAGGGATGAGAAATTTCAGCTATGAGGATAGATTGGAGAGGGTGGGACTGTTCTCCTTGGAGAGAGGAAGGCTGAGAGGAGATTTGATAGAGATATTCAAAATCATGAGGGGGCTGGACAGAGTCGATAGGGAGAAGCTGTTCCCACTCGTAAAAGGATCAAGAACAAGATTTAAAGTGGTTTGCAAAAGCAGCAAGTGTGACGTGAGAGAAAACTTTTTCATACAACGAGTGGTTCGGGTCTGGAATGCGCTGCCTGGAAGTGTGGTGGAGGCAGGCTCAATCAAGGCATTCAAGAGGACATTAGATGATTGTTTGAATAGAAACAATGTGCAAGGGTGCGGGGAAAAGGCAGGGCAATAGCACTAGCTCACAATGCTCATTTGGAGAGCCAGTGCAGACATGATGGGCCAAATGGCCTCCTTCTGTGCCGTTCAGATTCTATGATACTATTATGTGAGGAAACAACAGCAACTGCATGTATTAATTTCTTTCACAGCACCCAAAGTGATTTATAGCCAATTGAGCACTTTTGAAATATAGTTGCTGTCAGAATGTAGTGAAAAATAGCAGCCAATTGCACACAACAATGTTCCACAAACAGCTATGAGATAAATAACCAGATGCTTTAGGGATGAGGGTTAAAGGACAAGTATTATGGGAGAAGATGGAGGCGAGGTGGTAAAGTCATTGGACCGGGAATCCAGGGACCCAGGATAATCCTCTGGGAACATGGGCTCAAATCCCACCAAGGACAACTGGTGGAATTTAAATTCAATAATATAAAGCTAGTCTCAGCAATGATGACCATGAAACTATCATCAATTGTTGTAAAAACCCGTCTGGTTCACTAATGTCCTTTAGGGAAGGAAATCTGCCGTCCTTACCTGGTCTGGCCTAATTGTGACACCAGGCCCACAGCAATGTGGCTGACTCTCAACTGCCCTCTAACATGGCCTAGCAAGTCACTCAGTTCAAGGGCAATTAGGGATGGGCAATAAATGCTGGCCTTGCCACATCCCATGGAAGAATAAAGAAAAAGGAAATAGCTGGGATGCCAGGAGAATTCATCTGCTTTTCTTTGGATCATATATATTTTTTAATAGCCACTTGAAAGAGTGGAAGGGCCTTGATTTATCAGCACCTTCAACACTGCAAAACTCCCTCCTTTTCCAGCCACCCAGTCTAAAATCCACTAATTGAATATAGGCCAACAATGGCTCCTTGCTCCATTCCTGGGCTGCCCGATTCTATTTCACACTTTTCAACATCATTTTTTATAAAATCAATTTTATGGGTGATTGGGGCTGGAAAAAAAAGATTTGAACAGATGCATTAACTGGGATAATGAGGAACATGTATGGCTTTTGTGACCTCAGGATATTCCAAAGCATTTTACTGCCAAGTGTAGTTACTGTTGTAACACTGGAGTAGCAGTCAGCCACAAACAAAATGGGGCAGTTTATCATCAAGGTGGGCCTCTCTCGTTTTGCTCCAGGAACTCTTGGAAGGTTTAAGTTCTGCAGCAGAGGTCAGCAAGTAAAATGCAATACACAGCAGTGGCATTAGTGAAACACTGCGTGGGCACACACCCATCTGAAGTGAGTAGCGTGTAAGTATACTTACAGAGACCTGCTCCTCGAGCGTCATGTGGCTATCACTGGGCTCCTCGCAGTTAATGGCCCTGATGGAGGCCTGCACCGCCTGCTCTGAAGTCCGAGAGCCAGAATGTGGCTGCAAGTTAGCACGCAAAGCACGGCATGAGGTAGGCTGGCTGTCTTCTTTCTTTTCGCTGGGCTGTGTGCATTCTCCCCTGGGTGTTGGAGGGAGATGGTAGGGAGGAGGAGGGGGAGGGAGTGGGGGACTGAAATTCCTGAAAGGGTCCAGGCTCAGGATGTTGGTTTCCTTGACTGGAGTGGTCCGACGGGAGTTTGGCTGGCGTTTTGCGAAGGTTGGGCTATCGATGCCAAGGTGCTCATTAGGAAAATGCACTGCAGGATACTGAAATGGAAAGAAAAAGGTTAAGTGAAAGGAACATTAGATCTCTTTTAGAACAAAATCAGCCTGTAAAAAAAGTAATACAAATCTGAAATACAGTCAGAAAACACTGGAATTACACAGCAGGTTATCAACATCGGAAAGGAAAGGCTAACATTTCAGATTAGTTCTACCATGGGTATACACTCAAAGAGTGAGCCTCCCTTTCTCCATTCCACCCCCAACAGTAGACTTTATTGAGTGATTTAATAAAGGAATTTAAAAAAAACATTATTTCTGGCTGAAGCCTGGAAAGCCTCGAGTATTCACCACTACCTGCTCACACTCCCCAGGCAGATGGTTGTCTTCCTTTGTGAAGTTTAAATTATTTTTTAAGAAGGATAGTAATGACAAGAAATTGCACTTATATAGCACCCTTAATGTAGTAAAACAGCCCATGGCACTTCACGGGAGCTTTATCAAACAAATTTGACACCGAGGCACCTAAAATGATATTGGGTCAAATGACAAAAGGTTTGGTCAAAAAGGTAAGTTTTAAGGAGCATCTTAAAGGGGGGGGAAAGAGGTTTAGGCAGGGAATTCCAGAGCATTGGGTCTTCAGAGCTGAAGTCATGACCATCAATGGTGGAGCGAAAGGAATGAGGACATGTAGGAGGCCAGAAGTGGAGGAACACGGAGATCTCAGAAGGTTGTAGGTCTGCAGCAAGTGGTAAGAATCTGTGACCGGTTTTAAATCCATGAGGTAAACCTTAAGGCTTAAGGAATCTGCGTGCAGGTCTAGTAACTCTCGTCAAAAATCACTGAGGCTCTAAGGAAAAGCATCAAGAAAGAATTCATGTAGTTTAGAGAACGAGGAAAAGGCGTGTATTCAAAATAAAGATTCTAGGAGATAGACAAATTTAACCCTTTGGTTGGAGAAACCAGCGAAGAAACATTGTAACTTAGGATTTGAGATACGACTTAAAACTTTTAAGGAGAAGCTAGATAAACAGATGTGGGAGGAAGGAATAGGAGGATATGTTGGATGAGAAAGAAAGGCTTGAACTTATAGGGTGGGAGGAAGTTCGCGTGGAGCATAACACCGGCATGTTGGGCTGAATGGCCTGTTTCTGTGCTGTAAATATGCCATGAGTCTAAGTAACTATCATGTATACCCACAGCATTCATTAGCCTAGTGAAATCGCAAATACTATCCCACATAAACTTGAAAATTAAAGACTTCTAATCTCAGGCGTGACAGTAATGAGAAACTTGCTACCACAGGGAGTGGTGCAAGCGAATAACACAGGTGCATCTAAGAGGAAGGTATATAAACACATGAGGGTAACGGTAACAAGAAGGATACATCAATGGAGTTCGCTCTGGGTGGTAAGAAGCTCTTGTGGAGCACAAACACCAGTATGAACCTGTTTGGGCCAAATGACCTGCTTCTGTGCTTATCCATCATGCAAAGGTGGTCACCAGTTGTTAGAGCAGCCAGACAATCTGACACCAGGCCTCTAGAATTGTGCTTTTCAGCTCAGTCACTAGATGGTGCCCAAGAGCAGCAAAGGGTGGGGTTGGAGAGGGTTTCACTCCCTCAATTAGTTGGCAGACTTGGGGAGAAAGTGCAATACAGCAACTTGGAGAAGGACAAGAAAGCTAAGATCAGGAACTCTCCACAAGGGGGAGCACAAGACAAAGAAAACAGTCTCCAGTAAGAAGAGATCAAAACAGTGTTTCATTGTACTAGTAAATTACTGACATTTCAAAACTCAATTCATTTTTGTTTCTGACATTGACAGTGCCTTCAAGCTTCTGTTTAATCTGTTTAGTTGACCAAGCTTGAGAATGGTTTTCCCACAGTTGCAAGTAAGCCTGCAGAGGGAACCTCCGACATAAGACTGCCAACTTAAGTCAGAATGCTCAATGAAGGGGGGGAAAGAGACAAAAGCAAATAAAAACAAAGTCAAATTGGAATAAAATCACCCGATTCGATTCCTATTTGTACTATCACAATTGCTGCACTAAATTGGTCTATTAAATATAGGAAGTTATTAAAGTGGCATGATCCAGTACAACGCAGATCAATTATGCAGTGCACATTCTCAACAATTAGCTTCTGTAAAAACACGACAAAAATTAAATCACTGCAACCAAGAAAGATTTATAAGTAACAGCTTTAGTTACAAAAACAAGCCACTTCCTAAAGGTTTCTTTTAGCCTCTCGTCGATCAGCTTCCACACTGCTCTACAATAAGTCCCTCCTCCACCACCCTCTTAGCAGATACTCCGAATGTAAAAGGTTACCTTTAATAACTCAGTGGCCACATCAGGAAGGCCGAACTCGCGGACCACCCGTAAATAGACAGCCCCGGTGACGGCTGCCCCAGCACCAATGTTTAAAGTGTAAGCCCTCTGCACCTGGTCGCCTTGCCAGATCTCCTTGAGCCGTCTAAACATGGTTTTAGCCACATCTACTGGAGGCACTAAAGAGAGAGAGAGAGAGAGAGTCACATAGCGGTTAATAAGAGCGTGATACAAGAGCTTTCTTTTCTAACTCTTTCATGGGGTGTGGGTGTCGTTGGCAAGGTCAACATTCTTTGAACCCCCCCCCCCCCCCCCCCCCCCACAATTACCTTTGAACTGAGTGTCTTGCTAGGGCCATTTCAGAGGGGCAGTTAAGAGTCAACCACATTGCTGTGGGGTCTGGAGTCACATGTAGGCCAGACTGGGTAAGGACGGAAGATTTCCTTCCCTAAAGGGCATTAGTGAACCAGATGGGTTTTTACAACAATAGATGATAGTTTCATGGTCACCGTTACCGAGACTAGCTTTCAATTCCAGGATTTTTTAAAAAATCTATTAATTGAATTTAAATTCCACCATGTGATGGGGTTTGAACCCATGTCCCCCAGAGCATTAAACCTGGGCCTCTGGATTACTAGCCCAATGACATTACCAGTATTCCACCATTTCCCCATAAAGTGCTTGGTGAATGCTATACATGATGAATTTTGTTTCTACTTGACTCCTATCTTTGATACTGTAGATGACAGGTCATCAAGAGCAATCCTAAATGCGCCGACCAGGTCAATCTCACACACGGTTACAATTGCAACGTGGTTATTGTGACGCGCGAGCAATCCGCCAATAGCCCAGAGACATGATTTCAAATCCCGTCACAACAGCTGCAGAATTTAAATTCAGTTAAATACATCCGGAATAAAACGCTAATGGCATTAATGGTGACCATGAAACTACCAGGTTGCTGTAAAAATCCATTTGGTTCACTAATGTCCTTTGGTGAAGGAAATCTGCCATCCTTACCCGGTCTGGCCTAAATGGGACTCCAGACCATAACAACGTGGTTGGCTCTTATCTGCCTCCCGAAATGGCCTAGCCAGCCACTCAAGGCAGCAGCTCGCCACCACGAGGGCAATTAGGGATGGACAATAAACGCTGGCCATGCCATGAAAGAATTAGAAAAAAAAGATAAATTGAACTTCCCAAAAATCTTTGGGGACACAAATAGCGACTTTGCAAGAATTGCGACAGTCGGAAGCTGCATTTTTGCAACTGTTCCTCCCATGAGGGGATGATTATTTTTCCCAGTACTCTCCCAGGAGTAGCTCTGCTAAGGTTTGGGATGTTAGGGTGTTAGGAGATGGTTGCTATTTTTAAATCTGTCCCTGTACAGACCCTGGCCCGGGTCTCGGGTGTGTCTAATTTCAGCTTTGCCTGGACTTGTCCCCACACCCCTTCCTCGTTGCATGTGACTAATCATCCTCTAGCCAAGGACTATTAAAAAGCTAAACAGCCTACTTTTGATGCATCTTTTTGTTACAATGCCATCAATCCCAACATCCTTCAGTTTCACAGGTTTGTATCTAGTGCACATTGGTAATATTAACATTGCCCGTGTCCATCTTTCACACACAGGCACCCAGAGAAAGATTCTACATTACAACAGTGGCTTCAAAAAGTGTCTAATGACTGAAGTACTTGGGGACATCTTGAGGCTGTGAAAGGCGTTATATAAATGAAAATCTTTTTAATTAATCTACATGGGAAAATTGAGACAATCAGGCTCGACATGGGTGTCAGCCGTACCTTAATGGGTAGCACTCTCATCTCAAAATCAGTTCAATACCCACTCCAGAGACTCGAGTACAAAGTCTACACTGACGTCATTGAGAAGGTGCTGTACTGAAGGATTCAACCACAAGATTATTGGATTAGTCGGGTCTGGAGGTAACAAAAGCATGGACTTCCAAGTTACAGAGACTGTAAATATCTCACCAAAGGAAGAAACAGATCCTCATCATTAGTTAACCTACCAGGTACTTCATCACGGAGAGATGCAGAAACACTTTCATCGCAGTTGTGTGGGGATCCAGCATTCAGGCGGGAAAAGTCTGCCACACTTGAGTCAACCATATAGAGTGTATCCGGAACGCTGGATATCCGGCTCATCCGCACCTTTTCCAAACTAGTCTGCTCCGACATTAGTTCTTCCAAGACAACCTAAATAGATGGAATTTGCACTCTTTTTTAAAATTAGGTTGCAGTAGCATTTTTGCTGTCTAACTATACAATCCCTTCCCACATGAGTGAGCAAACACACAGGTGGCGCATTGGCCCAGGCTTAATGCCACAGGGAGGACAATGCTGAGGGATGGCTGCAGCGTCTTCTGCAAGGTCAGAGGATGTGGCAGGACAGAATATCTCAGAGTGCCTCATGCTTCTCAGGGACAGCCTAAGGAATCAGTGATGGAAAGAAAAGTGGCAGCCTCCTCCACGTTTAAGACAAGGGTCCAGATGGAGGATTGAGGATAACCTCATTGCCAATATCCGAGAAGCAGCCAAAAAGACAATAAACTTCTCCCCACTTGCTTTGAAAACTGGTGCAATGGCCCAAAGAAGTGCACTTCCTTTGGGTCCTTCAGATCGCAGCATCAGTGCAACATGTGGTTCCCTAGATCTTTAAAACATACTTTCAATTGAACAAACACCAACGTTCGTCTATATAACCGCTTCTAATATAGTAAAACACAGTTTAAGGCATTGCAGGGATGCAAGTACAAGGGCACCAAGCCAAGGGGCTAAGAGGGGTGAGAAAAGCTTGGTCAAAGAGGTGGGCCTTAAGGAAGGCTTTATAATGAAGGAGTTGAAGACAGAGAGGTTTACAGAGGGAAGTCTAGGCAATGGGTTCTCGGTAGCCAAAGGCATGAGCAGCAATGGCTCTCCCATAACAGGAATATACAACAAGCTAAGGATGGGACTCGGGGTAAACCTCTAGGGCTTGGGCTGCAAGTGGAAAACACAACTAATGGGCTGTTTTGTAAGGCTCTACTAAAGGGACTATTGTTGTTTAGGCACCAAGGTGCATTATATAAAGTATTTTGATAACCCCCAGTATGTTAAAAGGCAGTATTTCAGGTTGGAATTTCAGGATATTCAACTGGACTGAACAGCAGAAGCCTACCCAAGATTGAATTAAGCCTTAAACTCATCACTACCTTTTATTCTTTGTCGCATCACGACTAGGTTATTAATGGAGAGAGACAGGAAGAGGGATATTACAGCTGAGCCCAGTCTCACAACCAACCTAAGAAATAGGAGTAGACCATATGGCCCCTCAAGCCTGCTCCACTATTCAATAAGATCATAGCGGATCCTCCATCTTGACTCCACTTTCTCACCCGATCCCAATATCCCTGGATTCCTTAAGAGTCCAAAATCTATCGATCTCAGCCTTCAATACGATGAACGGCTGAGCAGCCACAGTTCTCTGGGATAGAGAATTTAAAGATTCACAATCCTTTGAGTGAAGAAATTTCTCCTTATGTCAGTCCAAAATGGTCAGCCCCTTATCCTGAGGGTATGTCCCCTAGTTCTAGACACTCCACCAGAGGGAAACAGCTTCTCAGCATCTACCCTCTCAAGCGCTTTCAGAATTTTGTATGTTTCAATGAGATCACCCCTCACTGCTCTAAACTTCAGAAAGTCCATACCATGAATCAACCCTTTCATCCCAGAACCTTTGATGCATCCGCTCTCAGACGAACGCACGTGCAGGGAAGGGCAGTGTGTAGAAATCTGCAACGTCTCAGGCTGACTCTCCCTTCCTGTGCTCAGGGGCACCGAGGTAGCGCCAACTAATGCGGCATCATGTGAAGTCAGCCAAATCATTCAGCATAGGAGGCCATTCAGCCCATTGCGCATGTGCTGGCTCTTTAAAAGAGCTATCCAATTGGTCCCACTCCCCTGCTGTTTCCCCATAGAGCTCCATTTTGTTTTTTTTTTCCTTTTTAAAGTGCATACCGAATTCCCCATGGAAAGGGACTACTGAATCTGCCTCCATCACTCTTTCAGCAGCGTGTTCCAGATACTAACAGCTCGCTGCCTAAAATACATTTCTCCTCCACTCTCTCCCCGGATCTTACGTCAATGATCTTACATCTGTATCCTCTGGCATCTGACCCTCCCACCAGCAGGAACACCTTCTCAATATTTGCTCTTATAAAATCCCTCCTAATTTTGAACATCTCCATTAAGTCTCCTCTTAGCCGCTGTTGCTCGGAGGAGAGCACAATCCTGGCAACAGATTACCAGGAAATAAAGCTCCAATATTAAAAACAGCATGAATAAATCAGGGTTTGTTTTGGCTTGCACAATAAGCAGAGAATGCTCATTTTGGCAACTGGCCAAGCTTGAATTTCTTTCTTCTTAAAACTGAAACCACCAGCATGACTGATCAAAATAAAAGCGCAGCAATCAACAGCAAGAAGGTGCAAATAGAGCACTGGGAAACTGAGTCCAGCATCCAAGGAGCATAACAAATCGGTGCAGAGTCAAATTCTGACTAGCACGATGTACAGACCCCCATTACCATTCTTCTAATTAGGTAGCATTTAATCAGAGCTGACAACCAGGGAAGTGAGGTGGAACAAGCCCTGGCTTTTATTTAATGTCACATGCTGGAGGCATCGAAAGAAAAGGCAACATAGCGGAAACTGTTTTCCCATTAATGTTACGCTACAGTTACCACAGCCGTGCCTGTGGCGAATAGCTGGCTCCAGGGCACAGATTTGCAACTTTCTAAAACTGCTGCATGCTCCAATTGAAAATAAAACAAGAACAGGCGATTTACTTGCCTTGGCTTCCTCGATGTACGGAGAGAACAATCGCGGCTTGGCACCGATGCCAGAAGCCTTGAGGCAAAACCATGCTCTGGATTTCCTGCCCTCTGGGGGAGGAAGCATATCCAATGGGGGCGAGCTGATCAATGCTCTCTTCATCTGAAACACAAAGAGGATTTATTCTCCCCGCCATTCTGTAATGAGAGCAATTGAGAATGGAAACATTACAATATGCACAGTTAAACACAGGCTTTCAGCTGGGCTCAGTACAACCTCCCCTGGACCATTAATGCACTTTAGCGTTTACTACCCCACAGGACAGCCGCAGCAGCTTCAGCTGCAGAAATGACAGCTGAAGTCATGCTGTCTGCTTACAGGACTGGTCTTTGCTGCAGCATGGCTCCACAAGCAGTCGCCAGCCTCAGGGGTGACCTAACCGAAACCCACAAGAGTTGTCCAAATATTAACTGGAACACAGCACAGCCCCCATTCCAAATGGTTCAGTGGGCAATGATCAATGATGGAATTGCTCATTAATATTCCCCCCCCCCCCACAATTCGTAATCCAACAGCACTGAAACCAACTGTAGCATCTCCACTATGGAGGTCAGCCAATTCAACATAGCTTGGGACCTTTGTGGGCAAGTATCACGTGAAGCAGTGCACTTCTATCAGGGAGCTCACTCACACAGGACAACATGCTGCTGGGTTTGAGGTGAGAGAGTAATCCAATTATGTCTGTGCTCTGCTGGTTTCTGTGTGCATGAGGGAAAGTCAGACAGCAGGAGTGTGATGGGAGAGAGAGACGCTGTTTAGCTACTAACCTAGCCACCATTATATATAGTCAGACCCAATGGCATGTGCCCTAGTGCAACTTTAACTGGCTGTAAATGTCAGGCCCCAGGTTAAAGGCTGTAGTTAAAAAAAAAACAAAGATTGTTTTACATTGATGACTGTTTTGCGATAGGTACTAGATGAACATGAGATATGGCTGCTTTATGAGGTCAAAGGTGTTGTGCCATGTAACACACAATGTATTTTCCTGTTGCTAATATTAAGTCACCTTGCTGTTGGTGCAAACAGCAAGTTCACAGAGTTTAGCTGCTATCTGTGCTGTAGGTGAGAATCTCGGTTTAGCCTCAATTTTGAAGATAAGATCAGTTAAGACAACAGAGAGATTCATATTTGGGTACTTTCTGTTCCTGGACAATTTCAAGGTACTTCCCAAATTTTTGCTCTTGCTGTCTTTACATAGTTCTTATATGATGCAGAAATTTGACATGCAATTGACAAGAAATATATGTAGATTGTTCATCTGATGTACAACTAGCAAATTTTGTCGCATTATTCATGTTGAATGAGAGGATGTATTCCTTTATAAGGTCAGAAACGTTATACCATTTAAAGCGTATAGCCTGAAATGAACACGCACAGCATTAAGTAAACATGGGTTCATACAAGGATCAATTAAGGGAGTGTTGCTGTTATGTAAATACTGGGAAACTGCAGACATTCTGGCTCTGGCACTAAGTTTGTGAAGAATTACCTTTTTTCAACTTAATTGTTTTTGAAGTATGGCAAAAAGCTGTGATGGATATTGGAATGCACTCTACATGTATCGGTTTTGTAATATGATCAATATGGGGGTCCTTATAGACAAACCACAATGTTAACAGGCAGGTCCAGCAAGCAATTAGGGAAGAAAATGGTAGGTTAGCCTTTAATCACAAAGGGACTGGAGTACAAGAGCGAAGTCATCTTACTGCAAATGTATCGGGCCTTGGTGAGACCACACCTGGAGCACTCTGTACAGTTTTGGCCTCCTTACCCAAGGAAGGATATACTTGCTTTAGAGGCAGTGCAATCACTGGACTGATTCCTGGGATGAGGCAATTGTCCTATGAAAAGAGGATGAGTAAACAAAGCCTATAGTCCTTAGAATTTAGAAAAATGAGAGGAGATGTCACAAGAATGCAAGGAGGAGGAAGAGTAGGCCACTAGAGTCTGCTCTGCCATTAAAGAGGATTATGGCAGATCTTAACTCCACTTTCCCACCTGCCTCCCCCATAG
Organism: Cetorhinus maximus; assembly: GCF_964194155.1. NCBI lineage: Eukaryota > Metazoa > Chordata > Chondrichthyes > Lamniformes > Cetorhinidae > Cetorhinus > Cetorhinus maximus. The sequence continues at coordinate 15,418,193 of NC_135910.1, read as the reverse complement.
CCCTCTACTCCCTTGTAAATCAAAAACCTGTCCCAGCCTGAATGTATTCAAAGACCCAATCTCCACTGCTCACAAGGGAAGAGAATTCCAAACGCTAACGCCCCTCAGAGAAATACCTCATCTCCATCTTAAATACGAGACCCATTATTTTTAAATGGTACCCCCTAGTTCCACGAGGGGAAACATCCTCCCAGCATCCACCCTGTCAAGCCCACTCAGAATCTTACATGCTTCAATAAGATCGCCTCTCATTCTTCTAAACTCCAATGATTATAGACCCAACTTGCTCAGCCTTTTATCACAAGGCAAACCTTTCATCCCAGAAATCAGTCTAGTGAACCATCTCTGAACTGCTTCCAATGCAAGTATGTCTTTCCTTAAGTAAAGTGACCAAAACAAAACACAGTAGGTGTGGTCTCACCAATGTCATGTATAGTCGTAGCAAGACTTCCCTACTTTTATATTCCATCCCCCTTGCAACGGAGGCAAACATTCCATTTGCCATCCTAACTACTTACTGTGCCTGCATACTAACTTTTTGTGATTCGTGTACAAGGACGCCCAGGTTCCTCTGCAGTTTCTCTCCATTTAAATAATATTCTGCTTTCCTATTCTTCCTGCCAAAGTAGACCACCTCACGTTTTCCCACATTATATTCCATTGAACCTTTGCCCATTCACTCAACCTATCTATATCCCTTTTCAGACTCTTTGTATTCTCCTCACAACTTGCTTTCCTACCCAGCTTTGTATCGCCAGCATATCTGGCTACAATACAATTGGACCCTTCATCCAAGTCATTAATATAGATGTAAATAGTTGAGGCCCCAGCACTAATTCCTGTGGTGCTCCACTAGTTAGTTTGCCATCCTAAAAATAATCCATTTATCCTGACTCTGCTTCCTGTTAGTTAGCCAGTCCTCTACCATGCTAACATATCACCCCCAACACCATAAGCCTTCATCTCTCATTGAAAGATAAAATTCTTAAGGGTCTTGATAGGGTAGATGGTGGGAGGATGTTACTCCTGGCCTGAGAGTCCAGAACAAGGGGTTGGCCATTTAGGACTGAAATGAGGGGAAATTTCTTCACTCAAAAGTTTGAGAATCTTTGGAACTCTCTATCCCAAAGATTTGTGAATGCTCAGCCATTGAGTATATTCAAGCCGGAGAGAGATCGATAAGTTTTGGGTCCTAAAGGCATCAAGGGATATTGGGATAGTGCATCAAGGTGGAGTTAGATCAACATTATTAAATGGTGGAACAGACTCAAAGGGCTGAATAGCCTAATTCCAATGTTCTTAAATTACCCATCAGCCGTGGCACATTGGGTAACGTTCTCGCCCGAGTCAGGAAGTTGTGGGTTCAAGTCCCATTCCAAACGGGTAAGCATGTAACCCACATTGACAACCCCAGCACAGCACTGACAAGTGTTGCACTGTGATGTGTTGTCTTAAGGATGAGATGTTAAATTGAAGTCCCATCTGTCCTTTCCGGTGGGTGTAAAAGATCCCATGCAAATACTTTGAAGAAGAGCAAGGGAGATCTCCTGGCTGTCCTAGTCAATATTTATCCCTTAAAACAGATTACCTGGTCATTATCATGTTGCTGTTTGTGGCATCTTCCTATATGCAAATTGGTTGCTAGGTGTCCTGTATTACAACAGTGGCTACATTTTTTTCAATTTAAATCATCTTAGTAACACTGTTTCACCTGATACAGTACTGATGATAAAACAAATTGTATTTACATAGAGGCTTTAACTTAGCAAAACATCCTGAGGCATTTCAGACACTAAGTACAATTGTTCAATGGCAGCCCCTCATCATCGCAGGCCAACTGTGGATGGGGCAATGAACAATAAATTTTTTAAAACGCCATTCAGCCCTTTTGAGTCTGTTCCACCATCTAATAATGTTGATCTTCTACCTTAACTCCACCTTGATGTACTGTCCCAATATCCGACAAACACGTTCTGCTGAAGCGCCTGTCTGGCCAGTGCTTAGTTCAAAGCAAAACTGCTAATGAAGTCTGTATGTGGCGACATTACTCTCCGAAGTACACACAGGCCTGCTTAACAGTCTTGGGGAGAGAAAGCCAGTGTTCATCTCACAGTTAGAATCAGGTTTGTTTGTATAAATAGCTCACTGTGCTTCAAAAAGGAATTTTACCACTATGTGGTATTGAAGTCTTTAAACAAGGTTTTATTCCAGTCCCATAGGGATGATGCTCTAGTTTCATAATATATTTAGGCATGCAGACTGGCGCACATTTTCTTTTTACTCAGTCCCATAAGTGCCTCAGATTTTCCCTACTCTCAGCCCAGGAATGTTGCACTGCCTGGGCACTGTTAATACAGGAATGCTGAACAAGGAGGGGCCAGTTTTCTATCCATCATCATAGATGGAAAAATCAGGCAAGTGCTCCTCTCCGCTCAATGCATTCACAGGTCTCACACGATCCATTGTTCCCAGAGGCAGGGCCAGGAATAACCCGTCACAGAACATCTCAAGCTGGTCTCGTTTGGGTTTCAGGCGGCTTGACATTGAAAAGATGGCACCCAGCATTCAGGCGACTGAATCCAGTTCCTTACCCTGGCAGGGCATAAATAAACCCGAGAAGAATAAGGGTCCGAGTCGGCCGGTAGGATCAGGGTACCAAATTTAACAGGGAATTTTAAATACCTGTAGCCGGTTGACCGATTGCAGCCTCCCAGAATCTATTACAAAATCAGCTTTAAAAATTTCACTAGCCTTCACTTTTAAAAAAGAAATTACAACTTTGCAATGCATCAATACATTTCTCCTGTGTAACCTGGGACTGCAGCAGGCTGCAAGTTTAACGCACTGGACATTTAGGGCACCTCAGCAAGTCGATGCCAATTCCCTTTTTGCCAGATACTGCAGCAGCATTATCAGATATACCCATGGAGTATGCATTCCCTGCAGGCTTTGTGCTTCATAGTGACATCACATCACAAATGCATGATTAGCACAACAGAAGTTGATGTACAGCCAAGTTTTTGGCGACGTGAGTAATTTGGAAACAAATTATTTTTTCTTGAAATAGAACAGCCTGTGTTAGGCTGGATGGTTACTTGTCAATCAACGCAGACATGATGGGCTGAATGGCCCACTTCCCTGCTGTAAATCGCGATGATTCTGATTCTATGGCTTTTGCACCCCCCTCCCCCCCCCCGCCCTATTCACTGTTTAAACAACTTTAATTTCTTTTTAAATTATTCTTTCATGGGATGTGGGTGTCACTGGCAAAGCCAGCATTTATTGCCCATCCCTAATTTCCCTCGAACTGAGTGGCTTGTTCAGCCATTTCAGGGAGCAGTTGAGAGTCAACTGCATTACTGTGGATCTGAAGTCACATATAGGCCAGACCAGGTAAGGATGGCAGGTTTCCTTCCCTAAAGGGACATTAGTGAGCCAGATGGGTTTTTGCAACAATCAATGATTGTTTCATGGTCACCGTCACTGAGCCTTAGTTTTCAATTCCAGGTTTTTTTTAATTAAATTAATTTAAGTTCCACTAGTTGCCATGGAGGAATATGGATCCCCAAAGCATTAGCCTGGGACTCTGGATTACTAGTCCAGTGACATTGCCACTATCTCTCCCCCAAACGAATTGGAATAAAAGATTCTACACCCATCCCCCGCTGGAAAACGCGTGTGTATATGAGTATGGTGGCCATTACCAAGGAGAAGGTGCTAGGAAAACTGAAAGGTCTGAAGGTGGATAAATCACCTGGACCAGATGGATTACACCCCAGAGTTCTGAAGGAGATAGCTGAAGAGATAGTGGAGGCGTTAGTGGTGATCTTTCAGGAATCACTCCAGTCAGGGAGGGTCACAGAGGACTGGAAAATCGCTAATGTAACTCCCCTGTTTAAGAAGGGACTGAGGCAAATGACGGGAAATTACAGGCCGATTAGCCTGACCTCGGTCGTTGGTAAGATTTTAGAGTCCATTATTAAGGATGAGATTTCAGAATACTTGGAAGTGCATGGTAAAACAGGGCAAAGTCAGCATGGTTTCATCAAGGGGAGGTCATGCCTGACAAATCTGTTAGAATTCTTTGAGGAGGTAACGAGTAGGTTAGACAAAGGAGAGCCAATGGATGTTATCTACTTGGACTTCCAGAAGGCCTTTGACAAGGTGCCACAGAGGAGGCTGCTCAGTAAGATAAGAGCCCATGGTGTTAGAGGCAAGGTACTAGCATGGATAGAAGATTGGCTGTCTGGCAGGAGGCAGAGAGTGGGGATAAGGGGGTCCTTCTCAGGATGGGGGCCGGTGACTAGTGGAGTTCCGCAGGGGTCAGTGTTGGGACCACAACTTTTCACTTTATACATTAATGATCTAGATGAAGGAGCTGAGGGCATTCTGGCTAAGTTTGCAGATGATACAAAGATAGGTGGAGGGACAGGTAGTATTGAGGAGATGGGGAGGCTGCAGAAGGATTTGGACAGGTTAGGAGAATGGGCAAAGAAGTGGCAGATGGAATATAACGTGGGCAAATGTGAGGTCATACACTTTGGAAGGAAGAATAGAGACATAGACTATTTTCTAAATGGGGAGAGAATTCAGAAATCTGGAGTGCAAAGGGACTTGGGAGTCCTAGTCCAGGATTCTCTTAAGGTTAACTTGCAGGTTGAGTCGGTGGTTAGGAAGGCAAATGCAATGTTGGCATTTATTTCGAGAGGACTGGAATATAAAAGCAGGGATGTGCTGCTGAGGTTTTATAGGACTCTGGTCAGACCACATTTAGAATATTGTGAGCAATTTTGGGCCCCGTATCTCAGGAAGGATGTGCTGGCCCTGGAGAGGGTCCAGAGGAGGTTCACGAGAACGATCCCAGGAAAGAAAGGCTTAACATATGAGGAATGTTTGAGAACTCTGGATCTATACTCGATGGAGTTTAGAAAGATGAGGGGGGATCTGATTGAAACCTACAGAACACTGAAAGGCCTGGATAGAGTGGACGTGGGGAAGATGTTTCCATTAGTAGGAGAGACTAGGACCCGAGGGCACAGCCTCAGAGTAAAGGGAAGACCTTCTAAAACAGAGATGAGGAGAAACTTCTTTAGCCAGAGAGTGGTGAATCTATGGAATTCATTGCCACAGAAGGCTGTAGAGACCAGGTCATTGAGTGTATTTAAGACCGAGACAGATAGGTTCTCGATTGGTAAGGGGATCAAAGGTTATGGGGAGAAGGCAGGAGAATGGGGTTGAGAAACTTATCAGCCATGATTGAATGGCGGAGCAGACTCGATGGGCCGAATGGCCTAATTTCTGCTCCTATGTCTTATGGTCTTATATGAATGTCGGGTAAGGACAGGTTTGGACTTGGCTGTGATGCTCTGTACAGTTGAATAGCATACTGCCATTTGCCCAGGCTTACACCTGAAGACAGGCTACCTGGACAAGGTACTGGCGGGCAGGTGGCAACCCAGCAAGAATCAATAACTTCAAGGAGAAAAAAAAAAGATTGCAATTCTTTGCAACTGTTCGATTGTTTCAAATCTCAACTTCAAGAATTTACTTTCATCAGGCCCCCTTTTTTTCAAAAAAAAGAAAAAAGCACAAAGTCATTGTTTATTTTCACTGTCAGTAATTATGCACCGCAGCATCTGAGAAAAGGGAACCAAAGCCAGTTTGCTGGTGGAGTCCCGAGTCAAGATGCTCCCAGGTTTCATTGTCAATTTTTGTTGAGTTGGCCAATCTCAGCTGATGCTGGAGTTGTGACGCTACAACTGGCCCCTATTGTTTGTGCTTATTGTGAGAGGGACAGAAAGAGGGGTGGTTGGGGATTCTGCAATTTCCACATGGACAAAGTAAGGACAGGACACTGATGTCCCCGCTTAAGTGGTCTCCAGGCTCATGCATCAAACAAACACGGCCACTCAAGTGAGTGATCGGGAGAGCTGGTAGAGGGGGGCGGAGGGAGAAAGTGATTGTGATAACCACATACTGAATATTTGTACATTGAATACAGAACATGTGGAAAGATTGGATAGGCTGGGGTTCCTTTCTTTGGAATAAAGGAAGCAGAGGGAAGATATAACTGAGGTGAGGCTTAGATAGGGTGGACAGAACGGAGTTATTTCCTTTAGCAGCGGTCAGCAACTGGGAGGCATAGATGTAAAGTAATTGGCAGAAGGATTAGAGGGGTGTTGAGAAGATTTTTTTCACCCAGAGGCTGGTGGACATCTAGAACCAAAAAGGGTGGTAGAGGAATAAATGTTCATTTTATTTAAAAAAAACAGTTGGATATGTAATTTAGGTGCCATAACCTACAGGGCTATCGGTCAAGGGTTGGAAAGAGGGAGTAGGTTGGACAGCTATTTTTCGGCTGGCACAGGCATGATGGGCTGAATGGTGTCCTACAGTGTTGTACGTTTTCTATGTTTCTAAGTGGGTGTCTGGCTCCACTTTAGAGCTCTCATGCATCCTTGATTTGAATCACTCCACCATTGATGGCCATGCTTCAACTGTCTAGACCTTAAGCTCTGAAATTCTCTCCCTAAACCTCGCCAACTATTTCTGCTCTTTTACGATGCTTCTTACAACCCATTACTTTGATCAAGTTTGTGGTCACTTGTCCTAATAACTATTTGGCTTGGTGTCAAATTTGGTTTGATAAAACACTCCTCTGAAGCACCCTGGGGCATTTTACTAGGTTGAAGGCACTATTTCAATGCAAGTTGTTAATCTAAATCAAGCTCATTACCATCTACATGCTTAAAAATTTGAGCAACGCGTTTCCTGTCAACTTGTTCCATTATAAAGTCCTAAACGTATTAATAGCAGGAGGGGGCAATTACAGCATGACACGTCTACATAGCAGCTGTATGATAAATGCAGACATAGGAATTTACAACGCAAATATAAAAGTATGGACACACGCTATCCCGACTTGGAATTATATCACCGTTCCTTCACTGTCCATTGGGTCAAAATCCTTGAACTCCCTCCCTAACAGCACTGAGTGTACCTACACCACATGGATTGCAGCGGTTCAAGGCTGACCACCACCTCCTCAAGGGCGATTAGGGATGGGCAATAAATGCTGGCCTACATCCCACATCCCGCGAATGAATAAAAAAAAAACTTTAAAAGTCAAATGTCCTTAAGGCAAATAAACCTTGAAGCTGGCTCATGTGTTCTCCAAGGTTGGATTCAAGACACCTGGTTGAACAGTCATGTTTGTTTTCAAGTTGGCCAACAGGAGGGCTGGAGCAGTCTGACAATACTCAAGAAGCTCCACACCATGAGGGACAAACCAGCTGCTCGATTGGCACCCTCCATCCACCACCTTAAACATTCACTCCCTCCACCTCCACCGGCACACAGTGGCAGCAGTGTACACATTCTACAAGATGCACTGCAGCAACTAGTCAAGGCTCCTTTGACAGCACCTTCCAAACCCTTGACCTCTACCACCTAGATGGACAAGGGTAGCAGACACATGGGAGCACCACCACCTGCAAGTTCCCCTTCAAGTCACACACCATCCTGACTTGGAACTATATCACTGTTCCTTCACTGTCACTGGATCAAAATCCTGGAACACCTTCCCTAACAGCATTGTGGGTGTACCTACACCACATGGACTGCAGCGGTTCAAGAAGGCAGCTCACCAACTTTTCAAGGGAAATTAGGGATGGGCAATAAAAGCCACGACTCCCACATCCAGTGAATGAATTAAAAACTTTAAAATGGGTATTGAACTACATTGGTAAGAAGTGTGTGGATAATTGAACCATTCTTCATCTGAATTGTTCTCACAGTCGCTCCCCATGTGCAAGCCATGGGAAATCACCGAGTATATCAAAAATTGAGAGTGACAATCACGTTTGTCAAAATGTTAAGGAAGAACAGCAGTTATTTCATGCCGTTGCTCCCCCGCACCCCTGACCTGCAGCTAGAAATTTATAATGCCCACCCCCAGTCGGCAAACCTCACCAAAGAGTAACTAACTCAGGTTTTGTTTACTTCCGCCAATTAGACTTTGAGCCTTCAAAAGGGACGAGGCAGCTTAAACATAGTAGGAGAATAATATATTTGTCATTGCGTATTAAAAAAAAAGCATGCTCAATTTGAGGAGCAATGCCAAAGAAGAATAATTAGTCGGCAATAAGTGATTTAACCATGAATACACAACCCCTACTGTCTGAAGATTAAGCAAACATGCTCGTAAAATATCTGTCCGATTACAGATGAAATTTTTTAAATATACAATTATTCTACAGCCTTGTCCAAACCACAAACAGTTGCTGGAACCATTGACCAGTCACTCAATACAGATGAAAGCTCAACCTCCTTTGCACAGAGATGCTGGTGTCAAATCCTCACGCATTTCCATGAATAATTAACCATGGTTGGAACTGCCTTGCAATTTTGTAAATCTTTGTACATATCCCATTGTACAGTGTGACTCATTGGCAGTAACGGAAACAAGCTCCATTCTAAACGGGCTATGAATATTTCTATTCTATAGCTCCGCACGTGTAATACAGATATTAGGGGCAGACTGTTATCCCAATGGGCCTTTACAGTCCCGAAGTCTCTTGTGCCTATTGACGTGTCGTTCTGTGTGCAAGGTGTGTGTGTGCGCGCAAGGTGTGTGTGTGCGTGTGTAAGAGGAGGAAAGAAGGGCAGTCCTAGTTTCAGTTCACAAAGGTAAGTCAAAGTCCATAGATATCTGCAGTCCATGGTATGCCCATCCAGATTTTACTTGAAGGATTCTGGAAAAGGACTCCTTAATTCTGTTCTACTGCATTTATGGCTTCATAAAATAGCTCAGCTCAATTTAGATATTATGCTGTAGTTTAGGTGGTGGTTAACCTTGCTCTGAATAAATTTGAAGTTACAGTAAATTTGAATGGGCACTTTAGGCTGAACTATTAATGGTCTGTCAGTGAGGCATTTTTCTGCCCGATCAACAGTGCTCAGTGGACATTTTAGATTCATTCTTCTGGTATGTAACTCCAGTAAATGTGGTTAACTCCTGCAGCATGTAAAGCAATTCATTCTACACAGGTTTTACAGATTTCAGCTCAGTGGAGGTACAACTCTGTCATAGGAATTTTCCTGCTGCTGCAACTGTGAATAAAGATAAAAAAAGAAAAAAAATTGTAATATCAGCCAACATTTGTGCATGCTTCCTCCGTGGGTCCTTGACCACCATGAGAAGCGGGACTTCTGACGATTTTCTCCTCCCTAGCTTAAGGGGCTTTGCAGACTAACAGCAACATCAAAGCTAATTCACCACAGACCAAACTTGGAATCAAACTTCGGTCCTTCCTGGTTACCACCCAGATAAACTTGCTGTGCTATCTGTGGATGTTTTCTTTTAAAAATCTCTCTCATTCTTAAGGAGACCCAAATCTCTTTGCAGGGGAGTTCCCCCCAGTGCCTTGGACAATATTTATCCCTCAACTAACATAGCTAAACACAGATTATCTGGTCAATGTCCTACTGTTTATGGGATTGTGCTGTGTAGAGATTGGTTGCCATGTTCGTTACATTGTAACAGTGACTATGCTTCAAGTAGTATTTAATTGGCTGTAAAGCGCTTTAGGACATTGAGGTTGTGATACGTGTTGTAAATGCAGATCTTTCTTTCTTTGCAGTTAATTTTTGTAGTCCTCTAGCTGACCCCCAGGCCACGTACTGCCTATGGTGGAAACTTTTTCTTGGATTTTATGGTTCATATAATCCTTAGTGAGCTCCTGTAATTTTTCATTCCCTCATAGATCATTTTTTAGTACATATTTAAACCTGAAGTTTTAGCACTCTTCTAGAAATAATTGCCTTTGTTTAAACTTTCAAGTAAGAGATTTAAACAACAACTTGCATTTATATATAGTGCCTTCAACCTACTAAAAATTCCCCAAGGCTTTGCACAGGAACTTTATCAAAAAAAAGTGACAAAACACAAAAGCTTTGTTTAAGAGGAAGGTTTTAAAAAGCGACTTAGAGCTTTTGCACGCGTGAAGCGTGACAGAGTGAGCGAAAGACAGAAAAATAAAAAGTTGCAGAAGTGTCGGGAGAAAATTTCAGAGTATATGACCCAGAGAGCAGAGGGGAATTTGTGGGTGCACAAGGAGGCCAGAATTTGAGAAACCCAGTATGTATTGAAGTATTATAGGGCTGGAGGAGGTTACAGAGATAGAATGGGGCGAAGCCATGTAGGGATTCAAACACAAGGGCAAGAATTTGAAATTCAAGATACTGCTGGACTGCAAGCAAATTTAGGTCAGCAAGAAAACATTTTGGAGAGCTCATCACTTTCGCGTTGCTAATGTTCCACTTTCCAGCTCTCCTGAAGGCACTAAATCATGCTGTAGTTTGGTTCCACAGATACCCGCCCATCCAAGCCAAATGGCTCTCCTTCAAGTAGCAGCTGAGACGGTAATGCATTGGCAAGCTCTTCAATCCTGACAGATCTCACAGCCGAGCCTCACTGGCTATCCACCACACACATTTTCCATCTGTGGTCACGGAGCGTCAGTCAAGATCAAAAACGCAGGCTAACTGTCCCCCCCTTCCTAAACCTGGCACTCAGATCAAATGTATGCCCCCCCCCCACATCGAACCCCGCCCCTCCACAGGACCTTCCATCCCACCCCTCCAACAGCACTGGCTGAAATCAGCTAACTCAGGTCTAGCCCCAACACTTCAAAGAAATATCCTGGCCAAAGTCTCCTGCTGTTTAGGCACTTGGCATTTACCCAAAAGCATGGTCTATGGATCAGGGATCAGAGCAACAATAATTAACATAACAGGACAGCCATGATTTGCACTGTCATGACTTAATATAGTTGAAGAGAATATATTAATGCTTATTCCCAGAAAAACTGGTTAGTTCCTCCAGTCACAGAATGGCAAATTTCAACAGTAGTTCTCAGTTCCCGTTATCTAAGTTAATAGTGGAGAATTTGCTATATGCAAGCATTTGTTCAGTGCACGTGGTTGTATTTTTAAATGGCTAATTTAAAGTGCGACGGATTAAGGGGCCGGTGGCAGCATGGAGGAGAAACTAGCCAAGGAAGAGGAAACAGATTAGCGGTGAATGGCTGTTTTTCCGAACAGGAGGGAAGTATAGAGGTGCTCAAGAACACAAGAAGGTCATTTAGCTCAAGTTTGTTCTGCCATTCAATACATCATGGCTTATCTGCTCCCCTAACTCCATATGGCCACCTTTGCTGCATATCCCTTAACACTTTCAGTTAGCAAACATCTGTCAATTTTAAAATTAACAACTGACCCAGGAGGACAGCTGCTCTTTTTAATGTATACTGAATGTCCTGAATTTTGGTTTGCCGGGAATAATTTCCAAGTTTTCAGATGGCGCAACGACGAGGGCAGGCTTCAGGGGAACATAGACTGATGAAATGGGCAGACGTGCTGTGGATGAAATTTAAGAAATTTGAAGCGATACATTTTAGTAGAAGAATGAGAAGAAGCAATATAAAGTAAATGGCACTATTTTTTTTAAAAGGAGCAAAGGAACAAAGGCCTGGAGGTCTACAGACCCAATTTCTTGAAGGCTGCTGGACAAGTTATAGCCACAGACGTTTACAGCACAGGAGGTGGCCATTTGGCCCATCATGTCCATGCTGGTCAACAAAGATCTGACTACGCTAATCCCATTTTCCAGCGCTTGGCCCATAGCCCTGGAGGCTATGGCAACACAAGTGAATATCTAAATACTGCTTAAATGTTACGAGGGTTTCTGACTCAACCACCCTTTCAGGCAGAGAGTTCTAGACTCCCTCTGCCCTCTGGGTGAAAAATGTTCTCCTCCACTCCTCTCTTAGCCTTCTATCTCTTGTTTTATTTTTTTAAAAAGTACATGGGATCCCTTGGCTTTATTAACAGAAACAGAGTGCAAAAGCAAGGAAATTATGTTAAACCTTTATAACTTATTGGTTTGGCCTCAGCTGGAGTAAAATATTCAGTTATGGGCATCACACTTTGGGGAGGATGTCCAGGCCTTGGAGAGAGCTGCAAAGATTTACTGGAATAATATCAGGGCTTTAGCTCTGTGGATTGACTGGAGAAGCTGTGGATTTTCGCCTCATAGCAGAGAAAGTTAAGAGGCGGGGTGTTCAAAATCACGAACGGTTTTGGTGGAGTAAACGAGCAGCTATTTCCACTGGCAGAAGGGTCAGTAACCAGAGGACACAGATTTAAGGTGAACCAGAGGTGACATGAGGGAAAAAAAATTTAGAGTTGTTCCGATTGGGAACATACTGCCTGAAAGGGTGCTGAAAGCAGATTCATCAATAACTTTCAAAAGGGAATGGAGTAAACACTTGAAGGGAGATAAAGAGTAATGTAGTGAAACTAACTGGATAGTTCTGCTAAAAAGCTAGCACAGACACAATGGGTCAAATGGCCTCCTGCTGTTCTGTATCATTTCAATGGCACTTGACTAACAAATGGAAAGCTCAAACCTGGAATGGGCTTTTCAGTCACACGTGCATAGAAAGGTCATGGAGAGGTAAAGAAACCCAGTTGCTGTAATCACTTGTGCCAAATCAGCAATTATCCAGAGAAGGGAAAGGAACCACTTCAAATACCAGTAAATCTACAACAGCTCCCAAAAATGGAGAGTGACAAATGCTGACACTGGCACCTAAAATGAGACTACTTTCATTTCTTGGCTCTAACGTTGAAGTCATTTTCAAAGATTTTTTCAGAGACCACAGAAAGAAAACAAGAGGGTTGTGTCAGTCAAGAAAAAGAGCTTTTATGTACAGAGTACCTTATCCTTGGAACTTCTCAAACTTCCTCATCTAAGGAATTCGTTTTCAAGTGTAGTCACTATTGTTACCTGGGCAAATTCTGCAGTCAATTTGTGCAGAGCAAGATCCTGGAAACAACAAATCAAATGAACGGGAAGATACAGGCGCATGGGAGAGAGGGGGATTAACGGTATTATCTGGCAATGCTCTGGCAAAGAGCCAGCATAGACATGAACAGCCTTGTATGTTAGAATTCCTACAAGCAGTCACTTACAGCATCAGACAGGACCTCACTCTTTGCTGGAAGGATGTGAGCAGTACGAACGTAAGGTACTAGGTCAGAAATTATCTCACGGAGTTGCGCAGAGTCCAAGTCCCGTTTCTTCACCCCACGTTTGTTGACGCTGTGTGCCGTCCCATTCAGCAAATTGGGCTCTGGGTTATGGGAAAGGAAAACACAAGCTTTAATTACAAAACAATTTTCAATACGTTTCGAGTCTTTTTGCACCAAGTGCCTTGCTCAGCCCAAGAGGGCCAGCAGAGCCCTGCTCTCAGGTCTCTGTTGAGGTTGCTATACAAGGAGGTGTGCAAGCAGCATAGGGTAACCCATTCTAAGATTTCTCTTCCTCTTTGGCATGTCTGCTAACCCTTGGCATTGCTTTACAATGAAGCCTATTGTTGGGTGGGGACTCGGGGTGGGTGGGGGGTGTGTGTGTGTGTGTGTGTGTATGCTAGAGGGGGCCACGAGTGACAAAAATCCACACCCCACTCAAATGGAACAATGAACTGAGCATATTCTGCCTGAATTCCTAGGCTTTGAAGATTTTCTGTGACAGGATTTAAGCAAAGTAGGAAATTAAACTGCACAAAGTCAATAAGTGCATTAACACTCCTACTATAGTCGAATCTGATCATACATCCCATTACACTGGGACCTCCCAGCGACTGGGGGTTTTCAAATCCTTACTGTAGAGCTGTGAAGAGTCATTTGGACTCAAAACGTTAAATCCGTTTCTCTCTGCAGACCTGCTGAGTTTTTCAAGCATTTTATGTTTTTATTTCAGATTTTCAACATCTGCAGTATTTTGCTTTCAGATTTTGATTTTAAAGCAGTTTAGGCTTCAAGTTGTTCTTTCCCTTTTTTAAAAGCCAACAACGTAACACAATGGTGCAATCAGCTGATTAAGCTTCACAAAAGAGGAAGCTGATGGACATTGGAGGAATCAATCGTAAATCGACTCCCCACATTCACCGATACCCTCTCAGCTCTTTCAGCAGTGTGAATGCGCCAGAGTGGAGAAACTACCCAACTGGATCTATTTAGAGAGGCCGCAACCCACTCCCCTAGCACGATTCTCATGTTTAGTACAATCATTCAGCTACTGCAATCAATGGTCAGCCAAAAAAACACTAAATACAGTTTCAGTCAGTGAAAAGTTCAAGGGGGAAGGGAGGCCTAGGGCAAGCAGTTTCTGTTCAAAATTGTCTATTCAACCTTGATGACTCTGCCCGATATTCCAGTAAGTTCTTTCCGTGCAGTTAAATGGCTCCAGGACAATCCAATGCTGCACCTCCCCACTACCCGTGTGACTTTCTATTCCCTTGACGCAAGATAAATCAAAAAATTATAAATGAGGAAAGCCATTCGGCCCATCCAGGAAGGTACAAAAGTTCCCCAATTGGCTCTTCAATGTCCCCAGGCTTTTCAAATTCTCCACTCTGCCTGTGAGACCATCCTGTGTGTTGATCACTTTATACAAAATAGAATTTCCTCAAATCTCCCCTTTATTCACCTCTTAGGAGTTAGTGTTCAGCTTGCGCACCCAACTTAAGGTGATATTTGTTTACGTGAAGGTTAAGTAAAATTTTCTGCTAATCTGGTCAATGGGCGGAACATTCAATAGCCAATTAATTACGACAAACATCACAGATTTTCAGCTTTCATGTCGAGAGGGGGGAGGTAGTAAAATGAAAGCTTCAAAACATCAATATAAAAGAGAGTAGTGAGAATATCAAACTGGTTGAGATGAACAGAATAGACACATTTGAGGGGAGGCTAGATAAGCACAAGGGAGAATGTTAATGACTGAAGTTGGGAGAAGAATTGGAGGAGGCTGGGGTGGAGCATGACCTGAAAGGATATACAGCACAGGTAAAACACAAAGTTAAAAACAATTCTAGAATCCAATGTAACAAGGATGTAACTATGCTGTTTCATGAAGTGCTGATCTGGAGATGCACGTACTAGGTTTTACTCAAATTAGACCTTTGACAAGTAAGTGTACATTTCAGATCCAGAACAGACAATAAAATTAAAATGGGAGGTCTCAAGAGCTATTGCAGCAAGGGTTTTTTGTATCATTATGATATAAAGGTGTGGTAAATAATAATAAAAATAAAACAAAGTAACTAATCAAGCTCAGCGTGTGCTGCAACGTGTTAATTCAGGTGTCGGTACTCCACGAATAAAAGCAATTATGATCACAGCATGACAAGTGCCAACATGCATTGAATCTGGCTCCAAACTAGTCGACACATGCAATCATCCAGACTCAACTATTACTGGTTTGTAAAAGGAGCCACCCACACCCATTAATTATTACATTACTTCAAACAGCCCTTCGATGTGTTGAAAACAAAAAATCAAACTTTGCATCAGCCCACGTTCAACACGGTTTTTAAAAAAAAAAGTCGCACACACAAGTCAATTTATTTTCAAGGTTGTCGATTTGGAAGTGTGATAGTCTGATTGACAGGGAAAAAAAACAGAATACGTGAAAAAAAAGAGTAAGACATTGTACAAAGCAGGGGACTTTCTTTCCCTTCTGAAGATGTGATGTTGTGCAGGTTGCCCACTGATACCTCCCTGCCAAGTGGCTACGCTCCAGGTGTGAACTAAAGAATGAGTATCAGGTTATTCAAGCATAGGGCCATCTCAACAAGATCTTTCATTTACATCACACCTTTAATGTAGGCAAACATCCCGAGTCATTTCACATGAATGTTATCAGCCAAAGATTTGACACTGGGCCACATAAGGAGACTTTAGGGCTAGTGACCAAAAGCTTGGTCAAAGTAGTAGGTTTTAAGGAGCGTCTTAAATGGAAGGGAGAGTTGGAAACGGAAGGGAGGGAATTCCAGAACTTATAGCCTCGACAGCTGAAAAAACGTCAGGGAATGGTGGGGCTGAAGGAAGTGGGAGATATCAGGCGTCCAAAAGTGTACACAGCCATCCATCCCCTCCAGAAAGCTCCACAGACTTATTTAGTAAGCATTAAGCTACACTGACCAGGGGATCCTCCCAACTTCAATTACCAGTTTCAATTTCGATTCAGATGGGGATACTACAATTACTCTTAGCCTCACTGGGCTATGGAGGGAGACATTGGTGTAGTGATAATGTCAGTGGACTAGTAAACCAAAGGTCCAAACTAGCAGTCTGGGGGCATGGGTTCAAGTTCCACCACGGCAGCTGTTGAAATTTAAATTCAATTAATAAATTCAATGGAATTGAAAGCTAGTCTTAATAATGACGCTATGAAACTATCAACTGTCGTGAAAACCCATCTGGTTCTCTAACATCCTTTCGGGAAGGAAATCTGCCATTTTTATCTGGCCTGGCCTTTACCGGACTCCAGACCCATAGCAGTGTGGTTGAGTGCTCGCAAGGGTAATTTGAAGCTGGTCTTTTTGGCAGGGGTTTGGATCCCACACACATTTTTATAGCCAAACTATGCAAAAACATCTTATTTAACAGTAAACACCAGCAATTCTGGCCTTCCCGGAGACGCCTACGGAAAGAAAAAAAAATTTGTCTTTTTTATTAAAAACAAGGCCAGATTGATTGCTACCCAGTGACCCCAGCACACATGGTGAAAACAGGATTGAGTTTTGGCTACAATATCAACACAGATGGATAGCCTGGCAAAACTTGTGTTCAAGGCTCACACAACGCACACTGGTCACTCGGTAAGGACCCCGCAAGAGTCCGGTTACTGTGGAATTATACCAAGGGAAGCAGCCACTGGGCAGGTAATGGTGAGCTGGCAAACGCTGAAGCAGAAACCACCAGACATTGTGGTCATGACAGGAGGGGAGCAAATTTATGTGGGGATTGGTGGGGTGGCAGCAAGACAGAGAGAAACACACACTAAAATAATAAGAGCAAAGGTAGTTAGCCACAGTCCATTGGGGACCATAGGCATCTCTCCGTTAAAGAGAGATGAGTGGTTAGATAGTTTGAGGGGACACCACTCCACATCAAGCATGGGGAAAGGAAAGGAGGTAAGTCACCATGAACTATTACAGCCAGTACAGGGACTGAACCTGTACCTGTGGCTTCATTCTGCATCACGCTTGAGCTATTTAGCCAACTGAGCTAATTGACTCCCACAATGGACCAACATAAAAGTAACATCTTGATTCTCTGCCTGAAATAGGAAACTCTCAAATATAAGAACGGGGCTGGAAGAGATTAGTCTCTTACCAGGCCAAGTAAGTGTTTCAAAGCTGGTAGTTTTGTTTTTTTTTTGGGGGGGGGTGGGGTTTGGATCCCAACAATACTTCTATAGCCAAACTATACAAAAATGCACTTATTTTACCAGCAACGACTAGATTATGTACAAGCACCAGCTCAAAACTATTAGACGATGATTAAGTAACAACAGAGACCTTCACCATGCACAGCAGGAAGCAACCAGGCCAGAGCACCTGAACTGGCAGGTACCCCGGGGCTGCAGGTTAGCGAGCCTCGAATGCACTCAATACACCTGTACATAAAACTTACCTTCATCCGACAGACGCTTTGCCAGCTGGTGTTCAGCCCATTTAATCACAGCCTTCAGGATATCGTGTTCACTTGCCTGAAAAGTTTGGGGGTTGGTAGAGAGAAAGAGGCACCATGTCAGCATCAGCATCGCAGTTTATTTTTACTGTTCCCTTTTCTACCCTCCTCTAGAAAAGGTGCTGACTTTTACTGGGGCACAGTTCCACCGGCAACAGTGACATATTTATATAGCACCTTTTAACATAATAAAGCGTCCCAAGGGGCCTCACAGGAGCATTACAAGATAAAGTATGACACCAAGCCACATAAGGCGATGTTAGGTCAGATGACCAAAGCTTGGTCAAAGAGGTAGGTTTAAAGGAGGAAAGTGAGGCAAAGGGTTTAGGGAGCTGGGGACTAGACAGCTGAAGGCACGGCCACTAATGGTGGAGCAATTAAAATCAGAGATGCACAAGAGGCCAGAATTAGAATATCTCACAGGGTTGTGAAGCTGGAGGAGAAGGGGGGTGGTGAGACCATGGGACGTTTTGAAAACAAGGAGGAGAGTTTTAAAGTCAAAATGATGCTTGACTGTGACCGATCAGTGAGCACAGGGATGATAGGGAAATGGGACTTGCTGCAAGTTAAGATGCAGCCAGCAGAGTTTTGGATGATCTCAAGCTTTTTGAGGGCAGAAGTGGGAGACCTGCCAGAAGTGCTTTGGAATAATCAAGTCTAGAGGTAACAAATGCACAAATAAGGGTTTTAGCAGCAGATGAGTTGAGATAGGGGCAAAGTTACAAAGATAGAAATAGGCAGTCTTAATGATGGCATGAACATGAGGTCAGAAGCTCATCTCAGCTGAGTGACACCAAGGTTGCGAACAGACAAGACATTAAGAATGCCAGATTTTTGTACCCTTGTATTTTCTCCTGGGAGTCAAAGCCAAGAAATAGTCATCTGCTATCCAATACCGCACCCAAAAACGGGCAATCTCCACATACCCCCAGGAAGCAAGTGTCAACTGGCCACAAGGGCAGACACAACAATCAAGCCCAATCTCGTCTTTCCCCACTACCCCGAATGGATGACATAATCAGTGGCTGAAGCTCCTGATTCTCTTTCGCAGTCCAGGGTTGCCCAGGCTAATCGTAGTCTGATTAGACATCTTAACGCTAGAGGACAAGAATACAAGGGGTTAGAAATCTTGATTCAGCTTTAGTTAGAACACACCTGGAATACAGTGCTTAATTCTGGGCATGGGTACCACACCTTATGAAGGATATACTGGCCTTGGAGGGAGTGCTGTGTAGATTCACTAGAATGATAACTGGACTCCAAAAGAATTACATAAACTAGGGTTGTATTCAATGGAATTTATAAGATTAATGGATGACTTGATCGTGCTTTCAAGATGTAATGGGGAACAGATAGGTTTTAAGGAACCTATTTCTTTGACCAAGTTTTTGATCATCTGACTTAATATGTCCTATGTGGTTCAATATCATATTTTGCTTTATACACACCTGTGAAGGGCCTTGGGCCATTTTATGATGTTAAAAGTGCTATATAAATATGCTGCTGTTATAGATAGAAACTATTTCTACTGACTGGGGAGTCTAGTACCAGGGGCATAGTTTAAAAATTTGGAGCCAGGCCTTTCAAGAGTGGAAGTTAAGGAACATTTGTACACATAAAAGGTGGCAGAATTTTGAAACTCTCTTCTGCAAATGGCAACTGATGCTAGATCAATTGTTAATTTTGAATCCAACATTGATAGGTTTCTGATACAAAGGATATGGGGCAAAGGCAGGTATACAGAGTTATCAACCATGATCTCACTGAATGGTGGAACGGACTTGAGGGACGAATTAGCCTCCTCCTGTTCCTACGTACAGACGTGTCGAATTCCAAAGAGCCAGCACAGTACAATGGGTCAGGTGACCTCCTTCTGTGGTGGATCATTCCAGGATTCTATCATTTCACACTGATCAAGTCATTCAGGTAGGGATATTGTAATTTCCCTCAGCTTTGCTGGTTATGGAGGAGTTTTTAAAATAAAGAAAATGGTTACCCAGCGACTTCCGTACACATACAGATGTCTGGTGAACATCGCAGAGAGAGTTTTATCTTGTGTTGAAAGCTGTAAATATAAAACATATCCCACAGGCTCCTGGTGCCGTATGACTTGACATGAAACATTTTAAGCTGCTCTTCGACAGCTAGAATTAAAACGTTCCTGACTAATGATACAGTTTTTTACAAAAATAAAGCTTGTATATTACAGTGCCCTTCCCTTAGAGAATTTTACTCTCAAATACCCTTTTGGAGGCAAACCGGCATGATTAGAGGGACAGACTAAAAACACTTCAAAGAGAGCGGTTTTAAAGGAGGAGAGAAGGAGATAGCATGACAATCTGCTGATCAAAGTGTACAGTCCTCCTGTGTGTACACGGATTCATTTTAAGCCAAGACAAGTGCTCTTCCAGTAACCCCACCCCAAAATACTCCAAACCACAAAAAACCTCACTTCAAAAGTCTCTTCTCATTGAGCGCAGTTACTGCTCAATGTCAAATCTTGACAGACCAAAGCAAAAAAGAAAAACAACTCCGCAACACCTTAAAGCACACAACAACTACTTTAAGATTGATCTCTTAATGTTATAAGAAAAAAAAAGACTTGCATTTATACAGCACCTTTCACAGCTTTGGACGTCTCAATGTGCTTTGGAGCCAAAGAAGTTCATTTTTGAAGTGTCGTTGTGGTTGTAATGTAGGAAATGTGGCAGCCAATTTGTGCACAGCAAGCTCCCACAATCAGCAATGTGATAATAACTGGATAATCTGTGCTTTGGGATGCTGATTAAGGGATAAATATTGACCAGAACACCAAGAGTGCTTCCCAGCACTTCTTTAAAATAGTGCCGTGTGATCTTTAACATCCACAAAGGGGCAGACTGGGCCTTGGTTTAATGTTTCACCTGTAAGATGGCATTTCTGACAGTGCAGCACTCCCTCAGTACTGTATTGGAGTGTTAGACTAGATTTTGTTTGCTCAAATCCTAGAGTGGGACTTGAATACACAACCTTTCAGAGGTGAGTGCGCTATCCACTGAGCCATGGATAACATTGATGGCTGAGGATTCCTTCTGGCTTCGAAAGGCTCCAGGGCCTGACTTAGCCAGTAGCAAAACCAAAGCAGAATTGCCAGACTTGCTACTGCCAGGAACGATGCTGAATATTCCAGCGTGGCACAGAGAACCAAACATGTTTACTCTGGTACAAAATAAAAACAGAATTACCTGGAAAAACTCAGCAAGTCTGGCAGCATCGGCGGAGAAGAAATCAGTCAACGTTTCGAGCCCTCATGGCCCTTCAGCAGAAGGGCCATGAGGGCTCGAAACGTTGACTGATTTCTTCTCCGCCGATGCTGCCAGACTTGCTGAGTTTTTCCAGGTAATTCTGTTTTTATTTTGTTTTGGATTTCCAGCATCCGCAGTAGCTTTTAGCTTTTTGTTTTTATCTTTATGTTTACTCTGGTGTTGCCAATAGCTTTCCAGGGCCAGGGAGCCGACAGGTGCCAGCACTGGGGCAATACCGATAGCTTTTTTTCCAGGACCAGGAAGCTGACAGGTGCCAGCACTGGGGCAATACCGATAGCTTTCCAGGACCGGGGAGCCGACAGGTGCCAGCACTGGGGCAATACCGATAGCTTTCCAGGATCAGGAAGCCGGCAGGTGCCAGCACTGGGGCAATATAGAAGCTGATGTCAATCCACACTGTGAAAGTGGACCGGAACGGAAGGGCACAAATTTCAAAACAGAGACTTCAGTGACTAACAAGAGAATACTTTAACTTTTGCACGGTAACATTTAAATACACACTGGTTTGTTACATAATAGTTTACGCAGGTTATTTGTTTAAAAAGTACTAAAATCAGATAAATCATCTAGATGAGGCTCAAATTTTGTTATTATCCAATCTAGCTATTCGCGGAGAATGCAGGTATCATAAGGTCTCCAAGAGCAACAACATCGTTAAAATAAGCCAAATTAGTTAGCACACTGGTGGATTTGTGTCTATACTTGCTGGAAGATGGTGCTGAATACAATACAATATTTGAGACAATTGCTGAAACATAATATTCAGTTCTAGAGAAGGCTCTACATGAAAAGTTAGTCTCTCCCTTTGGGATGCTGACTAACCTGCTGTGTATTTGCACCATTTGATTTATACGTAAATGCAACTACACTGTCAGGGTGCAGAGGGAACTGTGCTTGTCAGCAAAGTCTTCTTCAAAAACTTCATGCACACAGCCCCAGTTACAGGTCAGCCATGGCTCAGCCGGTAGGACTCGTGCCTCCCTCAACTAATACCTAAAAGACATTCGATTTGGTCACTTACGTCATTGCTCTTTGCGGGAATTTGCTGTGTGCAAATTGGTTGCCACATTTCCTCACATTACAACAGCAATTACATTTCAAAAGTAACTCGCTGGCTGTAAAGCACTTTGACGCTATAGAAATGGAAATCCTTTTGTTCAGGGTCCAAAAGGCAAGGGTTGGAGTAACAGCCTTGAAAATGGTTGTCCTTTCTGTATTAAGATGGGCACTTGTCACAATTGACAATAGCATACAGATGCAACTTTTAGATGCACAGGGTGTTTTCAAAGACCACGTAGATCCAACAGTGGGAATGCCCAAGCTGAGATATCAACATCTTCCTTGTCATTTGCAATTTTCATTTACATTTTATTAGTGCTAGTAGCAGTGATAGGGTTGAAAGGCAGAAAAAAAAAGAGCTGTGATTGGACATCCCGTTGTGCGTCTGAGAACATCTTAAAGTCCTTTTTTGAGGGGCATAATCATGAAGGGTCTGGACAGAGTAGAATAGGGAAAAACCATTTCCACTGGTGGAAGGATCAAGAATAAGAGGGCACAGGTTTAAGGTACTGGCAAGAGAAACCTTGAGGGAAAACTTTTTCTCACATCAAGTGGAATGCAGTGCACCAGTGAGAGATGGAGGCAGATTCAATCAAGGCATTCAAGGAGGAATTGGATTGCTATCCAAAGAGGAAGAATGTGCAGGGCTATGGGGGGGAAAGTAGTGGAATGGCACTAAGTGAACTGCTCCTACAGTGAGCAGGCACAGACACAGACACAACAGGCCAAATGGCCTCGTACTGTGCTTCAACAGAATCACAGAATTGTTATACAATTAAATACCTGTCGTTCTGAAATTGATTTTCGAACGCGGCCGTGCCTGGCAAGGCTGGCATTTGTTATCGATCACCAGAACTGAGTGGCTTGATGGGCCTTTTCAGAGAGTGTGCGCCAACATGGTGTGGGACTGGAGTCACACAAAGCTTAAACTAGGTCAGGAGAGCAGGTTCCCTTCCCGAATTAGCAATCTAATATGCTGTTTTTGTGTAAAACAGCAATCAGGCAGCTTCACGGTCAGTGTTTTTTTTTAAATAAAAGAACACAAACTGCATTCAAATTTTTAACCTGCTATGGTGATGTGTGAAGCCAAATTCTCTGAACTATTAGTCTAGATCTCTGAACTATTAATGCAGTAACATATCCGCTACCTCATCCTACTCAGTTTAAAATTACTTGGGCAAATACACTCGTTACTTTATTCACATATAGATCCTTTAAACAATGGTGAAAAAGATGATTGGTTGATTTGTTTTCTGGTGTTGGTTGAGGGGGAATGTTTGCAGGTGAGAACTCCCCTCATCCTTAAGAACACAAGAAATAGGAGAAGTAGGCCCTTCCAAGCCTGCTCCGCCATTCACTAAGATTATGATTGCTCTTCAACCTCAACACCATTTTTCTGCACTATCCCCTTATCCCCAAGATTCCTTTAGTATCCAAAAACCTGTCAATCTCTGTCCTGAATATAATGAACATTCACAGCTACCTAGGACAGAGAATTCCATTCCTCCTCATCTCAGTTTGAAATGGCCACTTCCTTATTCTGAGACTGTGACCCCTGGTTCCAGGTTCCCTAGCCAGGGTGGACATCCTGTCAGCATCTACCCTGCCAAGCCCCTGAGGAGTTTGATATGTTTCAATTAGGTCGTCTCTCATTTTTCTAAATAAGTAGCAATAGGTCTAGTCTGCTCAACCTCTCCTCACAGAACAATCCCCTCAATGCAGGGATTAGCCTAGTGAAGCTTCGTTGTATTTCCTCTAAGGCATATATACCCTTCCTTAAATAAGGAGACCAAACCTGTACACAGTGCTCCAGCTGTAGTCTCACCAAGGTCCTGTACAAGCGCAGTAAGACTTCTTTACTCTTGTACTCCCAATCCCTTTGTAATAAAGACTAGCGTACCATGTGATTTCCTATATATAAAGTGTGCTTTGGGTTCCATATCAGAATATGCAGACAGGGTGCTGGTTTATTGTCCCATCTAAAGGGCAATGACTTCAAAGTATAGCATTCCCCCAGTATTACAATAGTGTGTCAGCTTTCGCTATGTGCTCAGCTCCTGGAGTAAAGCCATTACTTTCTGGCATAGCTTTCAGTACAACAGCTGAGTCCAGCAGACGCATTAAAATTTAATAAATGTTATAAGCTTAAGTCATTTCATCAGTAGAGCAATGCAGTAGGGCTGCGAGAGGCCATTTGCAATTGAAGGACTGCCACTTCCTGCAACTCTGGGCTTTCCTTCGATTCAAAGCCGTAAGTACACATCACATTGACCAAATTGGGACTAGACACCACTCAACTCTCAATTTTGTGAGTCAGAAGGTGACTTTAACTGCACAACTCCAAGCAGCAGTAATCAACAGCAGATTCCCACTTGGATGACATTTTGAACTCCAATGTTACCACTCAGAGTAATTAGAAAATCAGTACCGGTGAGCTATGGGAAAAATGGTACTTAAAATAAAGGCATTTATAAATGTCTGATTAAGCCTTGGAGATGGTGCTGAGGCAGATTTACTAGAATAGTACCAGAGATGAAAGACTGCAGTTACGCGAAGAGACTTGAGAAGTTGGGATTGTTCTCCTTAGAGGAAGTTATGGGGAAATCTGATAGAAAATTATGAGGGGCTTTCATAGAGTAAATGAAGAAAACCTGTTTACACTGGTAGAGATGTCGGTAACCAAATTGAGTCAGACACAAATTTAAAGCAATTTGGCAAAAGAACCAGAGAGGAGGTGGGGGGATTTTTTTTTAAACAAAGCAAGCTAGGATGATCTGGAATGCGCTGCCTGAACATACGAACAAGGATCAGGAGTAGGACATTCGGCCCCTCAAGCCTGCTCTGCTACTTAATAAGTTCATGGCTGATCTGATGGTAACCTCAAATCTGCATCCCGCCTACCCCTGATAACCCTATCACCCTCTTGCTTACCAAGAATCTGTCCACCTCTGCCTTAAAAATATTCAAAGACCCTGCTTCCAGCTAGCCTGCAGGGTAGTGGAAGCAGGTTCAACAGCAACTATCAAGAAGGAAAAATACTTTGCAAAGAAAATATTTACAGGGCTACAAGGAAAGAGCAGGGGGAGTGGGACTACCTGGATAGCTCTTACAAAAAGCTAGTACAGGCAAGATGGGCTAACAAACCTCCTCTCTGGTATAGGATTCTTTGTTTTCAAAGTCATTTGATTCTCTTTATTCATCTTAAATTATTGAACCACCAGAGGCTGACCAGTAAAAATCAGAGTCTCATCCTTATGTTATACACATCAAAACTCTCCAACCCAGGGAAAAACCTAGAATGTTTTTGCTCCACAATTCTGCACAAGCCAAAATTGCTCACGTCTGCCATTTCTCTAACAAATTTCTCTAAAAACTAAAGGTTCCAGGAGAAAACCTAGACTTATTAGTTGGAGACAAAGGCCAATTACCTGCAGGTAATCTGACTGGATTGCTGCCATCAGGTGCTCCTTGCTTAGCTCATAGAGAATGTCAGAAGCGATGACGTTACTGAACTCCTCACAGAGGAAATGCAGCATTTGCCGATGGACCCATTTAGATCCATATGGTTGAGAGCTCCACTTTAGGATAGCAACTAAAGAGTCCAGCGTGACACTCTCAACAATCAGGTCTTCACAGCCTGCGCAGAGAATGAAAATCATGTCAATTGGAATACAAGAACAGCAAAATGCTCAGTGCTTATAAAGTAAGTGCTTTTGTGATCAATCTCAGACCATATCCCCTAATCCCTTCTCGATGCAGGAACATTTTCATCTGCCTCTTGAATCCATTGATGTTTATGTCGAAGGCTCTCCCAGTTAATTGATTTCACAACTCCTTCATCCCCTGTTAAAACATTTGTCTGGCTGGATAGAATTTTACCTCATTCACCCATCACCTCTGTGCCAGCTCTTAGAGCAATCCACTCAAATCCCATTCCCCTGCCAATTCTCTCTCACACGTGCACACACAAAATGCCTCCAGAGCATAGGATGCTGATAGCAGATTTATATACTAAGGAGACTGTCAGATCACAAGATGCTTATGGAACCCACCTAGAACAATCCTACTCTCCCCCTTATTGCCATGTCCTGTTGTTTCTTTAATTCTGTAGACTCTGCCTCCGCAACTTGTCTCATGGATTCATTCCAAGTACGAATAGTTCCCTGCCTGAACACCCTAATATCAATCCTAAAATTACCTTTCGAATTTGAACCTGTGTCACATTGTCTGCTTATTTTAAATTTGTATCCTGAGTTAGCCTTTTCCATACATAGCATTTCCTATTTGATATATCTTTTAAAGTATTTTCTGAGAAGTGTCGTTCTTGGGCCGAAAACCCAAGTCGCTCCCTTGTATCTCAGACCCAAGACAACTAGGGAGCAATCTCATGCCTCTGCTCTACATAACCTCTAGCACTTTAAATGTCCCCTTGTTTCTCAAAGGCTGCAACTATAAGGTGTGTTCACCCCGCAGTCTGAGCAGCGCACTGCACAGAATGCTCATAACTTCCTCCAACTTGCATTCTATTCTTCTGGCAATTCTATTAGCTTCACCGAGTGCTGCTCTATATCCATTCGACATGTTGAAAGTCAAGTTTCAACCCCATCCTTAGTTATTTCAATACCATTCACTCTGACTGTATCTGCAAAAGATGCTTACTGCATCAAGACGAAAACCTCCAGTAAAATGTTTTTTTTAATGCAGTGAACATTGCATTTACTGAATCAGTTTGTCAGAGATCAATATGTTGGTTTTGAATTGGGCTTCCAGGTCAGTCTGTTGCAAGAGCAAATACAGTTGGAGCATTCCCAATGAACCTGTTCAGTTCCTGATAAAGTAGGGTAAGTAGCGATCCCACAGAAGATATGCTGGAGAACAATATATCAGGACTAAAAGCATAGTCAAAGAGAAGGTTTCAAATGAGGATCTTGGAGGAGGAGAAAGAGAGTTAGAGAGGCAGAGGGATTTTCCAGACTGCTGGGCCTCTACAGCTGAAGGCACAGCCGCCAATGGTGGGGCAAAGGAAATGTGGGCGTGCAAGAGGCGGGAAATAAAGAAAGCAGCATTCTCGGAGGGTTATAGGTTATTGAGAT
Source organism: Cetorhinus maximus (assembly GCF_964194155.1). Taxonomy (NCBI): domain Eukaryota; kingdom Metazoa; phylum Chordata; class Chondrichthyes; order Lamniformes; family Cetorhinidae; genus Cetorhinus; species Cetorhinus maximus. Next base: position 15,391,132 of record NC_135910.1, on the reverse strand, counting down.
TGCAAGTGGCCTATCAGAGTCCCATCCAGTAACTGTTCACAATGGAGCTTAAGTAAAGACTAAAGAAACTAATCCCAAGGTTTTAAGTGAACTTTTAACATAAATATTTTTAAAATGCATTAATTGTGCGCAAATTTGAGTAAAGAACATTGGTAGGGTGATGAAGTGGCAAGTTTTAAACTCAAATTCAGAGGTGGTTGCTTATAATTCAAATTAAATCCAGTTCCTTTAAATATAAAAGACACTCACACCCGTGTCCATGGTTCCATTTGAACATTAGCACGCGACTGGACCTTGCTCTAAGCACCAACTGGTTTACATAGTAACCATTTATGGTCTTAGCAAAGCTGCCAATTTAGTGATACAGGTATTATTGAAGAGAAATTTGTGCTGTGCCATAACTTAACTTAATTAAAAGACTTTCATGCAGAACTTTTATCAAAAACCTTTCTGGAAGTCCAAGTAAGTTAGGAAAATGAATTCCACCATCAATTTTATCTACAACTTCTTCAAAGGTTATGACACGTTTCATAAGCACGATTACTCCTTTCAAGGCTGTATGTTTTTTTTTATTATGATGTTATTTCTAAATAGCTCCTTTGCCAGTTTATCGCTTAGAAAACCTTCCCTTGCCTAGTTAATTTAATGGGTCTGTGGTTGCATATTGTAAATGTAAGTATTACATTTGTCTGCCTCCACTCAGGGTTTAACAACCCTCTCATGAGGGCACTCATTGCCTACAATGCTTCCAGGAATCAAACACCACCTCCAAATCTGGATTGGGACTGCCCCCCCCCACCCCACCAATCTATTTAACCCACAGATACACCAAGAAAAGAAAGAAAACTAATATCCCACCACCTCGATCTGTATTTAAAACCATATTCCAGAATGAAAGGAGAATGTTATGACTGGCTTCTTCACCCAAGCCAAACAGAAAAGATGTCATAGGTTTAAGTAAAATAAATAAATCGATTTTAACAAGGTTTTGAAGTAAGTCTGGAATGAAACAGCAGGTAGAAACTTTACCTTTGTAGTATGATACAGCACATAAAATGCTATGCAGCCCATCATGCCTCTGTCAGCTCTTTGAAAGAGCTATCCAATTAGCCCCACTCCCCTGTTCTTGCCTCAATCGTGTAAATCTCTCTCCTTCAAGTATTTATCCAATTCCCTTTTGAAAGTTATTACTGAATCTGCTTCCAGCGTCACAACAATATGCTATGTAATTATTTCCCCCCTTCATTTCACCTCTGCTTCTTTTGCCACTTGCCTTAAATCTACGCCCTCTGGTTGTGAACCCTTCTGCCACTCGTTTCTCCTTATTTACTCTATCAGAACCCTACAAGATTTCAAACAGTTTTATCAAATCTCCCTTACAAAATTGTCTCTGTTCTGAGAGAGCAACTCCAATTTCTCCAGTTGCCCCAAATAACTGAAGTCTTTCATCCCTCATATAATTCTAGTAAATCTCTACTGCACCCCCTCTTAAGGACTTGACATCCTTCTTAAAGGGTAGTGCCCAGAGGTGGCAACAATACTCCAGCTGAACTGTAACCAGTGTTTTATAAAGCTTTAGCATAACTTCCTTGCTTTTGTACTTTCTACCTCTGTTTATAAAGCCAAGAATCCCATATGCATTTTAAACAAACAGCCTTATTAACTTGACCTGCTACCTTCAAAGACTTGTGAATATACACTCCCATTATTGCAGCGAGACTCTCCTGATCAATCCCTTCCCTGCCCCGAGCATCAACACTCCTTGCCTTACCTTGTGCCAGCATATCAAACTCAATGAAGAGTGCTATATGGAACAGCTCCATAGCATTTTCCAGTCGAGTCTCGCTGTCCTTCCCAGTTTCATCCTGTACTTCTCTTAAGCTCCCAGTCGATGGGCTGAAAGGCAGGACCAAGTCTAGGTCCACCAGGTCAGTGTACATGCAGTGCAAAATGACTTTTGCGTATTTCTTTGGAATGATTGCTTCGTTCAACACGATCCTTGCTGGAGTCTGCAAGGTCCGATCTGTTGTCTCCTCGCCAGTGCGTATCCGCTTCTGGAGGAGATTTCGGAAGAATGGCGAGCGGGCACATAGGATGGCCTTATGACAGCGGAACTCCCCCTCCAGGCAGCACCCTTCAAAGCTATCGGAGACGTCGGGATTGGAGGTAAAGCTGAGGACTGCATCATAATAGCAGGAGCTCTCCAGGAGACTGTATATATCAAAGTGAAGGGCATTGGGCATCCCAAACTCTTCACTGAGACGAACCAACACATCGACGTTCTTGATCTGGGAATTTTGCATGCCAAATTCTCCACTATACAAGTAGTGCAAAAGGGATGACAGTATTGGCATGTCAATACCGACAGTGCTGATGTCCATGACTAACTCAGCGCGGTCCAGGTTGGATAAGAGGAGGGTTTTGAAGAAAGGACACCGGGCCGCCAATATGGCACGGTGGACAGGAAAGCACGTACCTTGGAATACCAGGTCCACATCCGTACAGTACTTGAACTGGTAAAGCTTGGCCAGATCTTCATTTAACCGGCTGGCCTCTGGCCTGGCTACACACGCCTGAATCACCAGCTCCTTCACAGCCAACGCGGCTTCATACTGCTTCACCAGCAGACCCACATCCCGCACGTCCCAGCCGCACAGAAGCTCACGCATGTGCTTGGCATGGTCAGCCGCCTTGGCCGACTTCCGGCGTCTGAAGAGTTTCTTCTTCAGTAAGGCGAGATTAGAGCTCCTCTTCTTCTCACGTTTATCCTGGCCGAATCCAGAGATGCAGAACTTCCCCTCTGGCTGACATCCAAACTGAGGATGTGAAGGAGATTCTATCCAAGAAATAAATTAATAACAGGTTAGATTAAATGCCATAAGCATAAGAAGTGGACTGAGTGTTAACAGGATCCAAGCTGGTTGGTGAAGCTAAAACCAAGGCACAGAGCTTTTCTTTATTGAGAGTTTATCGACTTGTTCAGAGTCATAGCTCTCCTTCCACACAATAGTGTCCCAGCTATCTCCTATTTAGATGCGCTCAAAGACAATTACTAGCCATCATCTGTTTTTCTTAATCTTAACAATATAGTCGATAAGACATTGAGATTGTGGTGTATTTCTGTGATTTAGTTAAGCGATGGCAGTGCTGAGGAACAGAACATAAAAATCAACATGAATTTAATGCATCATTAGTACGTCAGCAAGCCATTCGGCCAGAGTCTGTTCCACCATTCAATAAGATAATCACCGATCTTTAACCAAACTGCACCCACTTGCTTTGGCACCATATCCTTGCCTAGCAAATATCTATCAATCTCAGATTTAAAATTATTAATTGGGATAGCATCTACTGTTTTTTGTGGGAGGGAGTTCCACACTTCTACCACCCTGGGTGTGAAGAAACGTTTCCCACCTTCTCTCCTGAATGGCCTGGCTCTAATTTCAAGGTTATGTCCTCTTGTCCTAAACTATCCACCAGCAGAAAAAAGTTTATCTTTATTAATTCCTTTCAAAGTCCTACAAACCTCAATCAAGTCATTCCTTAAGTTGTACTTTAGGAAATAGAACCTTAGTAATCTCTCTTCATAATTTAGCCCCGGGAGCCCTGGTAACATTGTGGTGAATCAAAAGAGGTCCAGTCAAATGCTTGGCAAAATACGTTCGCTTGCAAATTTGATGAACAGGACAAATTGAATAGCACAATGAATAAAATTCTCTGTCCTTCAAGATCCCAATCATGCTGTGGAGCCATAAGGTGGCAGCAAAATAAATTTTAAAAAGGTCTAATGCAAAATGTGATAAGGTCAGATATCACAACAGCTGCCTTACGGTTCAAAAATAATTCATTAGCTGTAAAGTACTTTGGGATGCTCCAAGATCATGAAAGGCACTATATAATTGCAAGTCAGTCATTTTTTATGGTCCGGTTCCCTCTGTTAGCAGCTGCTAACCTCAACAAGATCATCTCTGGGAGGTGGTTAAATGAAATAAGGAACTGGGTGGAGAAGGGGTTGGGGAATTGCAGCAACAACAACAACATGCCTTTATATATCCTCTTTAGTGCGGTAGAACGTTTGAAGGTGCATCATGGTGAGGGGGACAGGGGGGGAAGAGAGGAGAGCGAGCATGTCTACAGCTTGGGAAGAATTCACACAGGATCCAGTGGGGCAAAGTTACAAGAACATAAACAGGAGCAGGAAGCCACCATAAAGCCCATCAAGGTTGCTCTGTTATTTAATAAGATCATCGTTGAAGCTTGACATCAACTTCACTTTCCCATCCAAACCCCATATCCCTTGATCCTTTTGTAATCCAAAAATCTATCAATCCCAAGCTTGAATATATCCAACAATTGAGCATCCACAGCTCTCTGGGGTAGAGAAATCCAAAGATTCGCAATCTTTTGAGTGAAGAATTTTCTCCTCCTCAGTCCAAAATGGTTACCCCTTATCCTGAAACTGTATCGTCTAGTTCTAGATGCTTTAGCCAGGGGAAACAGCCTCAGCATCAATCCTGTCAAGCCCTTTCTAGAGTCTTATGTTTCAACGAAATCACCCCTCATTCATCAAAACCCAAGAGGGTGTAGGCCCATTCTACCTGATCTCTCCTAAAAGACAGGACAGCCATCTCATCCCAGGAATCAATCTAGTGAACCTTCACTGAGCCCCCTTCTAAGACAAGTACATCATTCCTTAGGTATGGAAGCCAACACTGTGCATAATGATCCAGGTGCCATCTCTACAACTGCAGCAAGTCGTCTGTACTCATAAACCCTTTTTTAAAAAATTCATTCACAGGGTGTGAGCTTCACTGGCTGGGCCAGCATTTATTGCCCATCCCTAGTTATCCTTGAGAAGGTGGTGGTGAGCTGCCTTCTGGAACCACTGCAATGCCTGTGGTGTAGGTACACCCACAGTGCTGTTAGTCAAGGAGAGAGTTCCAGGGTTTTGACCCAGTGACAGTGAAGAAATGGAAATATTATTCAAAGTCAGGATTGTGAGTGACTTGGAGCGGAACTTCCAGGTAGTGGTGTTCCCATGCATCTTCTGTCCTTGTCCTTCTAGATGGTAGTGGTCGTGGGCTTGAAAGGTGCTGTCTAAGGAGCCTTGGTGAATTGCTGCAGTGCATCTTGTAGATGGTACACACTGCTGCTACTGTGCGTCAGTGGTGGAGGGAGTAAAGAATGTTCGTGGATGTGGTGCCAATCAAGTGGGCTGCTTTGTCCTGGACGGTGTGAAGCTTCTCGAGTGTTGTTGGAGCTGCACTCATCCAGGCAAGCGGAGAGTATTCCATCACACTCCTGACTTGTGCCTTGTAGATGGTAGACAGGCTTTGGGGAGTCAGGAGGCGAATTACTCACTGCAGGATTCCTAGCCTCTGACCTGCTCTTGCAGCCACAGTATGCAGTAGAGGCCAACATACCATTCGCTGCACCTGCAAGGTAATCCTGCTCAGTTGGAAAGCTGCAATTTATAACAAGTTGCAACATCTTGGGGTGATTCCAAAAATATAAAGCAAAACATTGAAACTCAAAAATAAAAGATCTGCACCATTCAAAGTTTCCACAACTTAAATTGTCATTAATAAAATAAAAGGCAGGACCGAATTCTCTCCACTGGCTCGGCAAGTTCTTCCAGTTTTGAGGAGCTGGAAAGAAATCCTAACTTTGTTCCTCCCACACTGTCGTGCACAGTTCCCAATTCTGTTAAGATTCGTAATCAAACACATGCCGAGGTTTCTGGCACTGGGACAAGCCTTCCATCTGCAGTTGCTATATTCAGCACTCAAGAACATTAGCTCCCATTTTCCGCATGCCGTTGATCAATCATCGGAGCGCTTGCTGCCACGTCGATCTCTAGCAGCTCCCCCCACCCACCACCACCAACCCCTGCCGAGCTCCTCTTGGTCACAGGCCAGGGTCTCTGGTGAGTCAGCACCTCCAATCTTTCACTTGGGCACTCAGTGTAAAATTTGCTTTTTGGAACTTCTTCCCCAGTGATGCACACGTATCCCCATCCAAGCCCAATTCCCAAACTAACTGTCCTGTGGCCTCTCGATTAATTTGCTCCTAATAGACAATTTTTAATGGGGCTGTTTGGTGCTACCCATTAGGTACTGGATTGAGACAGCTCGAACTCATTCCACGTAGTACCCGTGTTCCCTACAAAATTTTGTTGTATGCGGTCAGTCCCCCCCCCCCTCCCCCCACCCACCCCGGCAACACATGGCACTTTAAAATGAGAAAATGCTGGAAGTACTCAGCAGGTCAGGCAGCATCTGTAGACCGTTAACGTTTCAGGTTGATGATGACCCTTCATCAGCTCTGATGTTGACTGACCTGCTGAGCATTTTCTGTTTCTATTTCAGATTCCCAGCATCTGCGGTATTTTGCTTTTGTACCTTTAAAATTGTCTTACGTGGCCACTGCAGGCAGGGTACTTAACATGAAATGAGGCGTGCATGGTCACATCCAGGTTGCTGCATAGCTACACATGCACGTAGCTCAGCAGGAATGTTATATAGGACCCTCAGTGCTGGCAGAGAACCCCCCCACATTGGTCTGAACTGCATTTGAAACCCGATCTAGGAGTTAAAAGTTCAGTGTCTAATGCACGGCAACGCACAGTCCCAACGTTTTATTTATTATTATTAATAATAATGTTAGTCACATGCAAGATACATTTTACGGGCTGAAAAAACAAACTTACTAGGAATGAAACCCAATAGGAAAATAAAACATCAAAAAAAGGGGAATATACATACTTGTGGTACACAAGCTGCAGCATGTTACAAGGCAGCATCCCATCAAAAGATCAGAGAGATGTAATAAATCACAGCAGGGAAACGCAAGGAGGTTCATCATAATCTGGTGATTTAATCAGTCCCTGAAATACCTCCAATATTGCTCTTTATTTATACAAAAGTCTAACCTGTGGCACGGCTACTACTATTTCCTGGCAAGTAGATTGTTTGCTTCATAATGCCTCGCACATGATGTTGGACTAAGATGTCGTATTAATATGATGGGATCTGTGCCAGGAGCTGAATCTATACGGTGCACAATTGTTTTTAAAATTAACTGGTTGTTCATCTTGTTGCTCAATAAGGATCATAGCTCGTGCAGAACGGCTAATGCATTTGGCCGCATAACAACAGTAATTCACTGTGTGAGGGCACCAAGAAATAGCGATGGTGAGGCAGTTGTCAATTTTAATCAATAAAGATTACCAGCCAGTAAAACACATGTGCGTCTGCGTGTACATCAGCTGAGATCCACCCTCATCTCTCATAACACAGTGAATTACCCTGGTACACTCAATATCTAGCTAGGCTCATGTATAAAGAGCAGCCATCTGGGCAAGGGAAAGTTAGAAAGAACCTGTATTTCTACAGCACCTTTCACAACCTCATAAGGTCAATGGAAAGACGGCAATTTGCACACAGCAAGATCCCACAAACAACAAGATGGTGAGCAGATAATCTGTTTTGTGCTGTTAGTTATTGGCCCAGAACACAGTAGCATAGTGCGGCAGAAGCCCAGGGACCAGTGACTCCAGCAAGAGTCCACACAGGGTGCAGGGGAGAAATAAAAAGGGATTGGAGACGGGAAAAAAAGAACATTAATACAATTAATCATAGCATCTGGAGGTTGCTAGCAGTTAGAACTTAAAAGTACCAGATTTACGCAGCTCACAGTGAAGTTATTCTGATTCATGAGAACAAGCTATATTTTAAAAAAAACATCCTTGGGATGCTGCATCACTGGCAAGGCTGACATTTATTGCCCATTCCCAGTTGCCCTAAGGTAGTGACCATTGTAGTCTGTGAGAAAGTGCTCTTCTGAATTCCCTATTGGATTTCTTGGGGACTATTTTATATTGATGGCCTCTAGTTATGCTCCTCCCCACAAGAGGAAACATTCTCTTTGTATCCACCTCTATCAAAACATTTCATTATTTTAAAGACCTCTTTTAGGTCACCGCTCAGCCTTCTCTTTTCTCTTAAAGGCATGGACTTGCTGATGGCTACTGTGGAATTCAACCACACAGCACATCACAACTAAACTCAAACCTGTCCTCATGTGCACTTTGCAATAAAGGGGAGATAAATTGTCATCAATAATGACAGCTCTGGGTGACTTTCCTATAGTTGTCAAGGCAATGTTATCGTCCCTACCATTACTGCAGGAGTTCCTCTGGGCAGTGACCTAGGCCCAACCATCTTCAGCTGCTTCATCAGTGACCTTCCTTCCATCGTAAGGTCAGAAGTGGGGATGATCGCTGATGATTGCACAATGTTCAGCACCATTCTTGACTCCTCAGATACTGAAGCAGTCCAAGTCCAAATGCAGCAAGACCTGGACAACATCCAGGCTTGGACTGACAAGTGGCAAGTAACATTCACGCCACACATGTGCCAAGCAATGATCATCTCCAACAGAGAGAATCTAGCCATCGCCGCTTGACATTCAATGGCGTTACCATTGCTGAATCCCCCACTATCAACATCCTGGGGGGTTACCACTGACCAGAAACTGAGCTGGACTAGCCATATAAATACCATGGCTACAAGAGCAGGTCAGAGGCTAGGAACCCTGCAGCGAGTAACTCACCTCCTGACTCTGCAAAGCCTGTCCACCATCTTCTAGGCACAAGTCAGGAGTGTGATGGAATACTCTCCACTTGCCTGGATGAGTGCAGCTCCAACATCACTGCAGAAGCTCGACACCATCCAGGACAAAGCAGCCAGTTCAATTGGCAACCCTTCCACAAACATTCGCTCCCTCCACCACCGATGCACAGTCGCAGCAGTGAGTCCTATCTACAAGATGCAATGCAGTAACTCACCGAAGCTCCTTAGACAGTACCTTCCAAATCCACGACCACTACCATCTAGAAGGACAGGGGCAGAAGGTACATGGGAATATCACCAACTGCAAGTTCCCCTCCGAGCCACTCACCATCCTGACTTGGAACTATATCACCGCTCCTTCAATCACTCGGTCAAAATCCTGGAACTCCCTCCCGAGCAGCTCTGTGGGTGTACCTACACCACATGGACTGCAGCGGTTCAAGGGCAACTAGGGATGGGCAATAAATGCTGGCCAGCGACACCCACAACCCATCAATGAATTTTTAAAAATTAGCCTGTTGAGATTAACTAACTAATGTATCAGCTGCAGCTCAATACAAAGCAGTCGCCTCTAAATCAGAAGGTTGTGGGTCAAGTCCCACTCCAGAGACTTGAGCACAAAAATCTAGTTGACACCATAGTGCAGAATTGGGAACATCCTGGAATGTCAGAGATTATATCTTTTGGATGATATGTTAAACCAAGGCTCCATCGCCCCCTCAGGTGGATGCAAAAAGTCCCATGGCACTACTGCGAAAAGGAACAGGAGAGTTATCCCCCAGTGTCCTGGCCAATATTTACACAATCAACATCACCAAAAAAACTGATTTTTTGGTCATTATCACATTGTTGTTTGTGGAAGCTTGCGGTGTGTAAATTGGCTGCCTTGTTTCCTACATTACAACAGCAACTACACTTCAAAAAGATAATTCAATTGCTGTTAAGGGCTTTGGGCCATCCTGACTTTGTGAAAGGCGCTGTATAAATGTAAATTTTTCTTTAAAATCAGGGACTGAATTTGGGATTACCAGGCCTTCAAGGCCTATTACCACATTTCGATATATAGAAACCTATAGCATTGAAAGAGGCCGTTTGGCCCATTGTGACTGCTCAAATTGTCTCTCTCCTGCTCTTTCTCCATAACACTGTAAATTTGTCTTCAAGTTTTTAATCAAATTCCTGTTTGAAATCTACTATTTAATCTGCTTTCACCACCCTTTCATAAAGTGCTTTTTAGATCACAACAGCCTGTTGTGTAACAAAAGAAATTCTCACATCCCTTCGGGATTTTTGCCAAAGTTGCAAAATCTGTATCATCTGCTTATCAACAGTCCCACCAGTGCAAAAATTTACTCCCAATCTACTCTTATCGAAAGCCCACAATCTGAACACCTCTTATTTTGTTAAGCCTTTAACCTTCTCTGCTCTAAGGGGAACAAACCCAGCTTCTTAAACCTTTACCCGCTAAGAAATTAGGGAGTTATTCGAAAACCAAGCTCCCCTAAAGCCACAGTATCAGGAGTTACATTGGAAGAGGAGGAGGCCATTCAGCCCCTCAAGCCTGTCTTGCTATCCAATTAGATACTGATGATCTCTCTCACAATATGCAATAAAATTCTTACCACCAACTGCATTTGAAGATTGTGTTTTCACCCCAGCTGTCGGACATGATGGATACGGGTAGGTAGAAGCATTAACACCCATTTTCTTTGTACACACATGGCAAGAATTTCTGTAAGGTAGTCTTCTTCCACTCAGCAAGCAACTTCAGCTGTCTACTGACAGAGGATCATTACACCGCATGAAGAACAGTTCCTGAGGGGGGGGAAAATTTTTAAGAAAGGTAAGCAATTTCCTCTACGTCTACAATGGCCATACTTTGTTCTACTCAACCACTTAAAGTAACCGCGGGGCCCAGAGTTCAAACATCAAAAGTCCATCATAAAATGAATGTTCTTCTTTAAGTATCACAATCCTTCTCACTTTATAATGGAAAGACACCACCAAAAAAACAACAGATTAACTGGTCATTTATCATCTGCTATTGTGGGACCTAGCTACAAACATACAAATTAGGAGCAGGAGTAGGCCACTTGGCCCCTCAAGCCTGCTTTGCTATTCAATAAAATCATAGCTGATCTTAAATTGGTTACCAGAATTGACAAGTAGGGAAGTTATGCAATCAAACTTTGGTTGGACCACACTTAGGAGTACCGTGAGCAGTTCTGGTCACCATATTATAAAAAAGATATAAAGGCAGTGAAGAGGATGCAGAGATGATTTACAAGGATGATACCAGAATTGCGTGGGTATACATATCAGGAAAGGACCAACAGGTTGGATCTCTTTTCTCTTGGGGGAAAAAAGGCTTAGGGTAATATAGAGGTCTTGAAAATTATGAAAGGCTTTGAATGAGTGAACGCAGAGAAAATGTTTCCTCTCGTGTGATAGGTCATTAATATATGATAATGAAGAAATCCAATAGAGAACTCAGAAGAAATTTTTTTACTGAAAGACTGGCAAGAGTGTGGAACTCACTGCCACAGGGAGTTTTTGAAGTGTGTAGTGTAGATGCATTTAAGAGGGAAGTTAGACAAACATTTGTGGAAGAAGGGAATAGAGGGTTATGATGATAGATTTAGATGAGGGAAGATGGGAGGAGGCTGGAGAGGAACATAAACGCCAGTATGGACTGGTTGGGCCGAATGGCCTGTTTCTGTGCCGTATATCCAATTTATTTGCCAAGATAACAAGTGAATCAATCAATTCATTGGGTGCAAAGCATATGGGATGCGCTGAAAATATAAAAGGAACAATACAAAGGAAAGCTGTTTCTCTTTATTTCTACCATTTGCACTTCCTATTCCAAACTTTTCCCTGCCACATATTTTGATATGAATGATTCATTCCATTGACCTCGTAACTTGGCAATTTAAATTTAAAATTAAAAAAACACTAATGCATTTTACTTCAGATAAGTTTGCTTTTAATTTCTTTATCCTTTCATGGGCCAGCATTTGTTGCCCATCCCCAATTGCCCTTGAATCAAGTGGCTTATTAGGCCATTTCAGAGGGCATTTAAGAGTCAACCACATTGTTGTGGGTCTGGAGTCACATGTAGGCCAAACCAGGTAAGGACAGCAGTTTTCCTTCCCTAAAGGACACTAGTGAACCAGATGCGTTTTTGCAATAATCGCTAATGGTTACCATGCAACCATCACTGATGACTAGCTTTCTTCAATTCCAGTTTTATTAATTTAATTTAAATTCCACCAGCCGCCGTAAGATTTGAACCTCTGCCTCCAGAACATCAGCCTGGGCCTCTGGATTACTAACCCAGTGACATTATCACTACGCCACTATCTCCCCCAAGTACATAGATGGGAGAAGCTGGGACTGTTTTCCTTGGAGAAGTGAAGGTTGAGAGGAGATTTGATAGAGGTGTTCAAAATCATGAGGGGTCTGGATAGAGAGAAACCGTTCCTGTTGGAAGGATCGCGAGGAGAGGGCACAGATTTAAGGTAATTAGCAAAAGCAGCAATGTTGATAGAAGGAAAAACCTTTTCAGGTAACGAGTGGTTAGGATCTGGAATGCGCTGCCTAAGAGTGCGGTGGAGGCAGGTTCAATTGAGGCATTCAAGCGAGAATTGGATTATTATCTGAAAAGGAAGAATGTGCTGGGTAACGGGGAGGCAGCGAGAGAATGGCACTAGGTGCATTGCTTGCTCGGAGAGCCAGCACAGACATGACAGACCAAATGGCTTCCTTCTGTGCTGTATACATTCTGTCTGGTCAATAGAAAGCAAACCATTACAAAGGCAAGAGCCCAACTCTTTGGGGAGCACAATGATGATGGAAATCAAGGTGAAGCAAGCACAGATGAACTGAGGTAACTGCAGGGCAGTCTGCCTCTCGTGACACAAAAAGCAGATCACTGTTAGCACCCAAAGGGGTCCAGAAACCAGACCCACTCTTGGAATGAATCACACTCATCCAATTACAGGCCACTTAGGATTTCCCCCCAATTTCTTCCCACCCCTCACAAAATCAATTGCACTGGAATGCAATTCTAAATTTCACAGGAGCCAGCACCCCCCCTCCCCCACCCCCCAACTCCCAAGAGTTCAGGCAGGACCTCACGCACAAGTCTCAGCAGTGAATGCAAGCTCACTATTCTATTAAGGGGAGGGGGCAGGTCACAATTAAGCGTGTTCCTGTACCCGTCACATTCACGTTTTCCAGTAGAGCTTCACTGGACAATGATCAGAAGATCTCCAAATGATTTTCCTCTCCTTAGTCCCACTGTCTGACTAGGATCAACTAACTCACCACAGACCAGACGGGGAAACACAAGGTCTTCTGGTCCACAAAGCTCAGCACCCAAGCAAACAGTGCCTGCACCACTAAAGCCATTAGCTCTGATTTTTCAAGCAAGAAAAGGATTCTATGCTCTTGTCAAATCTGGGCTCTTTTTATTGCTGTTATAAAGGAGAGATAAAAGCAGCAAAGGGTTGGTTTCACCCGACATTGCAGCTGAGGAGCTGCGTGATCCATTTTAATCACAGAATTTTTCAGGATTAATTTATAACAGCACCTCTGACGCCAGTACTACAAAAGAGGGAAAGAAACCTGAAATACAACAATATTAAACATGAAAAGCATCCCTTTGATCTGGGATATTTTAAACATGCAGGTGTCCGCTTTAACATCTGCCTTGGCCTTGTGCCAGTACAAGGCTGCACTACATAATAAGCGTACAATAAAAATGCAGTGTTCCACTTGTTCATTCCAAATTAATTACCACGACACAACATGCACATGTACTGAAAGCTTGGTCTATCAGTTAAAAACCCTGCATGGGGCACATGCTTCCTTCTGTCATCACTTTCTGTTAAAAATTCCCCATTGTCCATTAGAATTTGCTATGTCAACTGTCACGATGTAGCTGCAGGGTCTGGTCTCTAAGTGGCTCTGATGGGCAAATCTCAGGTCCCTCAACCCAATTTCACTGCCACCTTGTTTATTTTTCTTTTTAAAAAAAATGCTCACAAACCATGGGAAAGTTATAGTCATGGAGTCATTACAGCATAGGAGGAGGTCATTTGGCCCATCAAGTCCATGTCGACTCACTGTAGGCAGCACAATTCCAGTGTTTTACTCACACATACCATACATTCCCCACTGGGATAAGAAAACAGAAGTGTAAATTCATGGAGCAAGTTCGATGTGCCCCAGAATCCGAAGTCAAATAACGCTAAGAGAACACCACACAATTTTAACGAAGTGAAATTATCGGCAGGTGAATCTTTTATAAAACATCCACTCAAAACAGCAAAACCAGCGAGTAGCACTCTCATTTCTTCAAACCATGGGATGGTGCCTCAAGTGAGTGTGGAGCTGTGCGCCACTAGCGAGAGGCACTATGCTTAAAGACCTCCAACTCGCAGAGGGAGCACTAGGGGCGAATTGACAGCCACACACTCAAACTTTTTATTACCTGGGAGGGGAGCAAATGAAAGCACAACGGTGACAACATTATCCAATAATAAATCACTAACAGACCAACACTGCCCTGGCAGAAAGCCAGTGGGCTGTCACTGCCAGCAAGTAAATAGGATCCAAAATTATAAAAGCCCACAAGCATGAACTCAACAATATACATCAGATACTGTGTCACCGTTATATTCGGTGTATAATACTGGCAAAAAATCCTACAGGGAAAACTAAAATGCACTTGAGTCGATGGGCTGACTCTTATTCAATCCTCATTCAATGCTCTTAGATGACTGTGTCAGAATGCTCCCACTTTTAGTGACAGACCTATCCTCACCTTCACTTCAGCCCAGCTTCATGCAGCGCAGAATGAGGTCTCAGGCATGACCAATGTTTAGAAGGACAAAACCCATCACTATACAGCTTTTACCGGACACAAAACAAATTCCAGGGCTCTTCATTTCACTTTTAGTTGGAAAAGGCCCAACGACGGCACCGACCTATGAATCACAATCAGTAACCTTTCAACGCCAGCATCACCCCAGCCTGACAAAGATTTTAATCTGCACAGCTGACAAATATTTACGGCAACAGCGCACATGGTTTAGAAGAGATAGCAGGGCACATTACCAAAAAGCACTATAGACTCTACAGCGAGTAAGAGGAAGCAATTTAATTTCAGGATATTCGATAAATCCAGCTTCTCCTGTTTTATGATGTCATCTGTTTTGCAATATCATCTGAAACCCTTTGATTAAACTGCTGTCGTATTACTGACTACTGACCATCTATAATGCTGCAGGAAGGGGGAGGGGGGGGGTCAGTAGTCTAGACAGCGTCTGGCTCAGCTATCGATCTTTCTGGTATTTTGGATTCAAAACTGCCATCGCGAAATTTTTACTTAAACAAGAACCTGGGGGTTAAGAGATGTTTGTTTTAAGTGCAAAGCACCCTCCTTCATCATGAATTCTTTATTTAAAAGAAGTCTTTGCATGGGATGTCACTCTGGCCCAAGTCAAAGTTGTGGGCCCAAGTTCCACTCTGGGGACACAAGCACAACATTCAGGCTGACACTCCCAGTGCGCTGCAGAGGTGCCGTCTTTCAGGGGAGACGTTAAACGAGGCCTCGTCTGCCCTCTGAGGTGGATGCGCAAGATCCCATGGCACTACTTCGAAGAGCAACAGGGGAGTTTTCTGCAGTGTTCTAACATTTTTCCTCAATCAAGATCATTGAAACAGATTATCAGGCCATTGTAGGAAATGCAGCAGCCAATCTGTGCATCGCAAGCTCCCAAAAACAGCTGTTTGTGGGAGCTTGCTATGCACAGAATGGCTGCTGCATTTCCTACATTAAAACAGTGATACACTTCAAACACACTTCACTGGCTATAAAGCAGGTTTGAGATTCCAGAGGTCTTGAAAGGTGGTATATAAATGCAAGTCTTTCTTTAAATATAATTAACACTTATTTTAGTTCAAGGTAAGGTATCAATCCCCCTAATCAAAGCAACTTATTCTACTTCATCTCGGGTCTTAGCTGAATGATAAACCTGTGCCAGTCACTGGTCACTGTACTGGATAGGGGAAGCAGTGACCCTGTAAACTGCAGACCTGGATTATTTTTAAATTGTTGTGACGTGATGATTTACATCCCACATCCCTTGGTTTCCATCTCCAACAGCTGTGTCCAAGTGCATTGATAACCAGGCATTTCATTGGAAAGTGAAGCACGTACCTTTATCCGAATTAAGGTTACATTACATGGTTGGATGAGGCAGGAGAACAGGATGCCTACTGTGCCTTCCTTGTGTTAGCAGCCACATCCCTGGCACTGACAAGTGCAAAGATTCACCAGGATAGCACAGAGGTCATCGAGTCTCTTGCAATCTGCGTCTGAACTCAGCCTAGCCTGATGGGATACAAGTCTCATCTATTTGCAGCTTCAAGGCTACCACAGGAGTTGACTTTGGATGCAGTCTCAACAGCTCTCTAAGGACGTCCTTCTCACACCTCTCAGAGAAGAGATGCAGGAAACAGTTTGTTATCTGATACTCAATTCCACCTGGCCACTTTAACCTTCACTTTCTCCCTCTTATCTCCATTGTGATCAGGGTTGTTCTTAAACTTCCCTCTCCTGGCCTTTCTAATCAACAAATACAACATCCTACACACTTTTCCTCCTCCCTGTTGTGCTGAGAACCAGGCTTGCTATCAGTCGCCACAGAACATCAAAGCTGTGTAACTTTCTGTCTCACTCAATTTTTCCTACTTCCTAAAGACTTAAAAACTGAAGCTTGGCTGTCACCTATCCTTTACTTTATGATGATTCTCACCTCTTATTTGTGGTGCCCTGCACTATGAGCCCTGACCTTTCACCCTGCTCTTCAAATTTAAGAAAAATTGATTGATTGTCAAGTTGAAAACTCCAGCTAAAACAGCAAATAATTAACCCCTTTCAAAAAAGCAACTTTACAAGCCTTGCTTAAAAACAAACATTTGCAGTTTTGTTGTAACATGGGAGTGAAAAACGAGTCTGAATGTAACTCGCTCTTCTCTCACTGCTGGCTGCAAGGCTGCTGCATAAATGAGTTTGGGCAGACTCAAACCACTGGATTACAACACAAATTGGCAGTGTAACTCAGACACTATGGCTAGTGTGGGAGTCTTTACATTTACACTGCAGCAGATGTTCCTCTTAGATTAACATTGGTGCATAATGCTGCAGTAGGGTGATAGATACTTTTCGCTGAGGCAGGGCAGCAGAGTGAGGCAAAAATCTTCATAAGGTATCTCAACTTTTATTATGAAAAACACTCCCCTATAAAAAAACGTGCTCCCTCACATGAGCTGCATCTGGAGAAAGCATTTTGGAGCTATATAACACCAGGGTGAAGTAGCGGGTGATGCTGTGACTGGAAAAGTTAGATTAATGTATTAAAAAGGTCATTAAAACATAAAAGCATGCTGAAATAAGGGCATTTTTTCTTACAAGATCATAAGAAATAGGAGCAGGAGTAGACCATTTGGCTCCTCAAACCTGCTCCATTAGTCAGTAAGATCATGGCTGATCTGACTGCAGCCTTAACTCCACTTTCCTACCTGCCCCCCCATAACCCTAGAGTCCCTTGTCAATCAAAAAACTGTCTAACTCAGCCTTGAACATATTGAATGACCCAGCATCCACTACTCTCTGTGGAACAGAATTATAAAGATCTACGAGAGAAGAGATTACTCTTCATCTCTGTCTTAAATGGAAGACCCCATATTTTAAACTGTGTCCCCTATTTCTAGTCTCAGCCACAAGGGGAAACATCCTCTCAGCATCTGCCCTGTCGATCCCCCTCAGGGTCTGATATTTTTCAATAAGATCACCTCTCATTCTTCTAAACTCCAATGAGTACAGGACCAACCTGCTCAACCTGTCCTCATAAGACAACACCTTCATCCTAGGAATCAGCCTAATGAACCTTCTCTGAGCTGCTTCCAATGCAAGCATATCCCTCCTATTGATAAAAAAAAGTACATAAGTCCTGCAACACGATATTTATAGAAAGGATCCGGTTATTATTCTCAGTCGAATATCAGAGCGAAAGACTGCAATTGATGCAGTTTCAGGTGACAAATTAAATATAAATGGGAAGCATATTGATGCAATATTAAAAAGTGTACTGGTTTAACTTTGATTCTCCACCTGTTTATTGGCAAAGTTCCTTCACAAACTAGTATCAAGGCATTACGGGAGAAACAGTAGTACTCAAGCCAAAACGATTTATCACTGCACCTCATAACATATTCAATTCTTAACCTCAAATTGCTCCCATCGCTCCCACTAATAATACATCTGTAAATAGCAATGCTTAATAGCTACATGATTTACAGAAGGCTATTCAGCCCTGAAAGCCGATTTCACCATTCGGTTAGTCTTGATTGTATCTTATCTCATTGAAACTTACTAAATTCTTAAGGGGCTAGACAGGGTATATGCAAAAAAGAAGTTTCCCCTGGCTGGGGGGTGGTTATAGAACCAGGAAACACAGTCTCAGAGTAAGGGGCAAGCCATTTAGGACTGAGATGAGGAGGAATTTCTTCACTCATGAGGGCAGTGAATCTTTGGAATTCTCTACCCCAGAGAGCTGTGGAAGCTCAGTCATTGAGTATGTTCAAGACAGAGATCGATAGATTCTTAGACACTAATGGCATCAAGGTATATGGTGATAGTGCTGAAAAATAGCATTGAGGTAGCCAATCAGCCATGATCTAGATGAATGGCAGAGCAGTTTTGAGGGGCTGAATGGCCTACTCTTGCTCCTTTGTTAACCTGACTTAGTTCTGTAAGGGATGTTTCGATTGAAGTTCTCAAGATATTAAGGGAAACTGATAGGGTAGATTGGGGAAAAGCTTCCACTGATTGGCGAGCCTAGGATTAGGGGCATAGCTTTAAAATTACGGCCTGTCTCTTAGGAGCGAAATTTGAAAACACACAAAAGGGGGTAGAAGTTTGGAACGTCCTTCCTTAAAATGGAAGTTGGGGCTAGATCATTTGTAAATATAAATCTGACACTGATAGATTTTTGTTAGCCAAAAGGTATTAAGAGATATGGTAGATGGTGTTAGGCCACAGATCAACCACTGAATGGTGCAGAACAGACTGGAGGGGCTAAATGGCCTCCTCCTGCTCCTATCCCTCGATACCCTTCAGCCTCAAACAGGGAAAGGGAACACTGGATTTAATCATTTATAATCAGTTGGGTGATGCAATGGGAGACTAAGTTTTAGTCCAATGGAACCTTCTTTATCTGGTTCATCCCACGATTTAGCAGTGGCACACAGCTCCAAATATTCTCTCTGGACACAACTCAAGACAGGAAGGACAAAATCTTTAAACTACATGGCTGGGTTGGTTTTCCTCACTGTTGTAGAGGGGCATCCGCCCTGTCGAGCCCCCTCAGGGTCTGATATGTTTCAATAAGATCACCTCTCATTCTTCTAAACTCCAATGAGTACAGGGCCAAACTGCTCAACCTGTCCTCATAAGACAACACCTTCATCCTAGGGTTCAGCCTAATGAACCTTCTCCAAGCTGCTTCCAATGCAAGCATAACCCTCCTATTGATAAAAAAAAGTACATAAGTCCTGCAACACAATGTTTATAGACAGGATCCGGTTATTATTCTCAGTTGAACATTAGAGCGGAAAAACAAAATTTGCCAACTCACTGTTATGTTTTACTGAAAGCTTGGCAGCAACATGGCCATGTCACACGATATATTTCGGCACAACCTTGAAGCATCAAGTTTCAAAGTGGGATCGTCAGGTTCTGTATTTCATGATTTAGTGGTGAATATTTGTATTAGTAATACACATCAGTAGGAATAAAGCAGCAACACCATTTTGCTGCTTCAGGTAGCCTATCGGATGTTAGGACAATTGGGGACAAAGGTGCCAGCATGAGTGTGTCAACACTTTTGTAGCCCCAACCCTCAACTCAATAAATGCAAATGCTGGCAATCTGAAAATGAAAACAGAAAATTCCATAAACTTGCCTACGAGGAAAGAGTAGGGGAGTGGAGCTAATTCGAAGTGCCAGCATGGGCATAAAAGGCCAAATAGCTGCCTTCTGCACCATATGAACGCACTGAAAATTTTACCTTTTTAAGTGTATGCCCAATTCCCTTTGAAAATTACTGTTTCCACCACACTTTCAGGCAGTGCATTGCAGACCATGACTTGTTGACAACTCCAATTCTGGCTTCCCCAATTTTAATCGCTCCAACACAGGTGACCATGTATTCAGCAACCTGGGCTCTAAGCTCCAGAATATCCTCCCAAAAAATTCTTCTGCCTCACTTTCCTCCTCGGAGATACTCCTGAAAACCTACTGCTAAGCAAGCTTTTAGTCACCTGCCCGTATGGCGTCAAATTTAATTTGAAAAGACTGCTGTGATTCTCACGGGATTGTCAAATGTTAAAAGGTGCTATATAAATGCAAGTTGTTGCAGAGTTTCTAAAAAAAGTCACGTTGTCCCTGTCCCCCTCCAATTTTTTGATACATCTTAAATCAGTAATAAGAACAGAAAGCACGCAGCAGTTCTAGCAGCACCTATGGACAGAGAAAGAGAGCAACGGAGCTAACCTTTTGGGTTGATGATCTTTTGTCAGCTCTGGTTCTCTCCCCTTAGACACTGCCGGACTTGAGGAGCATTGCAGCAGTTAATGGCTTTATTTCTGATTTCCAGCACCCACAGTATTTTACTTTTGTTTAAAATCTTAAAGTCAGCATCTGTGCAGAGGACAGGTAGACATCAGTATTAGTGTGGGCCTGAAACTTTAGCTGCAATGGATGCTGATGTACCTGCTAAAGTCCAGTTTAAAAATAAGAGGCTTCCCATTTAAGATGAAAATGAGGAGATTTTTATTTTCCTCTCATTAGTCATTACGGTCATTAGTTGTGCAATTCTCTTGCCCATAGAGCACTAGAGGCTGGATCATTGAATATTTTTAAGGCTGAGTTAGACTGACACCCTTGTTAATCATGAATATAGGGTAGACAGGAAAGCAAAGCTGAGGCCACAATCAGATAAGCCGTGATCTTATCAAATGGCAGAGCAAGTTCTCAAGAAGCCAGACAGCCCACTCACAGGAACAAGGAACTTAGGAGGAGTAGGCCATTCAGCCCCTCGAGCCTGTTCCATCATTCAACTAGATCATGGCTGATCTTCCACCTTAAAACCATTTTCTGAAGGGGAAAAAAAAATCATATTGGACTCGAAACGTGAGTTCTTGTTTCTCTGCCCACAGATGCTGCCAGAGCTGCTGAGTTTTTCCAGCACTGTTTTCATTGCTTCCATTATTCCCACGCCATCCCCACATCCTCTTTAATCTTTATCTTTAATATCTAGAAACCAGTCAATGTCCCTCTCGAACATACTTAATGACTGAGCCTCCATAACTCCTGCTCCTCATTCGTTCCTACATAAATGTTTTTCGAAGAAAAATTGAGAAAGTTGAAAACATTTGAGGGTTTTGCCTCAACAGAGGCCAATGCAAAACAGTATGAGGTAATGTAAATAAAAGATAAAAAAGCACCAGAAAGTTAAGTGTGCAAAAGTGCAGCCTGGTGGTAACCTTGAGCCCCTCTTGTAACAGACCGTCTGCTGTTTACATACAAACACATACCAGGGCTTTGCACCGCAGTCAATCAAACAGAATCCCCGCCCCTGCCGTGTGCCCATTGGACAGTAACAGACCGACCTCCCCTCCCATTGGCCGGAACGCCCGTCCATCACCCGTCAAGCACCACATCCGGTCCCGGGGCGGCCTCCCCGCCCATTCCGCTCCCGATTCACAACTTTCTGCCAGTGAAAGGCGCAAAAATAAAATCCGCTCGGCGGGGGGACGAATATCCGCCACACTGTGCGCCCGAACTGGGCCGGGTAGATAGTTGGGGGGCCTTTAAAATACCAACAACAAAAAAAGTCCGTTTGTCCGCAGCCGCTGAGGCCTCCTGCCTTTTAATCTTTTTTTTTCTTTTACCTGAGGAAATTTTAAACTCCAGCATCGGCCCGATCGCCGCCGCCGAATTCTCCGCGTTAGAGAGAGGGGGAGGGGGAAAAAGAGGTTTGCTTAAAAGAAAAGCTTTCTTCCGAATCTCTTCAGCTTTTCTGTGGCGCGCGCTCCCGCTCAGCGGCGACTGGCGTCCAGACCGGAAGTCAGCCCGCCCCTGATTGACGGGCGCCTTCGACCAATCACGTCGGGGCGTGGGCGGGCCCTCGCCTCTTAAAGCTGCACCCCCACTCAAGCGCTGCCAACAACACCAATTTGCATAAATAAAAGCAAAACACTGCGGATGCTGGAAATCTGAAACAAAGACAAACAAAAACTGCTGGAAAAACTCAGCGGGTCTGACAGCATCTGTGGAGAGAAAGACAAGAGTTAACGTTTCGAGTCCGTATGACTCTTCTTCAGAGCTGGACAACAATTTGCATTTCTAAAGCGCATTAAATATAATAAAAGGTACCCAGCACTCTTCCCCCTGACTGTGTTGGCGCACGGGGGGGTGGCTCTAGAACCAGGGGAACACAGTCTTTTGGGAACCAATTTTAGGAACCGCAGTCTTTTAGAAGCCATTTAGGGACTCGAGGGTGGTGATGATCAATGATTTTAAGAGAAAATTGGATGGGCACTTGAAGGAAATAAACTTGCAGGGCAACAGGGATAGACCCGGAGAAAGGGACTGATTGGATTGCTCTACAGAGAGCTGGCATGGCCTCCTTCTGTGCATAATGACTCTATGACTGAGTTGAGGAGGAATTTCATCACTCAGAGGGTAGTGAATTTTTGCAATTCTCTACCCCAGAGGGCTTTGGAAGCCCAGTGATTGAGTATGTTCAAGACAGAGATCAATAGATTTCTAGATACTAATGACATCAAGAAATATAGGGATAGCAACAGGAAAATGGCATTGAGGTAGATGATCAGCCATGATCTAGTTGAATGGCAGAGAAAGTTCAAGGGGCTGAATGACCTGCTCCTGCTCCTTTGTTTCTAGGAGAGGTTAACAAACTAAATTTGACACCGAGCCACATTAAGAGATACTAAACTGGCGATGGAAAGCTTAGATAGATGATTGGTTCATTGATCCTTAGTTTTGCTGACGAGAGTCATGTTGCTGAAGCTTTTTGTCTTGAACTCATCAGGACAAACGCAAGAATGCCAAATTTCAAACAATCCCAACAATTTATACGACAGGAGAAAAGGGTGATGATTGGTTGGCAAGTCAACCCTGGCTGAGCTGTTGCTATGGAGAGAGCAATGGGGAACTATAGGCTCCCGGGTAATTCAACAAAGGCACAAGACTTGAACATATTCCTTTTGTTTGCAGAGAACAGGAAGATGTTCGTGTTAGAATATGTTCAAGCCTTGCACCTTTTTCGAATTACCTGGGAACTGCCAATCAGCACCCTTTTCTCCTGTGGTATAAATTGTTGTGATCATTTGAAATTTGGCATTCTTGTATTTGTCCTGATGAGTGCAAGTCGAAAATCTGCGGCAACGTGTTTCTCTCTTTCAGCAAGATTCAACTTCTGTACTACCAAGTGTCTGTTTGATAATTGGTTTATTGAACATACAACCATACACATATCATCATGGTGCAGTTACCGAATTGGGGTGATGATACAATTCATACAATCAATCATAATTTATGACCCAGTGCTGAATTTTATGGCTGGGCCTGTTTGAGGTGGGGGTGCGGGGTGCATAAAATATGACGGGTGGCTAGCCCGCCACCTTCTCACCCACCCCGAGCTGTCCCACACAATATGGTGGAAGGGTAAGCCATCTGCCAACCCGCCTGCCTTCCTACTGGGGCCCTTAATTGACCAATTAAGGGCCAGTTAAGGACCTAATTCCACCTCCACCAACATAATATGGCTGGTGGTGGAAGGCGGAGGAGAGTGGGCAGGCCGCTTTTTCACCAACCCTGGTGAAAAAGTGGGAGGGAAGGGATTAACTCCTCCAGCTGGTGCCCTGTGGGCATCAGGGGCACCCCATCTCCCCTAGATTTTACCCCCCCCACCTACACCCCCCCGGCCTCAAATCTCCCCACCCAACCGGGTCTCCAATCCCTCCCCACCCAAAAAGTCCTGACTTACCTTAGTCCGGCATCCATGATACTTCTTCCCGGCAACTTCTGTGTGGTCCCAGCAGCGCCACTCCTTGCTACTGGTGCTATAGGGACTACTCAGCTGCCAGCCAATCAGATTGGCCGGCAGCTCTCAATGGCGGGACTTCCTTTCCCTGAGGAGCAGACTAACTTTTCTACCAGAAGGGTGGGGACAAGCAATGTGCCCCCCCCCCCACCTACTCTCCTCCACCCCGACATAAAATTCAGCCCATAATTATAGACAATCATTAAAATGAAAATAAAAATAAAGTGTAAGATAATATAAGGTTTGCACAACTATGATACTTTCAGCCAGGGTGACCAACTGTCCCCTGTTTTAAGGGTTCATCTCTTATTTTGACAGTTTTTCCCTGCGTCCCTTAAGGGAAGCCTTTTGTCCCGTGGTTGTAGGGCACCCTGTGGGAGACTGAGCCTGGGGGGTCTCAGTTGAGCGATTTGAGCGGGTCTGCAAGTCTGTGAGTCAGCCAGCAGAGAGATGATAATGTCCATTGTGATTCCACAAGACAAGTTTTAAGCTTTAGTCGCTTTAAACCACCACACCATGCGCGCCCCACTCCCCTTTCCAGTCCCACAGTCGAAGTGTTCCTTATTTTATTTCATAAGAGGTGGTCACCCTGATATCAGCATACAAAAAATTGCAACACATTGCAATATGCAGGTCCCCTTAACTTCCAGAATACAAATGAAAGGTCTGCTGCTTTCTGCATTTTGTATTAAAGTCCACAGATCATATGTGGTCAGGTTGCGTTCATTAAATTCTCAATCATTCAGATACTTGGTCAAAGACAGGGCTCTTAAGGAGCACCACAAAGGAGACGGAGAGATTTAGGGAGGGAATTCCAGAGCTCACCTGAAAGACGGCTCCTCTGACAGTACAGCCCTCCCTCACTACTTTACCGGGAGTGTCGGCCTAGCTTTTGTGCTCAATTTCTGGAGTGGGACTGGATGCCAGAGGGAGGCCCCTTGTGCCATCATGTCCATACTGGCTCCTCACTAAAGTAAGCCTAAACCACTGCCGCTGCCTTGCTCGTTTAATGGCTCTTCAACCTGTGGCCTCTTGATGTAAAGTTGATGGGAAGAGGGGTTTACCTCTCCACTGCCGTGCCCCCATCATGCCACCATTGGTCAGTGCTCTGCCATCCCACAACCAACCGGAAAGCGAGTAGATTCAACCTTACCCGATTGCATGATACTTGATTGTCAATCAAAGAGTCTCTCTCTCTCCAATATCTTTAGAACTGATGTGTTCAAAGCAATTTTATTTCTAAAACACCATCTTTTTGATTGGCCCGGTGATTTTTCTCCCAGGCTTTACAAACAGCAATGCGCTGGAAGTGTATCGTTCATTCCTGGAGGGTCCAAGGTGATTCTGGAGAGTTGGCAACAGTATCACCCGCCCCCCTCCACACACACACACACCCCCCGCATCCCCCCGCACCAAACCAGTACTCACTTGCGCTTGGTAACTTCTGAGCCAACGATTGAAAGGAAACAGTATTGTCCCAGGGAAGATTATAACAAGATATGGGGCTAGATAGAACCTTCCACCCCATCACCATCAGGGCCTGATAGAAGCCTGTCAACCAGCTTTAGGGGCAGATGTTTCAAATGAAAGCTAGTCACAAGGTGAATTCAGCCATCAGAACAGACTTTGAAGCTCTCCAAGTTGCATTCAAAGTTTCTCCATGGCCTTGCCCTCTCCCTATCACTGTAACCACCTCCAGACCCATAGCCCTCAGAGATCTCTGCCCATTCTAGCCTCCTGTGCTACAAGACGATATTAGGACAGGTGACCAAAATCTTGGTCAAAGAGATAGGTTTTAAGAAACATCTTAAGGGAAGAGAGAGAGGTGGAGAGGTCCAGATTTTAATCACTCCACCATTGGCGGCCGTGCCTTCAGATGCCTGGGCCCTATGCTCTGGAATTCCCTGCCTAAACCTCTCCACCTGCCTCCCCTCCCCTGATCCTGGCCATTGCTGACCTCGCCTCCCCTTCCCTCATGCACTGCTTCATTCACGCACGTATTTTGAGCACCTCTGTTTGTTTTGTTCAGGACATCAGCTGTGGCTCCGTTGGTAACAATCTCAATTCTAAGGCAGAAGGTCCTGGGTTCCTGGAGCGGGACACCTCCGGTGCAGTATTGAGGGAGTACTGCACTGTAAGTGGTGCCACCTTTCAGATTAGATGTTAAAACAAGATGTCTGCCATCTCAGGTGGATATGTAAAACCTCTCATGCCACCATGTTGGAGTTCTCCCCGCAGTGTCCTGACCAATATTTATCCCTCAATCCACATCACTGAAAAACAGATAATGTGGCCATTATCACATTGCCACTTGTGGGAGTTTGCTGTGCACAAATTGGTTGCTGCATGTCCTACTTTACAAAAGTGACAATACTACAAAATATAATTCATTATAAGACACTTTGGGGCATCCTGGTGGTGAAAGCCTTCTATTTCTCTTTGTTCAGAACCATACCATCCATGGCCATCAAGTCCTAGAGTGGGGCTTGAACCGGGAGCTTCTAGTTCAGAGGCAGGGACACTACCCACTCTGCCACAAGACCATTGGAGAGCCTGGGGCTAGGGGGCATTGTCTAAAAATTGGAGCCAGACCTTTCAGAAGTGAAATTAGGAAACACTTCTACACACAAATAGTGATAGAAGTTTGGAACTCTCTTGCACAAATGTTAGACAAATGTTAGATCAGTTGTTGAATTTAAAACTGAGATTGATAGATTTTCCTATTAAAAGAGGTATCGGGCAAAGGGGGTATATGGTAGGTCACAGATCAGCCGTGATCTCATTGCATGACAGAACAGTCTCAAGGGGCTGAATGGCCTCCTCTGGTTCCTATGTTGCACTGGGAGTTGAGGGGGAGGGGGAGGAGGGAGGTGCCATAAAATATCGAGGAGACTTGGGCATGCTGTAGTTACGCGTGTAAATCGCCTAAAACTTCTACAAGCCTTTTTGCATTTGAGTCCACATTCCGTGTGTCTTTGGGTGCTAACGCAGAGGAAGGTCTGGCGATTACACAAATGCGTGCTGGCCTGGTATTGGTGGGCGTGCTGACACTGGCAGTTATGCAGCTGCACTAAAACATGCTGCCCACCAGATGTCACCAACTGCTGCTCAAAGTTGCGTCTCCGGCTCCACAGGAGAGGAAATGCCACAAAGCTGGAAATTTCCAGACTGTCCTTGCCAATATCCAATGCCCTGAAATGATTCATTTTATCATGACCTACTAAAGAACAAAAAGACAAATTTCAAAAGAAGGGCCCTATAACTTCATGTGCATAGATCTTTAAAAGTGGTGGGAAATAATGAGAGTTCTTAGCAAAGCATGTGGGATGCTGGGCTTCATAAGTAGGAGCATTGAGTACAAAAGCAGGTAAGTTATGCTGAACCTTTATAAAGCAAGGGTTAGGGCGCAACTGGATTATTGTGTCCCGTTCTGGTTGCCACATTTTCGGAAAGATGTGAAGCTGTTTGAGAGTGTGCAGAGGAGATTTACAAGGGAATGGTTCCAGGGATGAGGGATTTTAGCTGCAAGGTTAAGTTGAAGACGCTGGGGTTGATCTCCTTGGAGCGAGGGAGGTTGAGGGGAGATTTGATAGCGG
Organism: Cetorhinus maximus; assembly: GCF_964194155.1. Classification (NCBI taxonomy): domain Eukaryota; kingdom Metazoa; phylum Chordata; class Chondrichthyes; order Lamniformes; family Cetorhinidae; genus Cetorhinus; species Cetorhinus maximus. The sequence goes on along the minus strand of NC_135910.1, from coordinate 15,363,700 downwards.
TGTACAGGGTTATGACAGGTTAAATAAGGTAGACAAAGAAAAGCTGTTCCTATTAGCTGATGGTACAAGGACTAGAGAACACAGCTTTAAGGTTTTGGGCAAGGGATACAGGGGAGAACCTTTTTTACACAGCGAGTGGTAATGACCTGGAACTCGCTGCCTATGATGGTGGTAGAAATAAAGACAATTAATGATTTCAAAAGGAAATTGGATAGGCACTTGAGGGAAATAAACTTGCAGGGCTAGAATGGGACTGATTGGATTGCTCTACAGAGAGCCAGCAGAGATGGGTCAAATGGCCTCTGTGATTCTATGACCTTCTGTTTCCATTTGACTATTGATTCTATCTCTTCCCCTTTCAGTGCCAGTGACTCTGTGGGTAGCAGGCTTGCCTCTGAGTCAGAAAGTCATGGGTTCAAGTCCCACTCCAGCCACCTGAGCCCTGTAATCTAGTTTTGCACACTCCCGCTGCGATACTGAAGGAGTGCTGCACTGTCAGAGGTGCCATCTTTCCACTGAGATATTACAAAGAGGCCGGGGTCCACTCGCTCAGATAGAACTATTTGAAAAGAGCTAGACCTGTATTCTAGTCAATATTTGTCCCCCCATCAACATCATAAAAAACAGATGATCTGAGCATCAACACATTGTTGTTTGTGGGAGCTTGCTGGGTGTAGAATGGCAGCCGGATTTCCCTAGACTACAACAGTGGCTACACTTCAAGAAAGAGCTTCATTGACTGTCTAGCTGAGGTGCCGACAAGTGGTCGTGCATCGCAGCGTCAGTCATTCTGAAAGAGTACCTCTGACGCAGTGCCTTGTGATGATACCTGCATGAATTACAGTAATCCCCATGAAACGGCATGTTTGTGTGTGTATTTTCTTGGGCTGTTTCTGTCTCCTGCGGAAGCAAGGTTTCAGGCAGGGGAGCAGAATTCAGTACCATTGCGTAACAGCCCTAATGCACACATGACTGGCACTCTCAAGAGTGTGACAGCTTGAGTGTGAGTCACCCATAATAGGTGAAAGTCTCCTTACTACAATAAATCTCCCTGCACATGAGTCCCCACAGAATAGAATCATACAGCACAGGAGGAGGCCATTCAGCCTGTCATGTCTATGCCAGCTCTTTGAAAAAGCCAATTAGTCCCTCTACCCATAGTCTTTCCCAATAGTCCTTTTCAAGTATTATCCAATCCTCTTTTGAAAGTTATTACTGAGTCTGCTTCCGCCACCCTTTCAGGCAGCACATTCTAGATCACAACAGCTCGCTGTGTAAAAAAATTCTCCTCATCTCCCCCTCTGTTTCTTTTACCAGCTATCTTCAATATGTATCCTCCTGGTTACCGACCCTCCTGTCACCGGGAACAGTTTATGCTTCTTTACTCTGTCAAAACCCCTCATGATTTTGGACTCCGCTATTAAATCTCTCCTTAACTTATCCATACATAGAGTTATATTAACATGTAAATTAGTGCAGCACCACTCTCCCAACTACACCATCTGTTTTTCTTACTTAAGTTGCCACCTGTTTACCTGCTACGAGCGTTTTTGGAACTTTCCAGTTGTCAATTAAATTATTTTCCAATTGGACGGGGCTGAAATACAAAATTTCATCATCATGTCCCCCAATTGACAAAGTTTCCTTCTTTGTTGTTTTAATATTTTTTTCATGGAATAGAACAGAATAGTTACAGCATCGATGGAGGCCATTCAGCCCATCATGCCTGTGCTGGCTCTCTGCAAGAGCAACTCACCTAGTCCCTCTCCCCCCCACCTGCCTTTAACCATCGCCCTGCAAATCCTTTCTCTTCAGATAATGATTCAGTTCTGTTTTGAAAGCCATGACTGAATCGACCCTGCCACAGTATCAGGCAGTCCATCCCAGACCCTAACCACTCCATGCGTTTAAAAACAAAAACTTTCCTCGTGTCGCAATTTGTCCTTTCGCCAATCAACTTAAATTGGTAAAAACAAAAAGCTAAAAGCTACTGCGGATGCTGGAAATCCAAAACAAAAACAGAATTACCTGGAAAAACTCAGCAGGTCCGGCAGCATCGGTGGAGAAGAAATCAGCTAATGTTTCGAGTCTTCAAGGGTCATGAAGACTCGAAACGTTAGCTGATTTCTTCTCCACCGATGCTGCCGGACCTGCTGAGTTTTTCCAGGTAATTCTGTTTTTGTTTTAACTTAAATTGGTGTCGCCTGGCTCTCAATCCTTCTGCCAGTGGGAACAGTTTCTCCCTATCTACTCCATCCAGACCCCTCGTCTTTCTCCTCCACAATACTGTTCATGAACTCAGGATGTCCCAAAGTGCTGTACGGCCGATGAAGTATTTTGAAGTGTAGTTGCTGTTGTAATGGAAATGTGCCTCCAGTTTGCACACTGCAAGGCTGGCGTGTTTATAAGCTTTCTGTCTCAAGGGCACTTTAACTGTGTAGGATGAAAGTTTGGCAGAAATATGAAATAAATATTTTTGCATCGGTTTGTAAAGCGATGATGGAAGTGAGAGTGTAGGTGTGCTAGATGAGGGTATGGAACAATTGATAGAGGTAACTGTACAAAAGGAAATTATTTGGAAAAAGAATGGCACCCTCAAGTTCAATAAAGTCGAAGTGAAAGAGCAGAGATTCTGGCTATAATATTTCAATCCCTGTTAAACCTGCAAAATATGCCATTGCGCTGGGAAAGAGCCAACAAAATAGCGTTGCTGAAGCAGGGAGGGCAGGAAGGAAAGGAAGACTTACATTTAGCGCCTTTCATATGACATCACAAATTAAGTACTTTTAAAGTGTCTGTTGCCATGTCGGAAACGCGTCAGCCAATTTGCGCACTGCAAGATCCCACACACAGCAATGCGACACTGACCGGATAGCGTTTTGTGATGTTGGTTGAGGGATATATATTGGTCAGGGCACCGGGGGCAATTCCCCCGCTTTTCTTCAAAATAGCGCCCACAGGATCTTCTGCGTGAGAGCAGATGGGGGCTTCAATTTAACTCTCACCTGAAGGGCAGCAACTCCGACAGCGCAGCGCTCTCTCAGTATTGTGGGTGTACCGACAACGCGTGAACTGCAGCGGGCCAAGAAGGCAGCTCACCGCCACCTTCTCAAGGGGCAATTGCGGATGGGCAAATAAATGCTGGCCTAGCCAGCAACACCCACATCCCATGAATGAATTTTTTAAAACTGTACTGGAAAGTCAACTTAAATTCGTGTGCTCGAGTCTCCGGAGTGGGACTTGAACCAGGTTCAAGACTGTGGCAGTAACAACACTAAGTTGCATTTATAAAGCAGGATCAAGACTTCTCACTTGGATGCAAGAGTGCTACCACTGAGGCATAGCTGACTAAACTGGGAAAGTTAGTCTAACATTAATTTTGGGCAAATTCTTAGGCCCCATAATTCGAGAAAAGTAGTGAGTACCTAGAAATGCACAGGTTAATCAAGGACACCAAACATGGATTTATTAAAGGCACATTCTGTTTGACAAATTTCAGAGGATTTTTCAAAGGAGTGGCCAATTAGAATGAATAGGCATGTGGTGGATGCAGTGCTCATGGATTTTCAGAAGGCATTCAAAAGGTGCCTTACGAGAGACACATTAGAAAAAAATCAGGCATATGGTATATGAGGAAATATAACAGCATGGAATATCGGTGGTTAGTTGACGGATAGGAAGCTAAGAGTTAGGATACAGAGGCATTGCTTGTATTGGTGCAGAGTTGATAGTGACATAGCAAGGGATCAATGCTAGGTCCACTTTTGTTTTCAGCACATGGGCGCTTTTGAGTGGGAAGCCAATCTTGAAATTCGTACGGCATGGAGATAGAACCTCCATCTCCCAGTTGCACAGACCAAGGATGCCCTGGGTTCTAATCCCCAAACAGCGAACAGGTCTCGGCCAGAATGGTGGGTTTGAAATTCCTGGAACAGAAAGTTATACATTCAGCCACAGATTTATTTAAAATTGAATTGCATGAGCTGTCAAAATGGATCCTTTATTATCTCTTCCTAGCAGAATCCCTCTGCTGGTAGATGTGTGTATGGGAGCCTTAAATGGACAGAATGCACAATTCAATTTTCAATATGCTTCAGCCATGCTTGCAGAGGGCACTACAATTGGTGGTAGGACTCCCGGGTTAAGGTGGGGGGGGGTGGAAACAGCCAGAATTCCTGCTGCTGCTCAGCGTCCAACGACTCTGGGGAGTCAGTGGAACATGCTCGAGGGGCTGAATGGCCTCCTCCAGTTTCAAAGCTCCTATGTTGCTTATTAGTCATGCTGCCCTAAAAAAGGGGATACACTTATCAGGCTTTTTGTGTCTCCTTCATAAAGAGAAGTCATCCAGTGATTCCTGCCCACAAGGGGAGTCCAATGATGTTGCCCAGTGTTGGACAGATGTTGGGTAAAGTTCAACGTACATAATGGTCACTGTGGCGCATCCACTGCCTGTGAAAATGTAGCCAATAAAGCTGCTGGTAGGATAGTGTTGGGTGGGGTGGTGGTGGGGGGTGTGTTGGAAAGTCCCAACATAGGCAGGTCTTGAGTCTGATTCAGTGGCTCTGATGGGACTTTTGGTTCTTGGCTATTGGAACTCCAGACGAGTATTCAGATGATAAGCCTGCCTCCTCAGCCACCAGGCCTCCTGAGACTATCACTCGTGAATTAGCAAAAGATGAATCAGTTATTCAAAAGCGATGGGGAATGGGGGGGGAGGGTTGGTCAGGCAGGTGACTCATGAAGTATTTCAAACAAAGTTTTGCGATGAATACGTGACTGTAATGCTCATTCCTGTTGTGCAGCGTAAGTGAGAATCCGCACACGTTGTTTCAGTAATGGGATGACTGTTGGTAAAGTACAACATCTCATCCTTCCCCCATCTCATCACAGCGGCTAAAAGTGCTTGTATATCCACGGAGTGGGGAGAAGACTCCAATTAGACTGACTGATAGCATCAAGTTGTGTTCAAAATTATAAACTTCCTTCATCCACAAACTGCACAATTTCTGGCAGAAAGTAATTAAGTAAGCTTTACTGTTGCTTATAAGTCAGAAGGTTGTGAGTTCAAGGCCCACTATTGACAACTTGAGTGCAAAAACCTAGGCTGAGAGTCCGAGTGCCAGCACTGGGAGAGAGCTGCACTGTTGGAGGTGCTGTCTTTCAGGTGTGACGTTGAACAGTTGTGTCTGCCATCTCAGATCCCAGGGCAAAGCTGCAAAAGAAGAGCAGGGAAATTTCTCCCTGTGTCCCGACCAAAATTTATCCCTCAATCAGCGACTGAAAAAGATCATTATTGTATTGCCATTTGTGGGAGCTTGCTGTGTACAAATGGACTCATTTCAGTCGCCTCACTTCATTGGCTGTAAAGCATTTTGGGATGTCCTGAGGTGGTGAAAGGCACTTTTTAAGTGCAAGACTTTCTTTCTCAGACCCAACCCAACTTTCACAGAACTATCCTGCACTGTCTATTTGTTAATAAGTGGATCTCACTTCACATAAGCAAAAAAGCCCACCCCTCATGTTCTCATTCTTCCTGGAAGACAAGCTGAATCCATTGATATCCCTCATTCATATGAACATTCAGCCCCTTGAGCCTGTTCCGCCATTTAATACGATCATGGCTGATCTGATAGTCACCTCAAAATCTGCATCCCGCCTACCCCCAATAACCTATCACTCGCTTGCTTACCAAGAATCTAACCAACTCTGACTTAAAAATATTCAATGACTCTGCTTCCACCGCCTTTTCAGGAAGAGAGTTCCAAAGACTCATGACCCTCTCAGAGAAAAAATTTACCAAATCTCCATTTTAAATGGACAACCCCTTATTTTCAAATTGACCCTTAGTTCTAGATTCGCCCACAAGAGGAAACATCCTCTCCACATCCACCCTGTCAAGACCCATCAAGATCTTACATGTTTCAATCAAGTCACCTCTTACTCTTGTAAACTCCAGTGGATACAGGCCTAGCCTGTCCAACCTTTCTTCATAAGACAACCCACCCATTCCAGGCATTGGTCCAGTAAACCTTCTCTGAACTGCTTCCAACACATTTACATCTTTCCTTAAATAAGGTGACCAATACTGTAAACTACTCCAGATGTGATCTCACTTGTGCTCTGTATAACTGAAGCATAACTTCCCTACTTTTATAATCAATTCCCCTCACAATAAATGATAACATTCTTTTAGCTTTCCTAATTACTTGCTGTGCCTGCATACTAGCTTTTTGTGATTCACGCAATAAGACACCCAGATCCTTCCGCATCTCAGATCTCTGCAAACTCTCACCATGCTTCTCTTTTATTCTTCTTGCCAAAATGGACAAGTTTCACATTTTCCCACATTATATTCCATTTTTCACATCTTGGCCCACTCACTTAATCTATCTATATTTTTTTTACATCCTCTTCACAACTTACTTTCCTACCTATCTTTGTGTCATCAGCAAATTTGGCAACCATCCCATCATCCAAGTTATTTATATATAAATTGTAAACAGTTGAGGTCCCAGCACTGATTCCTGTGGCATTGATGTATGTGGCTGGGATCACACCTCCCAAACCCACATCCTTCACCACATAGACGGACAAAGAGCAGCAGGCGTAGGGAAGCACCATCACCTGCAAGTTTCCCTCCAATTCGCACGTGCTTGGGACATATACCGTCCGTTCCTTCATTGCCACCATGTCAAAATCCTGAAACTCCCTACCCAACAAGAAAATAAAGAATGAAGTTGCATTTATACGGTGCCTTTCACAACATCAGGATGTTCCAAAGCTTTAACTGTACAAAGCCCCGGTTGGACAATACCCGGACTCACAGGGTGCAATTTTGGGCACCACACCTTAGGAAGGGTATACTGGACTTGGAGGGAGTGTGGTGTAGATGTACTAGAATGAGACCTGGTCTCAAGGGTTTAGATACAAGGAGAGATTAAACAAACTAGTGTTGTATTCCCTGGCATTTAGAAGATTAAAGGATGATTTGATTGAAGTTTCCAATATATTAAGAGGAACGGATGGAGTAAAATGGAGAGAAACTATTTCTGCCGGCTGGGGAGTCTGGGAGGAGGAGGCAGCGTCTAAAAATTAGAGCCAGGCCTTTCAGAATTAAAATTAGGGAACACTTCTACACGCACAGGGTGGGAAAAGTTTGGAACTCTCTTCCACAAATGGAAATCAATGCGCTGTTAAATTGTTAACTTTAAAACTGAGATTGTTGGATTTTGTTAGCCAGAAGTATTAAGGGATATGGGGCAAAGGAGAGTCACTGATCAGCTATAATCGCAGTGGCTGGTGGAAGAGGCTGGAGGGGCTGAATGGCCTCCTCCTATTCCTATGTCCCTAAGTGCTTTACAGTCAGTTAAACACTTTTGAAGTGTAGTCACTGGTTAATGTAGAGAAAATGCATCTGAGTTTCCTGGGCTTTAAGGGCAGGAATGTCAATATGTAGCCCACACACTGTAGTTTGGGCACCCCTTCTGTGGGTTATTGACAGTCCCCCGCAACGATCCATAGGCCCATTTCAGAGGCCATGGGCCACATACATCGCTTCGTCATAGGAGTCAGAACGAGAGTTGAAATGTCAGTTCTCCTCTCACCTACAGCATGGGCTTTCCCCAGTAAGTGTCATACATTCTAGTTTTTTTTATATAATGAGCCCCTTGCTTATCAGCCCATTAGAACTAAAAGAAAGACCTTGTATTTATATAGCGCCTTCCACAGCCTCAGGATGTCCCAAAGCACTTTACAGCCAATCAACTAATTTTGCAGTAGAGTCACAGTTATATCTTAGGAGACGAGGCAGCCAGTTTGCACACAGCAAGCTCCCACAAATGGCAATGCTATAATGACTGGAACATCTGTATTTTTAGTGATGTTGGTTCAGGGATTTTTATCAGCCCAGGACACTTGGGAGAAATCCCCTGTTTTTCGGGTAATGGCCATGGGATCTTTCCATTCGCCTGAGAGGGCAGATGGAGCCTCAGTTTAACGGCTTGTCTGAAAGACTGCCCTTTAAGCAGAAATCTAGGAGGAAAACGAACAGGGGGCATGAAAAATAATATTTTCTTTGAACGCTTTCATTTATTGGTTCTAAAAACATTGGAGGTGGGACAAACAAAAGATAGTTTGACCGACAATGATCATCCAATCAGATAATTAAGAGGCTGTTCACTTTCCAAATGGTGCGGGAAAGCAGAGCATTTTAAAAATGGACAAGTCAGACGACCAATAGCAGGAGTGTGGGGCTGGTGGGGCAGGAGGTCATGTGATGAGATCTCCAGGAATAAGTCCAACCAGAGTTGGCAACTTCAATCAGGAGCCGGGAGCAAAATTTCCATATTTTTTCCTTTGTCCATTGTTGGGATTCAGAATGCCGTTGGCAAGGTCACCATGTATTGCCATCTCTCGATGCCCTGAGAAGGGGCTGATGGGCCTTCTTCTTGACCCACCAATAACCTCCTTTCTTTGGCACAACTCAGTGGCTCACTAGGCCACCTGGGAGGACTTCATAAGGTCAGAAGTTCGCTGATGATTACACAATGTTCAGCACCACTCGTGACTCCTCAGGTACTGAAGCAATCCAAGAGCAGATCAGAGGCTGGGAATTCTGCAGCGAGTAACTCACCTCCTGACTCCCCAAAGCCTGTCCACCATCTGCAAGGCATATGTGTGCTGGAATACTCTCAACTTATCTGGATATTGCACCTCCAACAACACTCAAGAACCTCGACACCATCCAGGACAAAGCAGCCCACTTGACTGGCATCCCATCCACAAACATTCACTCCCTCCACCACCAATGCACAGAAGCAGCAGTGTGTACCATCTACAAGATGCACTGCAGCAACTCACCAAGACTCCTTAGGCAGCACCTTCCCAACCCACAACCACTACCATCTAGAAGGACAAGGGCAGCAGATAGATGGGAACACCACCACCTTCCCATCGAAGTCACTCACCATCCTGACTTGGAAATATATCACCGTTCCTTCACTGTCGCTGGGTCAAAATCCTGGAACTCCCTCCCTAACAGCACTGTGGGTGCACCTACACCACATGGACTGCAGCGGTTCAAGAAGGCAGCTCAGCAACATCTTCTCAAGGGTAATTAGGGATGGGCAACAAATGCTGGCCTAGCCAGTGGCTCCCATATCCGGTAAATGAATTTTAAAAAATGCATGTTTTTGCCAATATTCCTTAAAATCTTTTGTTAACAAAGATCTAGCAATCTCAGATTTGAAATTAACAATTCATCTCGCATCTATTACCAATTGCCAAATTTCCAATGCTATCAGTCGTCTCTAAGGCCCTAAGCTCTGGAATTCCCTCCCTAGACCTCTCTGCTCCTTTAAGGCCAACTCTGACCTGACCTGCTTTTGTAGCCACAGTATTTATATGGCTAGTCCTGTTCAGTTTCTGGCCAATGGTAACCCCATTGATGGTGGGGGATTCAGCGATGGTAATACCTTTTAATGTGATGGGGCGATGGTTAGACTCTGTCTTGTTGGAGGTGGTCATTGCCTGGCACTCGTGTGGCACGAACGTTACTTGCCACTTTTCAGCCCAAGTCTAAATATTGTCCAGATCTTGCTGCATTTGGACATGGACTCCTCAAAACCAGCCTCTTGGAATAGGATTTTGTCCACTGCTCCTGATCCCTCAATCTTTGGCTCGCATCTCTACCGTGCATTTTTGGAACATTCTTTTACGTTAAAATTGCTACGTTAGCTTAGAGGCAGTGCTTGAGGCAGACGAGATGTAATTGGAGGCAGCAAACCATACAATCAACGACAACAACAACAACTTGCATTTACATAGTGCCTTTAACGTAGTAAAACTCCCCAAGAGCATTATTAAACAAAATTTGGCACCGGGCTTCATAAGTAGATACTAGGACAAAAGTTTGGTCAAGAGGTAGGTTTTATGGAGTGTCTTAACCAGTGTCTTGACCCAGCGACAGTGAAGGAATTAGGTCTCAGATCAGCCATGTCTCATTGAATGGTGGAACGGGCTAGAGGGGCTGAATGGCCTGCTCCTATCCCTCTGTTCCTATTTGTCTCTCGCTCATGCTTGCAACAGTATCCAGGGATTAATCTTTAATTTCGGGAAACTCCAGGCCAATCCTGGAGAGTTGGCAATCCTACTCTGGAAGAAAAAGGTACTAATGTGGGGAAAATACAACAGTCCCTTTCCTAGAGGTTTCGCTGATAAATAAGTAACCTTTCAGCTCCGTCTGCACCACCAGCCCCCTCCGACACTACAGCTGGAATCTTGATGTAGTGCGAGTGTCCTGGTGGCAGGACCGGAAATACACACACCTTCCACTCATAGAGGGGATGGCTGGCCATGGGCAGGTCACATGACATGGCAGCCAGCCAATCGGATATTCATGGACAAGGCGCCCAGCCAATCGTGCAGTCGTGCCACGACCCCGCCGTCACCTCAGGGGGGTCGAAGGTCAGGTGCCATATGGGCAGCGGCTGTCTGGCGGTGCGAGTGGATGCCGCGAGACAACAGCTGCTGCCGGAACCTTCTGATCTTTCCACTGCCCCTTCCCCACCCACCGCCCCTCCCCCCCCCTCTCCGGGTGCCCTGGTACATGAATCAGAAAATGTTAGTACGCAGAAAAAAATTCCCTTCTCTGCCCTAAATGGGAGACTCCTTATTTTTAAACTGTGTCCCTTAGTTCTAGTCTCTTCCCACGAGGGGAAACATCCTCTCAGCATCCACCCTGTCGAAGAATCTTATACCTTTCAATAAGGTCACCTCTCATTCTTCTCAACTCCAATGGGTACAGGCCCAACCTGCCCACTCTTTCCTCATAAGGTAACCACCCACCCGCACCCCATCCCAGCTATCAGTAGAGAAAACCTTCTCTGAACTGCTTCTAATGCATACAAACAAGAAGCAGGAGTAGCAAATGGTACAGCAAGTGATTAGAAAGGCAAATGGAATGTTGTCATTTATTGCAAAGGGAATGGGATATAAAAATAGGGTTGTTTTGCTACAGCTGTACAGGGCATTGGTAAGACCACATCTGAAGTACTGGGTACTGTTTTGGTCTCCTTATTTAAAGAAGGATATAAATGCGTTCTGGAGCACTGTGTACAGTGCTGGTCACCTTATTTAAGGAAGGAGGTAAATGCATTGTAAACAGTTCACAGAAGGTTTACCAGACTAATACCTGGAATGGGTGGGTTGGCTTATGAGGAAAGGTTGGACAAGCTAGGCTTCTATCCACTGGAGTTTAGAAGAGTAAGAGGTGATTTGATCCAAACAGAAAAGATCCCGAGGGGTCTTGACAGCATTGGACGTGCAGAGGATGTTTATTCTTGTGAGAGGATCTAGAACTGGGGGGGCTCACTGTTTAAAAATGAGGGTCGCCCATTTAAAATGGAGGTGAGGCAAATTTTTTTCTCTCAGAAGGTCGTGAGTCTTTGGAACTCTCTTCCTGAAAAGGCGGTGGGAGCCTGGTTCCAGTGGTGTACTGCATGATTCGGTGCTGGGACCCTTGCTGATTGTAGTGCACATGAATGATCTAGACATGAATGTAGGAGGTATGATCAGTAAGTTCGCAGATGACATGAAAATTGGTGGTGTGATAAAGAGTGAGGAGGAAAGCCTTAGATTACAGGACAGTATAGATGGGCTGGTCAGATGGGCAGAACAGTGGCAAATAGAATTTAATCCTGAAAAGTGTGAGGTAATGCATTTTGGGAGGACTAACCAGGCAAGGGAGTACACGATGAATGATGGGGCCCTAGGAAGTACAGAGGATCAGAGGGACCTTGGTGTGCATGTCCATAGATCCTTGAAGGCAGCAGGACAGGTAGACAAGGTGGTTAAGAAGGCATATGGGATACTTGCCTTTATTAGGCGAGGCATTGAATACAAGAGCAGGGAGGTTATGATGAAATTGTATAAAATGCTAGTTAGGCCATAGCTGGAGTACTGTGTGCAGTTCTGGTTGCCACACTATAGGAAGGATGTGATTGCACTAGTGTAGAGGAGATTCACCAGGATGTTGCTGGGCTGGAGCATTTCAGCTATGAAGAGAGACTAGATAGGCTGGGGTTGTCTTCCTTAGAGCAGAGGAGGCTGGGAGGGGACCAGATTGAGGTGTACAAAATTATGGGGGGCATAGATAGGGTAAATAAGAAGAAGCTTTTCCCCTTAATGGAGGGGTCAATAACCAGGGGGCATAGATTTAAGGTAAGGGGCAGGAGGTTTAGAAGGGATTTGAGGAAAATATTTTCACCCAGAGGGTGGAGGGTATCTGAAACTCACTGCCTGAGGGGGTGGTAGAGGCAGGAACCCTCACAACATTTAAGAAGTAGTTAGATGAACACTTGAAATGCTATAGCATACAGGGCTACAGGCCAAGTGCTGGAAAATGGGATTAGAGTAGATAGGGGCTTGATGACCGGCACGGCCGAAGGGCCTCTTTCTGTGCTGTAAAACTCTATGATTCTATGACTAATATTTTTAAGGCAGAGGTGGTTCGATTCTTGATAAGCAAGGGGGCGATAGGTTATCGGGGGTGGGCAAGATGCAGATTTGAGGTTATGATCAGATCAACCATGATCTTATTAAATGGCGGAGCAGGCTCAAAGAGTCAAATGGCCTATTCCTGCTCCCTGTTCGTATGTTGGTATACGTTAGAAGCAGTTCAGAGAAGGTTTACTCTACTGATACCTGGGATGGGGTGGAGGGGGTGATTATCTTTTTCCATTAGTAGAAGGGTCAATAACCGGGGGCATAGATTTAAGATAAGAGGTAGAAGGCTAAGAGGGGAGTTGAGCAGAAATTTTTCACCCAGAGGATGGTGGGAGTCTGGAACTTACTGCCTGAAAGGGTGGTTGAGTCAGAAACTCTCGTAACATTTAAGATGTATTTAGATATTCACTTGTGTTGCCATAGCCTCCAGGTCTATAGGCCAAGCGCTGGAAAATGGGATTAGTGCAGTCAGACCTTTGTTGATCGGCATGGACATGATGGGCTGAATGGCCTCCTTCTGTGCTGTAAACGTCAATGAGTCTATCTTATGAGGAAAGGCGGGATGGGTTGGCCTGTATCCATTGGAGTTTAGAAGAATGAGAGGTGATCTTATAAAAATGTATAAGACCCTGAAGAGACTTGACAAGAGTAGATGCTGAAAGGATGTTTCCTCTTGTGGGACTGACTAGAACTAGGGGACGCAGTTTAAAAATAAGGGGTCTCCTATTTAGGGCAGAGAGGAGGAGAAAGTTTTTTCCCTCAGCGTGTCATGAGTCTTTGGAGCTCTCTTCCCTGGAGAGTGGTGGAGGCAGGGTCATTGAAGATTTTTAAGGTAGAGGTAGATAAATTCTTGACTAACAAGGGAGTCAAAAGTTATCGGGAGTGGGCAGAATTTGGAGTTGAGGCCACAATCAGATCAGCCATGATCTTATTGAATGGTGGGGTAGGCTCGAGGGGGCTGAATGGCCTACTCCTGCTCCTAATTCATCTGTTAGCGATGCCTCCCTGCAGGTTCTCCTCTAGGCCATCGCCATCCGGGAATGGCGGGAGGTCCAGTTCCCCAGTGATGGCAGCAAGAGGTCCTCCCTCCTGAGAACTTTTGACCAATGGGGAGTCCTATATACTTTGTATCAGCCACATCCTGGTCTCCGCCCACCTGACTATGGACATCTCCATCCTTGACCTGTATTCTGGAGGTCTCTTCGTAATGTCACTGGATTAGTAACCTAGCAGCCCAGCTAATGTTCGGGGGGGGTTGGGGTGCATAGGTTCAAATCCCACCAGGGCAAGTTGGAATTTAAATTCAATGAATGAATCTGGAATATAAAGCTTGTGTTGATGGTGACTATGAAACTATCATTGCTTGTTGTAAAATTGCACCTGGTTCACGAATGCCCTTCAGGGAAGGAAATCTGCTGTCCTTACCTGGTCTGGCCTACATATGACTCCAGCAATGTGGTTGACTCTTAACTGGCCTCAATTCAAGGGCAATCAGGGATGGACAACAAATCTTGCCCTTGTCAGCGATGCCCACATCCCATGAAAGAAGGAGCCAAAAAAAGAGCTTGATGTGGGTCTGTCTGTAATCTGTACATATCATCAGACAGGATAAGATCTCACCTGTCATGTGATGCAGCAGTTGGAATGTGCTGGTTGACCAATACTAGTAAGAGTCCTCCAGCAACATGTGTATGCATGCTACTGTAAACTTTGAATAAAGAAGTAACAATATAGTTTGCCAGTCTTGCTTGACTGATTGGTGAGCTCGTGTTTGAATTATAGAAGGAAACATAACTCACATAGTGACCCTGGAGCTTGAAGATTTCACCTTCCTTCCATCAGCCTCGACCTGCACTCCATCCTCCTTGACCTGCCCTCAGGACCTCACCATTGATCTTCCCTCTATAACCTTGGATCTCCTACCGTCACCTCCCGTCTGTAGATATTGACCTTTCCCATCTAGTCCAGCTCTGTCCTGCACGATCCCTGGTAGGTCTACCACAACCCACCCTCCCTCCCTCCCTCGGTCAGCCATACCCTGACTCCTCTTGCACAGCCAGCACTCTGCCTCCCTCCCTCGGTCAGATTCTTTAGTTCACCATTACTCATGAGTTCGAATCCTGGGGATTGGCTGGTCAGAAATACATATCAAGGTAAAGGTGAATTGTGCTTTGACTTCTCCTTTCTCCTCTAAAGGAAGTGCCTCGGCCTCCCACACAACGGATCTGAAACCCATTTCCTAGGTTTGATGGAGGTTTTCAAAATCCTGAGGGTCCTGGACAGAGTAGACAGAAAGAAACGGTTTCCACTCGTGAAAGGATTGAGAATGAGAGGGCACAGATTGAAAGTGTTTGGCAAAAAGAGGCGAAAGCGATATGAGAAAAAACTTTCTCGCGCAGCGAGTGGTTAAGGTCTGGAATGCACTGCCTGAGACTGGGGTGGAGGTAGGTTCAATCGAAGCATTCAAAAGGGGGCTGGACTGTGATCTGCAAAGGAAGAATGTGCAGGGTTACAGGGAGAAGGCAGAGGGAATGGCACTAAGCAAATTGCTCATTCAGAGAGCTGGTGCCGACACGATGGGCCGAATGGCCTCCTGTACTCCTGTAAAAGTTCTGTGATGTCTCCATTCCCTTGCACTGCCATCATCCAGTCTCAATGCAGCAATGACTCCTCTCCCAGGGTCCAACAAGGCTCCCCATGAAAGAAAAGCAGCTCCTATTCAGCCCAAATCCACCAGGATGACTATCTCGCCTGCTGCACACCACCTTTAACCTGTCGTGAATTTGAAGGCACACGTTTCTCGTAGGCTGGAGAGCTATTTGCAACAGTACCATTTAATCTGGCGAAATGGTGTTTTGATGAGTACGCGTGACAGACTCATGCATTTAAAATAGATTCCTGCCACTTGCTGCCTCAATCCACCTTCAATCTGCTGCACAATTCCTCACCTTCAGGCCGCTGTTGGGAAGGTGACGTTTCACCTCCTGCGCAATTAAGTGCGTTCGCCAGCCCCGTCTCCCGCTGCCCGGAGCGGCACAATATTCCAACCTTTTTACACAATTTTCCATTCTGCGAGATTGGAATCCCTCACAAAAGTGCTCATGTGGTTAAAAACATTAATGGCGTGGCTAGCTTATGTGGCTTGTTGGCAGCAATCAGCTCAGAGGTGTTTGTGTGTGAGGGTGTGTGTGTGAGGGGGTGTGTGTGTTTGTGTGTGTGTGAGGGTGTGTGTGTGTGAGGGTGTGTCTGTTTGTGTGTGTGTGAGGGTGTGTGTGTTTGTGTGTGTGTGAGGGCGTGTGTGTGTGAGGGTATGTGTGTGAGGGTGTGTGTGTTTGTGTGTGTGAGGGTGTTTGTGTGTGTGTGTGTGTGAGGGTGTGTGTGTGTGTGTGAGGGTGTATGTGTTTGTGTGTATGTGTGTGAGGGTGTGTGTATATATATATATATATATGTGTGTGTGTGCGTGTGTATGTGTGTGTGTATGTGTGTGTGTGTATGTGTGTGAGGGTATGTGTGTGTGTGTATGTATGTGTGTGTGTGTGTATGTGTGTGTGTGTGTATGTGTGTGTGTGTGTGGTCAGATATGGGCCCAGGCAGCTATGTGTCACGTTGGCTCGTTGTCACAGCAACCTCGCTGGCTCTTGGCCAAACTAGGCCGAGAAGTGGTAGTTTCTCTGTTGACATATTCCATTGACTCATCTGCCCTTTCTTAAATAAGTTTTTTTTTTTCCAAACCCTCTTTGGCCCACCACCGTCAGTTATAAATAAAATGGAAAAAAAGCTATCATGAAAATGTTTCACAGTTTTCAAGAATTTCCAACTGCAGATTCACAATGGATTTTTTAAACTTTTGTGTAGAATTTTTTTGTCTTTCCCTTGTTCTGTCTACGCCTACACCTCTGACTGCAGAAAGTCACAAAGATGTCACTGGCTCTGTGTGTGGGAGACAGCAGCAAGAAGCCAGTCGATTTCCTGTTTGTTGTTTGGGTTGCATGGGTAGGCAGCCTTGGGTTAGACTGTCTAACCTCAGCTCAATCACAAATCAAAGTAGCTTACAAAGGATACATGGCACAGAAACAGGCTATTCAGCCTAACCAGTCCTTTCTAATGTTTATCCTTAAACCTCCTCCCATCTTAACCACCATCATAACCCTCCATTCCCATCTCCTTGTCTAGCATCTACATTAATCACTTCAACCATTCACAGTTCCACATTCTCACCACTCTTATGTAAAGAAGTTCCCTAATTCCCTATTGAATTTCTTGATGATCGGCCAATTTTTTTTCCCCTGTGCATCTCTAATTGCCCTTTGACTGAACAGCTTGGTCGGCAGTTACGGTCTGGAGTCACACATAGGCCAAATGGGGGGGATAAGGATAGCAGATTTCCTTCCTAAAGGATATTAGTGAACCAGATGGATTTTTAATAACAATCAGTAATTGTCATGACCATCATTTTTATATTTCAAATTTATTAATTGAATTCAAATTCCAACAGCTACCATGGTGGGATTTGAACCCATATTCCCCAGAGTATTAGCCTGGGCATCTGTATTATTAGTACAGCGATGTTACCACTATGCCACCATCTCCCCCTAGAAGCTTAAGTTAATGGCTTCTAGTTTAGCTGTTCCCTACAAGAGGAAACATTCTCTCTGTATCCACCTCTATCAAAACCTTCCAGAATTTTAAAGACCTCAATTAGGTCACCCCTCAACCTTCTTTTTTTCAAGAGAAAAGAAACCAGCCAATCAATCCCTTCCTGATAAAATACATTTCTGTTATCATCCTTGTAAATCTTCCCTGCACCCTCTCCAGTGCCTCTAGCTCCTTTTTACAACATGGGGACCAGAACTACACACAGTACTCTAATTGCAGCCTAACCAGGTTCAATACAGATTTAGCATAATTTCCCTATTTTTCATTTCTATCCCTCTAGGAATAAAGCCTGGTGCTTGAGTTGCTTCTTTTTATAGCCTTGCTAACTTGTGTAGCAACTTTTAGTGAATGGTGCAGAGACCCATTCTCAGCAAACAAAAGGAATAGATTCAAGCCTTACACCTTTTGTGAATTAGCCGGGAGCTTGGGGAGCCTATAGTTCCCCATTGCTTTACTGTGGCAACGCCTCAGCCAATCAGAGTTGACTAGCCAACCAATCAGCATCCCTTTATCCTATAGCACAAATTATGGTGATCGTTTGAAATTTGGCATTCTTGTATTTGTCCTGATGAGTGCAAGACGAAAAGCTTCAGCAACATGTCTCTCTTTTCAGCAATCTGTACTACCAAGCGATTAAAACTGCTGAAGAAAAATCTGGGCGATTAGTTTCTGATATACCTGAGCAATCGAAAACAGCCCAGGAAACCACCCTATCTCTGGTAAGAGGTGATGACCGCCCCTTGTCAGGAACAGATCCAACTCTCAAAGGAATTTAGGGAATTGGCATCCACAGCACAAAACGACAGTCTGTTCCGGAGGTCCACTATTCTCTGGAAAAAGAACGATGCTCTGACACCTAATGTAGATCTGGCCTTATTTAACTTAAAATCATGCACTCTGCTCCTACCTAACCTTCTTAATTGGAAGAAACTGTGAACTGGAACACAATCTATTCTTGAATATTGCTGAAAACAGAGACATGTTGCCGAAACATTTTGTCTTGCACCCATCAGAACAAACACAAGAATGCCAAATTTCAGACGCTCACAACAATTTATACTACACGAGAAAAAGGTGGTTGACAAATCGATTCTTTATGGCCGAGGCGTTGTCATGGAGAAAGCAACGGGGAACTTTGGTCTCTCAAGCTCCCGGGTAATTCATCATCTTATAAGCCTCAATCAGATCCACCCCTCAGTCTACATTCTCTAAAGTGTAGAGTCCTTTCTCTTTTAACCCATCTCGATAACAGGTGCTTGTTTCGAAGGAGCTTCGTTCATGGTTCCCCTAACAAGCTCCCGCCTACATCCCCCAATCTGTGTGATAGAGGTGGGCAAAAAGGAAAAAAAAAGGACTTGCATTTCTATAACGACCTCAGGACGTCCCAAAGTGCTTTACAGCCAAGGAAGGATTTTTCAAAGTGGAGTCAGGTTCAAAGACTTTCATGTTTACCTGCTGTGTAGTCTTAATAACATTTAGATGCAAAGTTTTATAGCTGGGCTGCTTCAGAGTAAACAGTTTGACACCGCTTCTGTCACAGCAAGAATTACAAGGTAATTCTGTTTTTGTTAAGAATTACAAGGTTGTGGATTCAGTCTAGTACTTCAGTGGGAGGGGAGGCTGTGGCATAATGGTATTTTCACTAGACTGGTATTCCAGAGACCCAGGGTAATCCTTTGGAGGACCCAGGTTTGAACCCCACCAGAGCAAATGGTGAAATTTGAATTCAATAAAAATCTGGAATTAAAAGTCTAATGATGATCATGAAACCATTGTTGTAAAAACCCATCTGGTTCACTAATCTGCCACCCTTACCTGGTCTGGCCTGCATTTGACTCCAGACCCACAGCAATGTGGTTGACTTTTAAATGCCCTCTGAACAAGGGCAATTAGGGATGGGCAATAAATGCAGGCCTAGCCAGTGATGCCCGCACCCATCAACGAATAATAAAAAAAGTACTGATGGAGTCTTTGACATGAGACATTAAATTGTGCATGTTCAGAGGGAGGTGGAGAGACTAAGCGTGGATGCTGAAAGGGTGTTTCTCCTTGTGGGAGGGACGAGAACTAGGGGACACCGTTTAAGAAATAAGGGGTCTCCCATTTAGGACAGAGATGAGGAGAAATTTTTTTCTCCTCAGAAGGTCATGTGTCTGTGGAACTCTCTT
Source organism: Cetorhinus maximus (assembly GCF_964194155.1). Lineage (NCBI taxonomy): Eukaryota > Metazoa > Chordata > Chondrichthyes > Lamniformes > Cetorhinidae > Cetorhinus > Cetorhinus maximus. The sequence goes on along the minus strand of NC_135910.1, from coordinate 15,344,372 downwards.
CCCCGGACAGTGGTAGAGGCAGGGTCATCGGATATTTTTAAGGCTGAGGCAGATAGATTCTTGACTAACAAGGGATTCAAACGTTATTGGGAGTAGGCGGGAATGTGGAGTTGAGGCCACAATCAGATCAGCCATGATCTTATTGAATGGCAGAGCAGGCTCGAGGGGCCTAATGGCCTACGCCTGCTCCTAATTTATATGTTGTTCAAGTGACTGGAGAAGCTGAGATTGTTCACCTTACAGCAGAGAAGATTAAGGGGATATTTAATAATTTTGATGGATTAATGGAGGAGAAATTGTTTCCAGAAGCAGGATGTTCAGTAACTAGAGGGACACAGGTTTAAGATAATTGGTGAAAGAACAATTGAGAGAATTTTACTTTGCATAGCGAATTGTTGTGACCTGGAATTGCCTGAAACAGTGGTGGAAGCAAATAGGAACTTTGAAAAGGGGGACCTAGGGCAAATACTTGAGAAAGAAATGGTTGCGAATTGGATAACTCTTTCAAAAAGCTGGCAGAGGCACGATGGGCCAAATGGTCTCCTTCTATGCTGTATGACCCTATGACCCAAAGTAAAAGGCTGTTCAAAAATGCAAGGGAGTTCCCCACATGTCTCACCACAATCCTCCCTCAACCAATATCATCGAAATCAGAAAATTTGGTTATTCATCTCATTGCTGCCCACAAAATATCCATCTTATTTTCCTACATAACAACAGTGACTACATTTAGTTGGCTGTGATCCTCCTTGGGACGTCCTGATTGGGTTTGTTCCCTCCCTGGCCCAGAGTGGGGTGTTTCCCACAGTGTTCCCTAACTGAAGTCTCCTGAAGCCAGTTGCATAAGTCCCAGGACAGGAGAATTATAAACAAGTGGAGGCAGATGGAAAATTATTTCCCACACCAGGCAGGGAAACCAGAAAGTTGAATGCTTTCCATTCAGGCAGATTTTTTTAAACCTCTTTCTCTCCCTCTCCCTCATTGAAGGTCTTTGCTCAGGTGTCACTGCCTGGTAGCAGTTACCCCCCACCCCAGTGGTCAAATGTGAGCCCTCACAGTGAGTATCACCAAAAAGAACCTTTCTTTTAAAAATTCCTTCATGGGATTTAGGTGTGACTGACAAGGACCAGCATTTGCTGCCCACCCTAATTGCCCTTGAGGGTAGTTAAGACTCAATCACATTATTGTGGGTCTGGAGTCACATGTAGGCCAGACCAAGTAAGGATGGCAGATTTCCTTGCTTTAAAGAGGCATTAGTGAACCAGATGAGTTTTTACAACAATCAACGATGGTTGTATGGTTATTATTACTGAGACTAGCTTTCAATTCAGGATTTTTAAAATTAGCTGAACTGAAATTCCATCAGCTGCTGTGTGGGATTTGAACCCACACCCCCAGAACATCAGCCTGGGTCTCTAGATTACTAGTCCAGTTATATTACCACAATGTCACTGACCACAGAGAGTAGCTCAGACTATTCCTGTCCTGCATCCCCATTCATGAACTGTGGCAAGGGAGACAGATAGAGAACAACAGTGACCATTAACACAGGGCACTGCGTAATGAGTCTTTAGTGGCAATATTGACACCTTGAGGCAGAAGATGGAGGGCTTGAATCCCACCCCAAACAGTCTCGGTGAACTCTGGCTTGGAATTCCATGTTGATATCCAGTAAGATAATCCCATCAGGTCAGTGCCCCAGCTCCGTGATTGAATGGGTTATGGGATTCCCAAAAAACTCACCCCCCACCCCCAGTCTGTGTAGAATGAACAACCCTATAGGCTTGTATAAAGATGGATACACCATGTACTGTAAAACCATTAATCAGTCTACAAATCCTTCCAGAGTTCTCCGAGGGAAGAGCAAAAAGGAGAATCTCACATTTATATAGCACTTTTCACGGCCACAGGACGTCTGAAGAATGAAGAACTCTTCGAAGTGTGGTCATGTGTAATGAAGGAAATGCAGCAGCCAATTTGCACACAGCAAGCTCCCACAAACAGCAATGTGATAATGGCCAGATAACCTGATTTTGATCGAAGGATAAATGTTAGGCAGGACTCCAGGGGGAGCTCCCCTGCTCTTTTTCAAAAATAATGACCATGGGACCTTTTATATCCACCTGAGCGGGCAAGTATTCCCAACAGGGCAGCACTCCCTCAGTACTGCAATGTCAGCCTAGATTTTTTTTAATGTTTAAGCCCTGAACCCACAACCTTGTGACTCAGAGGTAAGTGTGCTACCAACTGAGCCACAGCTAAGCATAGGGACAGTCCATGATGCCCTCTGCAGTCAGTGATGTAGTGGTAATGTAACTAGACTAGTAATCCAGAGATACCGGGCTGATGCTCTGGGGATATGGGTTCAAATCCCACCACAGCAGCTGGTGGGATTTTGATTCAATTAATTAAAAAATCCGAAATTGACAATGATCAGTAACAAAACCTGAAACAAACAGGAGGGGGTCGGGGGTGTGGTTACTGAGCCTCTCGCTATGATTGAGATCAGCTAACACTGAGGACCAAGCAGAGGAAAGTCTGGCCTTACGTATTGCTAATAGACTGGGCAATGGCATCATCCAATAGCTATCAGGGTTGGCAATATACTCACTGTTGTAATATAGAAAGCTCCCACAACCAGCAATGGCGAAATAATGTTATTTTGAAGTGATGTCGATTGAGGGATGAATATTGGCCCAAGGCTCCTACAAAGAACTTCCCTGCTCACCTTCCAACTAGCAGCCAAGGGAAAAAGCGCAGAAGGAAAGAGGTTGAACCTGTTGGGGTTGGATGATCACTTGATACGTCTGTACTACAAGCCTTTGTTTTCCTTGTAGACGAGTGGTAATGTTGTTGGGTTAGTAAGCCAGAGGCTTTGAAAAATGCTCTGGGGGAAATGGGCTCAAATCCCATCACAGCAGCTGGTGGACTTTCAATCCAATTAATAAATTGGAAAAGGAAAGACAGTAACCATGTGATCAAAAACCCAGCTGGTTCACTAAAGGAAATCTGTCCTCCTTACTCAGTCTGGCCTACATGTGACTCCAGACCCACAGCAATGTGGTTGACTCTTAACTGCCCTCTGAAATGGCCAAGCATGCCACTCAGTTCAAGGGCAAGTAGGGATGGGCAACAAATGCTGGCCTTGCCAGCAACACCCACATCCCATCAAAAAAAATCTTAGAGTGTGGTCACCATGTTCAAGTGAGGAGGAGGAGGAGGTACTGAATGAATAAAAGAGCAAGAATAAATCTGAAAGTTGTGTTTACTTTCAAGAGAAAATAAGAGTGGAATTTAGAGAATGAAAACATGTCAAAATCAACAACTTTCACATATGTAGTACCTTTAATGTAGTAAACAGCAATGCCCACATGAATGAATAAAAGGAAAGGAGATATGGACAGGTAACCAAAAGCTTTTTTTCAAAGCACATCTTGAAAGAGGCAGAGAGGTTTAGGGAGAGAATTCCAGAGCTTGGGGCCCAGGCAACTGATTGGCACGGTCGTCAATGCTGGAACAATTAAAACCAGGAATGCACAAGAGGCCAGAATTAGAGGAGCTCGGGGATTGTAGAGCTGGGGGAGGTTACAGAGATAGGCGCTGGCAAGCCAAGGGGGGATTCGAAAACAAGGACGAGAATTTTAAAATTGAGGCCTGACTTGGGAGTTCGGCTGTCATTGAAATGCAAATGAATGTTCCCTACAAGCAACCAACTTTGTGATCTCTCAGATTTCTTATTGCTTCCCCCTTTGTCATCTCTTGCTATTTCCCACATCCCAACTTGTCCAAAAATTCCAGCTGCTGGATTCTATTGCTATTTTTTCTCCTGACTGGGAATTCCCAGGATTTTCTTTCTCCCAGAGGGAGAAGGGGAAAATCCCCTGATCTGCCAAAGAGCAAGCGAATCAGGGTCAGGCTTATCCTGTGGCCTGTTTGCACTGTGTCAGTGAGTAGTGTTCTCATGTTTGAGCCAGAAGGGCTGTGGGTTCAAGTCCCACTCCCAGGGCAAAGTCTAAACTGACGCGCCCAGGCCCGCCAGTGTCTATCTCTGTAATCTCCTCCAGCCCTACAACCCACCCCCCCAACCTGCCCCCACCCCCCAAGATCTCTGTGCTCCTCATATTTCAGTGACAGGGAGTGCTGTGCTATTGGAGATGTAAGCTGGGATTTTCCAGTCCCACCAGAAACAGGCAAAGTACAGGCGGGACAAAAAAGTTTGGAGAGAAAGTCAATTGACTTTTGGCCGCGCTCCAGATTTTCCTGTCCCATCTACGGCGATGCCTGCTGCTGGCAGGACTGGAAAATCCTGCCAGTATTTGTTTGGTTTTTTTGTTCTGTCATGGGGCATGGGCATTGCTGGCTGGGCCAGCATTTATTGCCCATCCCTAATTGCCCCTTGAAAAGGTGGTGGTGAGCTGCCTTCTTGAACCGCTGCAGTCCATGTGGTGTAGGTACACCCACAGCGCTGTTAGGGAGGGAATTCCAGGATTTTGACCCAGTGACAGTGAAGGAACGGCCGATATATTTCCAAGTCAGGATGGTGAGTGACTTGGAGGGGAACTTGCAGGTGGTGGTGTTCCCATCTATCTGCTGCCCTTATCCTTCTAGACGGTAGAGGGCACAGGTTTGGAAGGTGCTGTTGAAGGAGCCTTGATGAGTTGCTGCAGTGCATCTTGTAGATGGTACACACACTGCTGCTACTGTGCGTTGGTAGTGGAGGGAGTGAATGTTGAAGGTGGTGGATGAAGTGCCAATCAAGTGGGCTGCTTTGTCCTGGATGGTGTTGAGCTTCTTCCAGGCAAGTGAAGAGTAATTCATCATACTGCCAAATTGTGTCTTGTAGATAGTGGACAGGTTTTGGGGAGACAGGAGGTGAGTTACTCGCCACAGAATTCCCAGCCTCTGACCTTCCTGTCACAGAATTCATCTGAACAGAGGCCACATCTCCTGTCTTGGATGAATGTAAGAGATCCACAGCCACTATTTAGAAGAAAAGCAGGGAAGTTCTCCCTGATCCCCAGACAAAATATTTATCCCTCAACCAACATCACTAAAAGAAAGTTATCTCTTCAGTGCCACATTGCTGTTTGTGGGATCTTGCTGTGCACAAATTGGCTGCTGTGTTTACTACATTACAACAGTGACTACACTTCAAAAGTACTTAGTTGGCTATGAATGGTGCTTAAATAAGATTCAGGAAATAACAGGCACGATGAAATCAATTTTCACGTTTCGACAAAGGAGAGCCAATGGATGTTATCTACTTGGACTTCCAGAAGGCCTTTGACAAGGTGCCGCACAGGAGGCTGCTCAGTAAGGTAAAAGCCCATGGCGTTAGAAGCAAGGTACTAGCATGGATAGAGGATTGGCTGTCTGGCAGGAGGCAGAGAGTGGGGATAAGGGGGTCCTTCTCAGGATGGCGGCCAGTGACTAGTGGAGTTCCGCAGGGGTCAGTGTTGGAACCACAACTTTTCACTTTATACATTAATGATCTAGATGAAGGAACTGAGGGCATCCTGGCTAAGTTTGCAGATGATACAAAGATAGGTGGAGGGACAGGTAGTATTGAGGAGGCAGGGAGGCTGCAGAAGGATTTGGACAGGTTAGGAGAATGGGCAAAGAAGTGGCAGATGGAATATAACGTGGGCAAGTGTGAGGTCATGCACTTTGGTAGGAAGAATAGAGGCATAGACTATTTTCTAAATGAGGAAATAATTCAGAAATCTGGAGTGCAAAGGGACTTGGGAGTCCTAGTCCAGGATTCTCTTAAGGTTAACTTGCAGGTTGAGTCAGTAGTTAGGAAGGCAAATGCAATGTTGGCATTTATTTCAAGAGGACTAGAATATAAAAGCAGGGATGTGTTGCTGAGGCTTTATAAGGCTCTGGTCAGACCACATTTAGAATATTGTGAGCAATTTTGGGCCCCATATCTCAGGAAGGGTGTGCTGGCCCTGGAGAAGGTTCAGAGGAGGTTCACGAGAATGATCCCAGGAATGAAAGGCTTAACATATGAGGAACGTTTGAGTACTCTGGGTCTATACTCGATGGAGTTTAGAAGGATGAGGGGGGATCTGATTGAAACTTACAGAATACTGAAAGGCCTGGATAGAGTGGACATGGGGAAGATGTTTCCATTAGTAGGAGAGACTAGGACCTGAGGGCACAGCCTCAGAGTAAAGGGAAGACCTTTTAGAACAGAGATGAGGAGAAACTTCTTTAGCCAGAGAGCGGTGAATCTATGGAATTCATTGCCACAGAAGGCTGTGGAGGCCAGGTCATTGAGTGTATTTAAAACCGAGATAGATAGGTTCTTGATTGGTAAGGGGATCAAAGGTTACGGGGAGAAGGCGGGAGAATGGGGTTGAGAAACTTATCAGCCATGATTGAATGGCGGAGCAGACTCGATGGGCCGAATGGCCTAATTTCTGCTCCTATATCTTATGGTCTAATGGTCTTATGGTCTTATGGTTTTGGTAGCTCTCTGACCTCTGACACTTAATGTTGTGGGTTCAAGCACCACTCTGCAGACTTGAGTCAGTAATCCGGGCGAATATTTTAGCGTGTGTAGATTCACCTCGGAGGTGCGAGCTACTGATGACCCTCAACTGTCCTGAGCCCCAACCTCCCCCCCACCCCAGCCCCAGAAAATCACAAGGGAATAGAGGAGAAAATTGAAGCTAGGAAGCTTTAATTAAAGGGTTAACCGTCAAGATGCACAATTTATTACTGCTGGATAATTTGAAAAAGTGCAGAAGGAAAGAGGTTGAACCTGTTGGGGTTGGATGATCACTTGATACGTCTGTGCTACAAGACTTTGTTTTCCTTGTAGACGAGTCTGGGCGTTTGTAGAGAGGGGGTTTCCAGCTGGGAGTTATGCAAAGCAGACCGTACAGAACATTAGGCCACACTGGTGTTGGAAACAATAGGACTGTTGGCAGACAAGGAGATAACTTTTAAAGAAAGCACAAACCACACCCTGACCTAAATGATTACTTTGCTATTCTTCACAAGTCAAATGTCCTCGGGGGAACATGTACCTCGAATCCAGCTTGCGTGCTTTCCAGGGCTGGACTCAAGCCACATGGTTGAACAGTCATGTTTGTTTTCAAGCTGGAGGAGTCCGACAACACTCAAGAAGTTCCACACCATGAGGGACACGCCAGCCTGCTCAATCGGCACCTCCATCCACCACCTTAAACACTCACTCCCTCCACCACCTACGCACAGTGGCAGCAGTGTGTGTACCACCTACAAGATGCACTGCAGCAACTCACCAAGGCTCCCTTCGACAGCACCTTCCAAACGTGTGACCTCTACCACCTAGATTGACAAGGGCAGCAGACACATGGGAACACCACCACCTGCAAGTTCCCCTCCAAGTCACTCACCATCCTGACTTGGAAATGTATCGGCCGTTACTTCACTGTTGCTGGGTCAAAATCCTGGAACTCCCTTCCTAACAGCACTGTGGGTGTACCTACACCACACGGACTGCAGCGGTTCAAGAAGGCAGCTCACCGCCACCTTCTCAAGGGGCAATTAGGGACAGGCAATGATTGCTGGCCTAGCCAGTGATGACCACATCCCATTAATTATTAAAACACATTTCCTTCCTCAGCAGACCTAGCAACATTATAAACCTGCTCTGAATGATGGAGTTTTTAACTATAGTTTGTAAAGACATTGAATATCCCCCTCCCACAATCGATCCTTTTACGCTGCTCCCCCACTCCCTTATAAAAAGAAAAACTTGCATTTATATAGCATCCGTCACGGCCTCAGGATGTCCCAACACACCTTACAGTCAATGAAGTACTTTTTGAAGTGTAGTCACTGTTGAAATGTAGGAAATGCAGCAGCCAATTTGCACACAGCAAGCTCCCACAAACAGCAATGAGATAATGACCAGATCATCTGTTTTTAGTTGAGGGATAAATATTGGCCAAGACACAGGGGGAGAACTCTCCTGTTCTTCTTCGAAATAATGGCTGTGGGATCTTTTACGTCCACCCATGAAGGCAGATGTTTAACATCCCATCCAAAAGACAGTACTTCCGACAGTGCAGCACTCCTTCTATATGAGTGGACTCTTGTGTCTACAAATCTCTGGCCCCACATTTCAGTAGATATTTTGCACATGATCCCCCATTGAATTTTGGTGAGGAGCCTCAGGAGACAGAGAGAGAGTTGGGGGGGCAGAGAGAGAAAGGGAGAGGGAAAGAGAAAAAAAGAGTGAGAGAGAGAGAGAGAGAGACGGGTGATACGATTTTGGGTTATGAGAGAGAGTGGGATTGCTCCAGCAAAGAGCTAGCACAGACAAAGAGCTGAATGGCCTTTCTATGTGCTGTGAGCCTCTATGGTTCTGTAGAAAGACAGAAGGTTAGCATGCAGGTGTAGCAAGCAACTAGGAAGGTAAATGGCATTTTGAACTTTATTGCAAAGGGATTGGGGTACAAGAATCAAGGAAGTCTTGCTACAATTGTACAGGCCTTCGGTAAGACCAACCCGGAATACTGCGTGTAATTTTGCTCTCCATATTTAAGCAAGGATATATTTACATTGGAGGTGGTACAGCGAAGGTTCACTAAATTGATCCCCATGATCAGAGGGTCTCACCTTTGGTTGATTTTCTTCCTTCTCCCCACTACTCTCTTCCCTAACCTAGAGGAATTAGGCTAATTATAACGCCCTTCCTTAACTCAGAACCCCAGTTGAGATCTGTTAGCTCATCACAGAGCCCGGAAATCAACCTTCCACTTACGTAGAAAATAAGGAATCAGAGCAGGAGAAGACGATTCAGCCCTCAAGCCAAGGCTGATCCTCGGCCTTCACCTCACTTTCCCACCCCACTCCCCAAATCCCATGATTCCTTGTAAGACCAAAGATCTATCTCAACCTTAAATATGTTCAACGATGGAGCATCCACAACCCTCTGGGGTTGAGAATTCCAAAGATTCACAACTCTTTGAGTGAAGAAATTTCTCCTCATCTCAGTCCTAAATAATCGGTCCCTTATCCTGAGACTGTGCCCCCAGGATCCAGATTCTCCAGCCAGGGGAAACCACCACTCAGTGTCTTCCCTGTCAAGCCCCTTCAGAATCTTGTATGCTTCAAGAGGATCACCTCTCATCCTTCTAAACTCCAGAGAATACAGAACCAATTTACTCAGCCCCTTATCATAGGATAACCCTCTGATCCCAGGGATCAATCTGGTGAACCTTCACTGTACTGCCCCCAATGTAAGAGTATCCTTGCTTAAACATGGAGACCAAAATTGCACGCAGTATTCCGGGATGGTCTTACCAAAGGTCTGTACTATTGTAGCAAGACATCCTTGATTCTTGTACCCCAATCCCTTTGCAATAAAGGTTGAAATGCCATTTACCTTCCTTGTTGCTTGCTGCACCTGCATGCTAACCTTCTGTCTTTCTACAGAACCATAGAGGCTCATAGCACAGAAAAAGGCCATTTGGCCCTTTGTCTGTGCTAGTTCTTTGCTGAAGCAATCCCACACTCTACCATAGCCCAAAATCTTATCCCCTGTCTGTCTCTCTTTCTCGCTCTCTCTTTTTCTCTTTCCCTCTCCCTTTCTCTCTCTACCCCCACACCCCCCACCCCACCTCTCTCTCAGTCTCCATCATCCTTCTTGTGGGGTAACACTCCCACCATGACCCCAGGATCTTGGCTGTGGAAGTCTGCATGTGCCTGATCTTGGTGCGGTCCATTTCACCTGCAAGGGACCCAGGTTGCCTCATCCCTTCTCACGCACTCTGTGATTCTGGCGTTTGGCCCATGGTATAGCATGGAGTTGTGGTTAATGAATGAATGTGTCTGGGGATAGATTTATATTCTGCGTCACAAGACAGCACAGGACAAAACCACAAGAGATGCAGCTTTTGGGTGGCACTGGTTGTGTTTCCGTCGCCTAGCAACAGCACTGATACTTGAAAACCGCAAGTACTCGCTCCCAACCACCCTAAAGTAAAACTCTCAACTTGCCAAATGCACCAGTCCTATATGGGCACAGGCTTGATGCCTAGTTTGTGCCCACTTCACTAATCTCAGACAAGGGGTACATAGCGCTTTAAGATGCTAGTGGAGCTACTGCTCCTGGGCATTGGAAAGAGGGTGGGCAGAGGGGGAGGGAGTGGCAGAGGGGGAGGGAGTGGCAAAGGGGGGAGGTGGTGGAAAATTAGTCAGGGATCCTACCCCCTCCCCGTGGAAACTGCAGTTGCTCTCGGTGAGGGCGAGATTGGTGAGGGGTGTGATGCAACCTGTGGTCAATCAGCCCCAGTGTGGTTTTAAAATTCTGTCATGGGATGTGAGCATTTGTCATCCATCCCCTAATTGCCTTGAACTGAGTGTCTTGCACTAGGGCAGTACAGAGTCAACCACATTACTATTAGTCTGAAATCATGGGTAGGCCAGACCAGCAGATTTCCTTCCCTAAAGGGCATTAGTGAACCAGATGTGTTTTCACAACAAAGTTTGGTAGTTGTCATGGTCACCATTACTGACAGCTAGTTTTATATTCCAGATTTACTAATTGAATTTAATCTCCACCAACTGCAGTGGGATTTGAACTCATGTCCACCAAGCTACACCACTAGATTATTAGTCCAGTGATAATACCACTATGCCACCACATGCCACACTTGAGCAGCTATTCGGCAGGAGTGCAATTGTTTCCAGTTCGCTCCCCATAAGAGGAAGAGGGAGAAAAAAACCAGGAAAATTAAGAAGAGGACTGAACAGGAATCGTGGCAATCAATTCATAAGAATTTCATTCCTTTGCACCAAGCTAGTTAAAAGGGGATAAACCATGTAAGCATCTTGTCGTGTCACAGGTACAATTTTTGGGGATTCCCAAGTTCTTGTAGGTGGGGAAAATCTACATTGGGAGGCGAGCCACAAGAGAAGGGTTCCCACGATGATGATCAATGATCCAATCAGCTCCTGTCCTGTTCATAAATATCTCGCTGAGAAGAGAGACATGTTGCTGAAGCTCTTTTGAGTTATCAACAGTCACAGATTGCAACTCTTTCGAGTACAATCACAGTTCTTGGTTTCCGGGAGTGGGACATGAACCCACAACCCTCTGATTCAAAGGCGAGGGTGCTATGAACTGAGCCACAGCTGACACCTCCAAAAAAGCCTTGCGCTTATAAGGATGTGGAAGAATAAAATACACCTACAGGACAACTAAGGGTTAAACAGTTAAAACCGTAGTGGAATACTACAGCACAATTCCCTCTTTTGTTCTAGCAGGTACACCTGCAGCTGCCAGCTAACTGAGCAGGAAAGGAGAAAAGGAGTATCATAAACAAGCTTCCTAGAATCCTTGAGACAAGGCTAGGATGTCTGCCCCCAACACAAAGAGACAGGATCAAGCAATGGTCATCTGTTCTCTAGCGTGTACACCCCCTAGCACTAAAGATAAGGTCAAGCATGGTTATCTATTCTCTGTCTCACTTTTTTATTACCAGATGGGCTTCCCCCAATATCCTGTATAGTCATAAATTAGAATAGACTAATTGTGTGTTGCATGCCAAAGACAATGATTCTCAATGTAATTAATTATTGAAGGTTAGACAGTCTTATCACCTTCAAGCTCTTTGATATGTACGACTTTTACGATAAATACGTGTGTGCTCTGATGCTTCCTCAGAGTGTCAGCTAGCTCCATTGTATGCTGCTGGGCTCTCCGTGATATCACGATTTAATAAAGGCTTCCGAGACAAACCTCCTGGGTCTGAGTGTTCACTCCGATTTCCGCGACAAAGGACAAATGCAAAAATGCCAAATTTCAAACAATCACAACAATTTACAACACAGGAGAAAAGGGTGCTGATTGGTTGGGAAGTCAACAATCCTGAATGCACTAATAGCTGCACTAACAACCAATTTAAGATAATCAGTCAAGCTCGTAATGTGGCTCATTTACATTTACTAGAAGCAACACACATTCATACACAGGGACCCATTCTCTGCAAACAAAAGGAATATGTTCAAGCCTTGCGCCTTTTTTGAATTACTTGGGAGCTTGGGTAGCCTTTAGTTCCCTGTTGCTTTCTACATGGCAACACCTTGGCCAATCGGAGTGAACTTGCCAACCAATCCGCACCCTTTTCTCCTGCAGTGTAAATTGATTTACTTGTTTGAAATTTGGTATTCTTGTGTTTGTCCTGATGGGTGCAAGTCGAAATGCTTCAGCAACATGTCCCTCTTTTCAGCAAAATTCAAGTTCTGTAGTACCAAGCGACTGTTACTAAATATCCCATTTGATTCATTAACACACACAGGTACAAACCTGGAATCTTACAGATGCAATCCACTGATAACAGCTTCCCATACAGGCAGATTGCTGCAGCCTTACCTTCTGCCGGCTTGCTCCCTGTTAAATTAGGTTACTGCTTCCATCCTGAGCATTGTTCTGTATGTGGGGCAGCCCTAGCGCTGAACTAAATTTACAGCTGAAGGAAACGCGGACCGAGGAGGCAAAGAAGAGGCAAATCAGGCTGAATTACACCCTCCTTTCAGAGTTTATACATGTGATATAAAAAACACAGGGAGCACAGGCGGGGATCAAAAGATGCTCAGTTAATTGTGGGTGATGGACAGATATGCACTCTGTCCCTGTCACGCGCTCTTACACAGTTTTTCTCTCTAACCCCTTCACCTTGTCTCTCTCCATCATAGGGTTGGGGGGAGTTATTCTGGGTGTCAGAGGCGCTGGCTTTCAGCTGAGACGTTAAACTGTCTGCTCTCTCTGGTGAACTGAAAAGATCCAATGTCGCTATTTCGAAGAAGAGCAGGGGAGTCTACCCCAGAACCACGGCCAATATTTATTCCCCCAACCAACATCTCTTAAAACAGGTGTTAATATATCACATTGCTGCGTATGGGAGCTTGCTGTGCACAAATTAGTTGCTGTGTTTCCCCACATTTCCAAGTGTTGATGCTTCAACAATTGATTGTAAAGTGAAGGGTTATGTATAAATGCAAGCCTTGCTTTTATATAAAGCTTTCCCAAGCCTTGCCTGACCTCCTGTAGCCCTACACCCCAGCTGTTTATTTTATATCTCAGATCTATGCAGAGGTGTCACTAGTTTCTACATTTGCAGGAACTTTATTTACAGAGTTTTATGCAATGCTTTAAAATGTCTACCCCCTCATGCTTCTAGCAGCTTCCAGCTCCTTCTGCGGAGTTTGTTTATTTTGTTCTGAGTCCACACCCAGGCTTAATCAATCAAGCACAGTGAGCATAGATCAGTTGCCAGACTCACATAATCAAACACAGAACAATTGAAACATTGATCACTACACCAGCCAGTGCCTTTCACTCTTCTGGCCTCCTGTGCAAACTACACACCCCCATACCCCGTTCACCCAGCCGCCATCAGTGGTCCGGTCTTCAGCTGCCCAGACCTTCACACAAAGGGTGGTAAAGTTTGGAACTCTCTTCCACAAACAGGAGTCAATGCTCGATCAATTGTTAGCTGTAAAATTTGAGGTTCATAGATTTTCTGTTAACGAAAAGTATTAAGATACGTGGGGAAAAGATGGATACATGGAGTTAGGCCCCATATCAGCCATGATGACAATAAATGGTGGATCGGGCTCGAGGGATAAAATGGCCTCCTTGGCCTCCTCCTGATTCAATGTTCTAATTTCCTGCAACTACAACCCGCCTCCTTGTTTTGCTTCTAAAAGTCTCCTCAAAACTCATCTTTGTACCCTTTGTACTGTTGGAGTTTCTCCTTCTATCACTTCTCACCCTCTGTTGTTCCATAAATATTGGCCAGGACACTGGGGCGATCTCCCCAGCTCTTCTTCATAATAGTACCATGAGATCTTTTACAGAGAGGGCAGGTATGTCCTTGGCTTCATTTCTCATCCAAAAATGGCACCTCTGACAGTGCAACGTTCGCTTGGTACTGCATTGGGAGTATAGGCCTGGACTTTGTGCTCAAATCTCTGGAGTCACCATGTTGTTCATGTCAGGATTGGAGTTAGCTTCATACTCACTACGTGTGCAATCCTGACCTGCCCACTGTACTCCAAAATAAGAAATAGGAGCAGGTGTAGGTCATTCAGCCCCTCAAGCCTGCTCCGACATTCAAGAAGATCACAGCTGATCCCCTACCTCAATTCCACCTTTCTGCACTATCCCCATATCCCTTAATTCCCTTAGTGCCCAAAAGTCTGTCATCTCAGTCTTGAATATATTCAATGATTGATCATCCACAGATTTGGGTAGAGAATTCCAAAGATTCACAACCCTTTGAGTGAAGAAATTTCCCCTCATTTCAGTCCCAAATGGTCGACCCCTTATCCTGAACTCAGCACCATTCAGGAAAACAAGACAATCGGGTCAGAGTTGCGCTCCCCAACACTACTTGTGAGATCGGCCCTATGGAACTTCCTGCTAGGGGTCAGGGGGCAATGCCCTTACCTGCTGAGCCATAGAACAAACTCTTCCCACCATATTTCATTCCTCACACTTTATCCCTTCACACATACTTACCCGTCTTTCTTCCTCCCTCAATAGGGTTGCCAACTGTGGGTGAAATGTATTTCTGGAGATTTGATCACATGATTTGCCCCCCACTCTCCAGCCATTATCGGCCAACACATCCATCCTTGTGGCCTTCCTATGCCAACTGAAAAGCAAAAGGACTCATTAACCAATTGGATGATGCTTGACTGTCAGCCAAACAACTTTTTTTTCCCCCATTTACAATATTTTTTTCTGGTAAAGGCAGGTGTTCAAAGAACAGTTTCTTATTTAATGTCCCGGGGTTGCGCACACCTGGAGATTGATCTTCAACTCCTGGAGATTCCAGGCCAATACTGGAGGGTTAGCAGCCCTACCCCTCACCACTGGTTCACTGCCAGGCTCTGATACTCTGTCACACATTCTCTCCTCTCTTTATCAGCCCCTCCAGTCTCTTTCTGTCTCGCTCCCCTGTTCTCACATGCTCCCTCATGTGACCATGCTCTTCAAGGACTTTAACGCTGTCCCTTGAAATCTGGGTCAGCGAAGAAGTGGAGCAGCTCTGGACCCCTCCCCACCTGCCCCGTTGCCATAGCTACACCTGGTATGTGGTCAGCCCCCTGCAACACACTTGACAGGACGTGGAGGTGGAGTCGACCTCTTTGAAAACTCATTTGTCCGCGGCAGTTCGAAGTATTTCACACACACTGAGCCTTCAGAGTTTGACACACTCAGGGGAGGCCTGAGATGAAATCTAAATCCTATTTTTCAACTAATTTGAGAAACGTATGTAATGCAGAATAAAAGATTCTGCGTGCCAAGGGGTGAGAGTGTCCCGAGTGTGGCGGCGAGGGGTGGCGGGAGGTTAAGACCTGTACCCCAGGTAGTCTCTATGGGGCAGGAATGGCAATGGGGGCGGCAGCTGGGGGAGGGGGCGGGGGAGTGGGAGGGTGTAGGCTGGGAGGTGTTGGGTTTGGGGGAGGGCTTAGGAAAAATGTCACCCAATAAATAAGAAAGTCGTTACAAGATTTTTAGGTTAAATCGGCAGGGGAAAAATGTACAGTGGGAGGCAAACTGCAAGGACCTAGCTCTATTTAAAAATGACACTTTTTACCTTTTCTGCAAGAGGCAGTGGTGAAATATTGGAGGTTTTAATCAAACACCAGAGTGTTTGCAGGCTCAAAGTTTCTTGAACAACAGAATATCTGCACAAACGCCCAAGCACAGGAGTGACTGGGATTTGAGTTAGGATCTGGGCAGCAGAGTTTTGCTTAAGATCAAGGTTACGGAGGTGGGAGAGGGGAATCGGCAAGGGGAACATTAGGGGATACTGGCACTCCCATGTTTTCCTTATTTGACTTGGCAACAACAGGAGAAGGCCATTAAACCCCTCGAGCCTCTTTTGCCATTCAATGATATCATGGCTGATCTGTGACCTAATCCACCTTTGCCCCATAACCCTTAATACCTTTGGTTAACAAAAATCTCTCAATCTCAGATGTAAAATTATCAACTGATCCAGCGTCAATTGCTGCTTGTGGAAGAGAGTTCCAAACTTCTCCCACCCTGTGTGTGTAGACGTGTTTCCTAATTTCACTCCTGAAAAGTCTGACTCTAAGTTTTGGACACTGCCCCCTAGTCCCAGGCTCTCTGACCAGCGGTAAGAATTTCCCTGTCTACTCCCCTATCAGTTGCCCGAGTATCATTCTGATACATGTGCACTGCATTCCCTCCAAGACCAACACAGTCAACTCCTGTCATTCGCGAATGTGTTTGTATGCCAAATCGCAGTTTGCAGCCCCCTAAAACTTTGCTCATCCACGGTTTAGAATGTTAAACTCTCACCGTTCCCACGTAGAATGCACACACTGCGCACGTGCAAGTTCACCGCTCTCGATTTCACCCTTCACAAGATTTCACAGGAACAGAACCCCCCCCCCTGCGAGTGACGGGAGTTGACTGTATACCCAGAACTGCAATGTGTGTTTTATTCACTGTGGTAGGCATGTCAGCCGAAGCGCTCGACATAACACAAATTTATTTTCCCTCAAAAATAGACTTCATTCATAAAATCAATAAAAGTACACTCCATGTCCATTTCAATTTGACATTACATAAAGTGCATAACAAGTCCGTTTCTTTCAATGTTGTATATTAGCCCCTACATTTACAATTGCAGTTAATATTTACTATTTTCATTTCATGTCAAACATACAGCCCGAGTGGTTTTACAGTTCCCAGGCCTTTGGTGTACTATGGTGGGAGGTCCTTAGACTGTGGCCTTTCCCCATTGAGTCTTTGCAATGGCTGCCCCAAATATTATTGCGCCCTTCAGCATGTTGTTCTGGACTTTGGAATGCGCCAGTCTGCAACTCTCAGTTGTCGATAGCTCTTGGCACTGGAAGACCAACAGGCTTTGGGCAGACCAAAGGGTGTCTTTCTCCGACTTGATGGTCCTCCAGCAGTAGTTGATGTCTCTCTTGGTGTGCAGCCCATTGAGCACAGAGTCCTGCATCACAGAGCTGCTCGGGATGAACGGTGACTAAAACCACTACATCTCTCTCCAGACCTTCTTTGCAAAGGTACGTTTCAGGAGGAAGCAGTTGACAGCCTCTTCCCTGCTACAGCTGCCTCAAGAGCAGTGTGCGGAGAGGGTGAAACTCTGGGCATGCAGGCAGCATTTGACAAGGAGTATCCTTCTCACCAGCTTAGTCAGCTACGTCTTGGTGCTGGCTTGAAAGTTCTGATGATGAGGCATTCGGCCAAATGACCTTGACAGTCCGCTCAGGGAACCATCTGGCACCATCTCCTTTTCCCACAGGGCCTCGTGGTTGTCATGTGCAGAACACTGGCTGGTGGACTTGTGCTCAAAGGTGTTTACCATTACAGCTGCTATCGAGAATGGAAGGTACAATTTCTGGAGTCTCCGCTTGTACCCGCTGAGGCACAGCAACACGCTTTTGATAACGCACGAGCAACTTCCCACTCTGATTTTGTTTCCTTTAACTGCAACTAACAAGTCGGTTACCAGGTCATCAATCCTTCATTCCTGAGCAGGGTCTGCATGGCCAGTAAAGCTTTCTGTCCCCCTTCTCTGTAAAATAGGGAAAACGTTTGATGCTGAAGGCATGGCCGCCAATGCTGGGATGATTGGTTCAGAGCTCATGGGCTCCATGGCCCCATGTGGAGGGGAAGTGTTGCATGAAGCACTTGCATTCTGTGCAGATGTTTTGCATTAATAACAGATGGCTGAGGTACAGTGCAACTGCAGCACATTTCATCTCCCACAATACATTCATCATTATAGAGTTCCCTCTCTATCTGTGTCGTAGTGAATGACTTTCTCTCCATTGGTTATCTGTCCCACCAATGCTGGGATGATTGGTTCAGAGGTCATAGGCACCTCCCCCACCCCGTCCGCGCCCCCCACCCCCAACACTCATTTGCCCAATTTTCCATCTCTGATCTTCATACTGCTCAACACTTGCTTCCTTCTGGCCCACAAGAAAACTTTAAAAAAAAACTTAAATAAAAACAGAAAAAGTTCTAGTGTTCCAGAGACCTGGACGAACAATCTGTAGTCGAATGACCTACTCCTGCTCCTATTTTATACTATGTTTTTCAATGTGAGTTCATTGTCAGGGGGAGACTGTGGTGTAGTGACAATGTCGCTGGGCTAATAATCTAGAGACCCAGGCTAATACTCTGGGGACACGGGTTCACATTAAATTCAATTAATAACATCTGGAGTTAAAAGCTAGTCTCAGTAATGGTGACCATGAAACTATCATCAATTGTCGTAAACACCCATCTGGTTCACTAATGTCCTTTAGGGAAGGAAATCTGCCGTCCTTACCCGGTCTGGCCTACGTGTGACTCCAGACCCACAGCAATGGGGTTGACTCTTAACTGCCCCTCATTATATTTGCAGGTTTTTTCTTAAAGACGTATGAACATTTTTTTTTAGCTACAGACGCTCATTAACTGGTTTAATTCATTCAATCAGGTATCAAAAAAATTTCAAGACACTCAAGAGCAATTAGGGATGGGTAACAAATGCTGGCCTTGCCCACAACACCCATATCCCAAAGAATAAAAAAAACCCCACCAGGGTAGCTGGTGAAATAAAATTCAGTTAATTAAATAAATTTGGAATAAAAAGCTGGTGTTCGTAATGGTGACCACAAAACTACAGGCTTGCCATAAAACCTGCTTCACTAATATCCTTTAGACAAAGAAATCATCTGTTCCCACCCAGTTTGGCCTATATGTGACTCCAGTCCCACAGCAATGTGGCTGACACCAGGACATGAGCTCAAAAACCTAAGCCGACATGCCAGTTCCAGTACAGAAGGGGTGCTGTCCTGTCAGAGGTGCTGTCTTTATCAGATAAAGAGTTGAACCAAGGCGGACATAATGATCCCATGGCACTAGTTCAGAGCAGAGTAGGGGAGTTCTCCCTGGTGACCTGGTCAATATTTATCCCTCAATCAACATCGCTGAAAAGATTATCTGCAAATCATCACATTGCTGTTTGTGGGAGCTTGCTGTGTGCAAATTGGTTGTCATGTTTCCTGCATTATTGACCATACTTTAAGGAGTACCTCATCGGCTGTAAAGCATTTTGGGATGTCAGGTGCTATATAAATGCAAGTCTTTCTTTAACTGCCTTTGAAATGGTCATTAATGTATCAAACTGCTGCAAAGTAAGATTAACCCATTACCCCAAGGTTTAAGGGGCTTTTCAACTTTTAGACCCAGAGGTTAAATCTGATTTTGTATTTTGCAAAGAGCTGGGAGATTGAAGTCCTACCAAGCAGATTATTTCCTGGTTTGGTGTTATGTGTGTGTGTGTGTGTGCTTTTTGGTTTCTGAAATTGAAAGTAAAAGTAAGACACTTCTCCATTTCTGCCCGGGTATCGCTTTAAGGATGAGCCGAGGCTCCAGCGCTGGCTTTGACCGTCACATCACTATCTTTTCACCCGAGGGGAGACTCTACCAAGTCGGTCAGTAATTTGCAACTTCATCCCCCTCCACAACTTTGGGCTAAAGTTTGTATTGCAATAATTCCACCTTCTTCGCTACAACGAGCTCCATCAATGCAATTGGCCCTGTGATTGACAGTCGGGTTGCTCAATGACAGGAGAGAGACGCCTGTCAATCACATTGCATCATCCAATCAGTGCAAATAAGGGGGGGGCGGGATCTCAGTTGATTGACACTTGCTTTCGTTTCACTATTTTCTGTCCATTTATATTTGCAGGTTTTTTCTTAAAGACGTATGAACATTTTTTTTTAGCTACAGACGCTCATTAACTGGTTTAATTCATTCAATCAGGTATCAAAAAAATTTCAAACCATCTTTTAGCCAGGTTCTTATCTTCATTAACGTGTTGCTAAATCATAATTTTCGTTTAGCCAGTGAGTAAAATTGGAAATCTTACATTCGATCACGTTTAGGGAATTGCAGTTACTCAGTTATTAATCTCAGCCACTCCCCTTAAAATGGGGGCTTTCTTAAAGGAGACTACTGACTCCGCAGGTTGGGACTTCAGAGCAATGAGAGGTGATCTTATTGAAACATAATCAGATCCTGAAGGGGTTGAAAGGGTGAGTGGATATTTCCCCTGGTTGTGGAATCTAGAAATGGGGGACACAGTTTAAAAATAAGGGGTCTCCCATTTAAGACGGAGATGTGGAGAATTTTTTTTCTCTTTCTCAGAGGGTCCCCTGGTCTGTGGAATTCTCTTCCTCAGAGAGCAGTGGAGACTAGGCTGTTGTATATTCAAGGCTGAGTTGGTTCGAATTTTGATTGACGAGGGGGGGCAGACAGGAAAGTGGAGTTGAGGCCACAATCAGGTCAGCCATGATCGTATCAAATGGTGAAAGCTTGAGGGGCCGAATGGCCTACCCCTACTCCTAATTCTTGTGTTCTTGTGACTTGGAACCAACTCATGATCACCCCCATTTTTAACGGCCGAACCTTTATCACCATTCCCATCAGGCTGATTTTTAAAATTTTGCCCATCTACATGTGCCTAGAAAGTACAGTCAATGTCTTCCTCGAAACCTCACCTCAGGTTGAGGGTCGCCAACCCTCCAGGATTGTCCTGCAGTCTCCAGGGACTTTGAAGATGAACGCCCTCTGCTGTGATCAAAAACCAAGGAGAAAATGATCGGGATATTCTAAAACATACATATATTCATACTGTCAGCCTCAGAATATTCATATTCTCCATAGGTAACATCCTTGCTCCTGAGCCAAAGGCTTGGAGTTCAAGTCCCACTTCAGGATTGGCACAAAAGTATAGACCGACACTCTACTGCAGCACTGAGGGAGTGCAGCACTGTCAAAGTGCCGTCTTTCAGATGAGATGTCAAATGGAGACCCGTCAGTCAACATCCCAGATACAGATGACCTGGTCACTGACATATTTCTGTTTGTGGGAGCTGGCTGTACACAAATTGGCAGCTGCCTTTCCTATATTACAACATTAATGCTTCAAATAGTACTTCGTTGGTTCAAAAGTACTTGGGGATGTCCTGAGTTTGTGGAAGGTGCTATATTAATGCAAGTCT
Organism: Cetorhinus maximus; assembly: GCF_964194155.1. Taxonomy (NCBI): domain Eukaryota; kingdom Metazoa; phylum Chordata; class Chondrichthyes; order Lamniformes; family Cetorhinidae; genus Cetorhinus; species Cetorhinus maximus. The sequence continues at coordinate 15,323,296 of NC_135910.1, read as the reverse complement.
CTCTTTCAAAGGGCTTACAGCAGTGCGATTAGACACAATTTAACTCTGGGCCACGTGAGGAAGAAATGATAAAAGTTATTTAAAGGGCATCTTAAAGAAGGGGAAAGACGGAGAGTGTTAGGGAGAGAATTCCAGTGTATAGGGCTAGGCAGCTGAAGGCATGGCCAACAATGTTGGAAAAAATTGGGGAAGCGCATTTTCCTAGGATTGGAGGAGTGCAGAGATCTCAGAGGGTTGTAGGGGCTGGAGGAGGTTACAGTGATAGGGTCATAGAGCTGGAGGAGGTTACAGAGATAGGAAGGGTTGTAGGGGCTGGAGGAGGATACAGAGATAGGAAGGGTTGTAGGGGCTGGAGGAGATTACAGAGATAGGAAGGGTTGTAGGGGCTGGAGGAGGTTACAAGAAAGGGAGGGTTGTAGGGCTGGAGGAGGTTACAAAGATAGGAAGGGTTGCAGGGGCTGGAGGAGGTTACAGAGATAGGAAGGGTTGTAGGGGCTGGAGGAGGTTACAGAGATATGGAGGATTGTAGGGCTGGAGGAGGTTACAAAGATAGGAAGGGTTGTAGGGGCTGGAGGAGGTTACAAGAAAGGGAGGGTTGTAGGGCTGGAGGAGGTTACAAAGATAGGAAGGGTTGCAGGGGCTGGAAGAGGTTACAGAGATAGGAAGGTTTGTAGGGGCTGGAGGAGGTGACAGAGATATGGAGGGTTGTAGGGCTGGAGGAGGTTACAAAAATAGGAAGGGTTGTAGGGGCTGGAGGAGGTTACAGAGATATGGAGGGTTGTAGGGCTGGAGGAGGTTACAAAATAGGAAGGGTTGTAGGGGCTGGAGGAGGTTACAGAAATGGGGAGGATTGTAGGGCTGGAGGAGATTACAGAAATAGGGAGGGCTGGAGTAGGTAGGGGGGAGTGAGACCCTTGGCCACACTGAGGTCAAGGTCAACATATTGACAAAAAGACCAAACAGACACAAACATGGCTGCCAGAACAATAACAGAAAGCCAACAGGCAAATAAATAACATCACTGGCAACATTGGGATCAAATAAATATGTGATTAAAACCTAGATTAACCGAGATTAAAACTTTTAAACTTTTGATTAATTGTGATTAATTTTTTTAAGCAATTGACATCCCTAATCTTTGCACCGGACCAGGTAACAAACACACTATTATTGCACCAGCTCCTTAGGCAATCTCCGCAAGTATATGCATGCCTGCACCTAGGGAGGGGAATCTCCGATTCAAAATGCCAAAATTTTACGGACAGGGAGGCACTGTATTGGTGTGAAGATTGTTCTTGGGAGACGCTCCCACAAGTTAATTATTGGGATTAGCCTTGTGAGTCAACGCACAATGTTATACCGAAGAAGGTATTTAACTATTATTCTAGACATCCCGTTCTGAACAATCCTGAAGATTTTCAGACAGTATTGTTGCCATGGTGAAACTTTACACTATCCAATTGCATTACAGAAGCTATCTCTGTAACCTCCTCCAGCCCCTACAACCCTTCCTATCTTTGTAACCTCCTCCAGTCCTACAATCCTTCTTATCTCTGTAGACTCCTCCAGCCCCTACAACCCTTTCTATCTCAGTAATCTCCTGATCAAACATACTATTTTTACTGTTGATGTGTGCTTGTCTTTTGACCTTGAGATGAGTTTTCAACCACATATCCCATGCCATTACTAAGACTGCCGATTTTCACCCCTGTAGCATTGTCCGACCCCATCCCTGCCTCAGCTCATCTGCTGCTGAAACCCTAATTCTTACTTTTGCTACCGACATGACTATTCCAACACACTCCTGCAGGCTGGACTCCCAGATTCTACCCTACGTAAATTAGAGGTTATCCAAAACTCTGCTGCCCCTGGTCTACCTCGCATAAGCCCCTTTTCACCAGCTCCTGTGTACACTGATCTACATTGGCTCCTGGTTAAGCAACACTGTGATTTTAAAATTTTAATCCTTGCTCTCAAAACCCTCCATGGCCTTACCCCTCCCTATCTCTGGTAACCTCCTCCAGCCCTACAACCGAGCGAGATCTCTGCGCTCCTCTAATTCTGGCCTCTTGAACATCCTCAATTTTAATCGCTCCACCATTGGCGACCGTGCCTTCAGCTGCCTGGGCCCTAAGCTCTGGAATTCTCTCCTTAGTCCTCTCTGCCTCTCTACCCCACTTTCATCCTTTAAGACGCTAAAACCTACCTCTTTGACCAAGCTTTTGGGTGTCTGACCTAAAGCCTCCTTACAAGGCTTGGTGTCATGCTTTGTTTTATAATGCTCCTGTGAAGCACCTTGGGACCTTTCATTACGTGAAAGGCACTATATAAATATAAGTTGTTGTTTTCTGATGAGATCTCTATCAACCTGATGATATGAATCTTTGAAATTGTCTTTATATGGCTTACTCAGAAGGTTTCTTACTGAGAAAATCCAGGCTAACACACCCAGTGCAGTTACTAAGGGAGTCCTGCACTGTCAGAGGTTCCATCCTTTGGTGTGAAACATTAAAACAAGGGTCCCATCTGCCCTCTCAAGTGGATGTAAAAGGTCCCATGGTTTACTTGAAGAAGAGCAGGGGAGCTCTCCCTGGTGTCGTGGCCAATATTTATTCCTCAACCAACATCACAAAAACAGGTTGTTTGGTCATTATCGCATTGCTGTTTGTGGGATCTTGCTGTGTGCAAACTGGCTGCTGTGTTTCCTATATGACAATAGTGACCACGCTTTAAATGTACATAATTGGCCGTAAAGCACTTTGGGACATCCTCAGGTCATGAAAGATGTGATATAAACACAATCTTTCCTTCATTAGTAACCAGCTTACTAGAAAGAGATCAAGATAAATAAGGAGGAGTGTTAAAGTGTTTGGGCAAGAGTTGCAGGAGGAGGTGAGGAAGAACTTGTTCACGCAGCGAGTGACAACGAGCTGGAACTCGCTGCTTAATGAGGGTGATAGAAGCGGAGACGATGAATGATTCCAAAAAGAAATTGGATGGACTCTTGAAGGAAATAAACTTGCAGGGCTACGGGGATAGAATGGGGGAATAGGACTGACTGGATTGCTATGCAGAGAGCTTTCATGGACTTGATGGGCTGAATGGCCTCCTTCTGCGTCGTAAATGACTCGAGGATTCAAAGTAAGGTCCCAGAACCCATTTTAGTTTGGGCACCAGTGTTTGCGGTGGGACAATACCCTATGGTTAGCATGGACCAATCCTAAAGCAGCAAGAGCTCTACAATCATACAACACCTTTCTCAGGTGGCTCAGGTCGCGGTTTTGCATGAAGGAAAAGGTGAGGATTAAAACCCCAAAAATTGGGTTGTCGAAGTGTCTACTGCCCCGTGACACAGAATCTGAAATGGCCGCTGTGGTTGCTGGCCCCTCTATTCTTCCCTGGCCCCTTGTCCCTGACATCTTACTCGTGGATAGGTTTCGCACTGACGAACCGAGCTATTTTGCTCTTTGCAGAGTATGCCTTCAAAGCTATAAGCCAGAGTGGCCTCACAACAGTGGCCTTGAGAGGGAAGGATTCGGTCGTTGTCGTGACACAGAAGAAAGTGGCGGTGAGTACAGACATCTTTTATGCCCTCTCTCTCTCTCTCTCTCTCTCTCTCCCTCAATGTCGCTGACTCTTGCTGGAGTCCGCTTCCATGTGCACAACAACAACTTGCATTTATGTAGCGTTCCTTACTTGAACATCCCCTAAGCGCTTCACCAGAGCTGTAGCCGGACAACACCGAACAGTGCGCCAGAGGATTATCAGGAGGGGAGACCAAAAGGCTTGGTCAAAACATGGATTTCAAGGAGGAGAGATCGGCATAAGGATTTAGCGAGGAGATACCAGGGTTTGACCCAAGGTGACTGAAAACATGGCTACCATTGGTTGGGGGAAGCAAGAGGACCGATGCTAGAGAAGGCTAGGGTTGGAAAAAAACAGAATGATGTGGGCCGAGGAGGTTGCAGTGATTGGGAGAGGAAAGAGATTGAAACACAAAAATGAGGGGCACCCATATGATACCTCACCTTTATGGTCATTCGTCATGGTTAAGCCTGGGTGATAATCAACTCTTTTAGCGTTTATAAAAACTTGCTGTGCGTAAGTTGGCTACTGTGCTTTCTTAAATATCAATAGTAACTGCGCTCCAAAATAATTCATTGGCTAAGAGCCACTTTCAGCAGCCTTGAGGATGTGAAGGGTGCAATATAAATGCAAGTTTGTTCTTTCTACAATCTCTGCACAAACCTTAGTTTCTTTTGACTGCAATCAGCTTGAAAAATTTACCAGTTGTAGATTGCCACCATCAACATTTCTCATGCAGTTTTGCTATGTCAACGTCACTGTGTGGTTGGCCACCAGCTGGCGCTCTGGAGCACTCAGTCCCAACTCTGCCAACAGCTAGTACATGAAAAGATGTGGATTAATCAGCTGGCTATGAACAATGTCACAGGCAGGGCCGTAACTTTCGTGGACAGAGAGTCACAGTCGGATTCCCACTCCTCTCCTAGTTACTTATGCTGAAATATAGCTGCACCTTTCTCACCCGAACTTCTGACCCAGCATGGGTGAGATAGGTGCACTGCAACAGGTTCCTGAGGCCTTCAGTCAAGGGCAGACTAGTTGAAGGCAAGGAAGACACGGCCCCTTGTTTATGGCACTAGCTGCTGTAAAGCAGATAGGTTTAAAGAGCCAGCCACTTAGAGAAGCCAGAGAGAAGGTAAGTGAGTAAGGTAAGTGGGTAGGATTGGGGGGTGGGGGGGGATAGGGTCGTGGATAGATCGGGGGAAGGGCAGGTGGTCAGTAGGGGGGTGGTCAATTGGGGCGTCAGGTAGTCGGAGGGGTGGTCATGTCAGGGGTCAGGTGGTCAGTGGTGAGATCAGGTGGTCAGTGGGGGGATGTTAAGTTGTGGGGTGGCCGGTCAGAGGGTTCAAGTGGTCAAGGAGTGGGGGGGTGTCGGGCAGGTGGTTAGGAGTGGGGGTGGGGGTCTAGTTGTGAGGTGGGGGGGTGTGGGGAGGGCAGTCCGGGGTCAAGAAGTGCTGTCAGGAGGTTGGGGAGGGCAGTCAGGGGGTTGGAGTGTAGTCGGGGGTTGGGAGAACAGTGGGCGGGGATGGCAGTCAGTGGGGCTGGGGGATAGTCAGGAGCGGGTGGGGTTAGTTGGGGTTCCCATGGATGGTTGTCGGGGGGGGTGGTCATCAGTGGAGGGTGGGGGGGTGTGGGGTAGGGCAGTCGAGAGTGGGGGATAGTTGGGGGGCAAGGGGTAGTCGTTAGGGGTGGGGGGTAGTCAGGGAGGAGGGTTGGCGGGTGGGGTGTGGGGAAAGTTGGGGGGCCCCGTGGATGGTTGGCGGGGGTGGGGAGGGCAGTTGAGAGTGGTGGGGGATAGATGGGGGAGAGGGATATTCGTAAGGGGTGGGGGAGGGTAGTGGGGAGGGGTGGGGGTTAGTCAGGGAGGAGTGGAGGGTAGTCGGAGAGGAGTGGAGGAGGGTTGTCGGGTGGGGTGCGGGGAAAGTTGGGTGGCCCCATGGAGTGTCGGGTTGGGTCAGTAGTAGAGTTACCCAGGAGTTAGAAGCGGTTTTAATTCTTCTAACTTCTTCTGGTTAACTATTGCTGTGAGACTGTCGGAACCATCCAAAGTTTGCAATTTAAATCAGAGGTTCGGATGGCTCCCAGTGCAGGGCAATTGCCCAACAGAAGTTTGAACTTCCCAGGCAATTGCTGTGCAAACCTTACTTCCGGGACCGATCCCCCAGGGCATCATTGGGGTACCTCCGAGTATGAGCCCCACAACCCCCTGGCGGAGATCAGAAGTTATGGGTCAGCCGACTGTGAATAATGTCACAGGCTGTCGACTAGCAAGTTTTAAATATAATCTTATTTTGAACATCCGATATTAATTTGCTATACAGTACAACAAACAGAACATGTACAAACAAAGAGAAATTAGAGGGAATATTGGGCCGGGGTATTGCATCTGTCCCTTAAAATAATATTAGAAGAGATTCCCTCACTGGCTGATTCTGTGAATCCAGTATTGTCATGTAGAAAATGCTGCAAATACTCAGCAGGTCTGGCAGCATCTGTGGAGGAAGAAACAAGGGTTAATGTTTTGAGTCGATGATATTTTTCTCCATATCTGATGGAAGATCATTGCTTTGAAACATTTACCCTGTTTGTCTCTCCAGAGGCATCGCCAGACCTGCTGAGTGTTTCCAGTATTTCCTGTTTATATTTCAAATTTCCAGCTACTGCAGTATTTCATGTAATTTAGGTCATCGCTGGTTTTTCAGGACAAGCTCATTGATGCTAGCACACTCACAAACATTTATCGACTGACAGACAAGATCGGCTGTGTCATGACTGGTTTGCTAGGTGAGCCATTTTGTATTCCTTGTTTACACTTGAGTTATCTTTGACTCCCAAATAACACTTGCTTAACACAGCTCTGAAAACCTCCTGACTCCCCAAAGCCTGTCTATCATCTACAGGGCACAGGTCAGGAGTGTGATGGGATACTCCCCCACTTGCCTGGATGAGTGCAGCTCCCACAACACTCAAGAAGCTCAACACCGTTCAGGGCAAAGCACCCGCTTGATTGGCACCCCATCCACCACCTTAAACATTCATTCCCTCCAACGCTGACGCACAGTAGCAGCAGTGTGTGTACCATCTACAAGATGCGCTGCAGGAATTCACCAAGGCTCCTTCGACAGCACCTTCCAAACCCATGACCACTACCATCTAGAAGGTCAAGGGCAGCAGATACCACCACCTGGAAGTTCCCCTCCAAACCACTCACCATCCTGGCTTGGAAATATATCGGCCGTTCCTTCACTGTCGTTGGGTCTAAATCCTGGGACTCCCTCCCTAACAGCACTGTGGGTGTACCTACACCACACGGACTGCAGCGGTTCAAGATGGCGGCTCACCCACCACCTTCTCAAGGGGCAATTAGGGATGGGCAATAAATGCTGGCCCAGCCAGCGACACCCATATCCCGTGAAAGAAATAAAAAAGCTTAAGGGCTTGACAGGGTAGATGCTGGGAGGATGTTTCCTGCAGACTGGGGAATCTAGAACACGGGTCACAGTCTCAGGATAAGGGGTCGGCCACTTTGGATGGGGATGAGGAGAAATTTCTTCACTCAGAGGGCTGTGAATCTTGGAAATTCCTCACTCCGCAGAGCTGTGGATGCTCATTCATCGAGTATTTTCAAGGAAGATGTTGATAGATTTTTGGATACTAAGGGAATGAAGGAATATGGGGATAGTGTGGGAAGTTGGAGTTGATGTAGAAGATCAGCTGTGATTGTATTGAATAGTGGAGCAGGCATGGGGGAGGGGGGCTGAATGGCCTTCTCCTGCACCTGTTTCTTAATGTAACTCTTTCCCTCACTTTCCACAACCCCCCCTCTCCCATTTCTGTTGCCCGATGTAACCAGCGGATTGCTGCTCTCAGGTCCAGAGAGCTCGCTATGAAGCTAGCAAGTGGAAGTACAAGTGCGGATACGAGATCCCGATGGACATGTTATGCAAGCGGATGGCCAACATCTCCCAGGTTTACACTCAGAACGCAGAAATGAGGCCTTTGGGATGTTGTAAGTACAAATCATTTTTCGTATTTCTGAAAAGAGAGACATGCTGCTGAAGCTTTTTGCCTGGCACCCATCAGGACAAACGCAAGAATGCCAAATTTTAAAACGATCACAACCGTTTATTCTACAGGAGAGAAGGTGCTGATTATTTGGCAAGTTGACTCTGATTGGCCAAGGTGTTGTCCTGGAGAAAGCAACAGGGAACTATTGGTTCCCCAGGCTCCCGGTTAATTCAAAAAAAGGTGCAAGGCTTGAACATACTCCTTTTGTTTGTAGAGAACAGGTCCTTGTGTATGAATGTGTTTCTTCTCGCAAGTGTAAATGAGCCACATTATGAGATCAATTGATTATAGTAGATTGGTTGTTAGTGTAGCTATTAGCACAGTTAGCATTGTTCAGCAAGTGCTGTCCAATCGCAGAATCACATCTAACAGTAGACGTTTTGTTTTGGGTTTTGCAAGCACGGGCTAATTGAGTACAGTCTGTACTCTGAAAAATCATTTTTCACGCCCCGACTTGTTAGGATCTGGAGTGAGCTGTCTGAAGGAGTGGCAGAAACACATTCAGTGATAACCTTCAAAAGGAAATTGGATAAACACCTGAAGGAGAAAAGAAATTGCAAATGTGAGGGGAAAGAGTGGATTGGGCATGGATTGTAGGACTGACTGGATTGACCCCCAAAAGAGCCAGCATAGGATCAATGGGCTGAATGGCCTCCTTGTGTTCTGTACTCCTTTATGATTCTGTGAAATCACGTATTTGTAATGCTGTTATTTTTCATACAGTGCAACATCAGAACAGGATAAGACCCATCAACCCCTCAAGTCTGCTCCCTCCTTTCCATTCGATCCTGGCTCCATAACTTGACTCCATATCCCTGCCTTGGTTCCCTAACTCCTAATACCCTTGTAAGACAATACAGTCTTGGAACTGCAGCAAGTTTATTCCCAAGCATTTTTTACCCCTGACCTGGACCTGGTGAAGGTCCATGTGGGGATCTGCCAAGGCAGAGGAGGAGGGAAAATCAAGAAAGACTGACTTGCATTTATATAGCACCTTTCATGACCACTGAATGCCCCAAAGCAGTTTACATCTAATTGAAGTATGGTTGACTGTTGTAATGTAAATAACCTGACAGAACCAAGATTAGAAAGTCAACCAGCCAAGGACAGCGATGGCAAAGTCACACCCCCTGACACCTAGGGTTGATGACCCTCCAAGATTGTCCTGCAGTGAAATAGGCCATTCGGTCCATCTAGCCTGTGCTGTTTATATCCCACATGAGCCTCCTCCCGTTCCAACAGCTTCATCTCAGCCTTTCAGCGTCTTTCTATCCCCTTTTCTCTCATGTATTTTTCTAGCTTCCTTTGAAGGCAATTAAGCCAATGGCCTCGACCACTTCCTGTGGTAGCGAGTTCCACATTGCAAGCTTTCGATGAGTAAAAAGTATCTTTGAACACTCTCGTTTACACGTTATAGCAACGTTGGTGGTGAAGCTTGATCTACCTGGATAACAAGTAGATTGCTTTTTAATTAGCCCTGGGAAGGTAGCGATGGCCACAGAATGGACTCAATGGTGGGAGTGCAGGGGCCAGGGCAGCGCGAGGTGGCAGGTCATATAGAGAAACCTCCAGGAGCTGGCAACCCTGCCGGCATAGAGAGGTCAAACCCGTGCGTCGAACCTGCCTCATCCCCGTCTCTATTCCACAGGTATGATCATGTTAGCAATGGATGATGAACGCGGACCCCAGCTGTACAAGTCCGACCCTGCTGGTTACTACTGTGGGTTCAAGGCCACCAGCGCAGGGGTCAAACAAGTTGAAGCCAACAGTTACTTGGAGAAGAAGATTAAAAAGAAGCCAGACCTGACTTACAAGGCCACGATAGAGGTAAACAGAAATTTCCTTATCTGGTTCGTTGAACTTTGACCCTTTTATTGTATTTAGGGGGTCAGGTCCATAGCTTTTTTAGGGGACAACTGTGTGTGTTTTAGGGTTTTATCAACAAACATATATGTGCATATTAGGCCGATTTTCCCAGCATCAAGGCACTAATCACTCAAAACCAGCTCCGCTGGTTGGGAAATGCCACTCATATGCCTGACACCAGACTCCCGAACCTACTGCTCAATTCGGTCAGAGCAGGAGAGACAGTGGAAACACTTTAGGGATGTCCTCAAAGCATCCCTGCAGAGGTCACACATCCCAGCTGACTCATGGGAGTCCCTGTCTTGTGACCGACCGAAATGGAGGAAGCTGGTTCAGGAGGGCACTGAGCACATTGAGAGTCTCCATCAGAGGCGTTGGAGGGGAGCGCACAAACTTCCAAACAAACCATCTACCCAACCCCTTCAAGTGCCACCTGCCCCACATGGGGCAGAGTCTGCAGCTCACACATTGGACTTATCAGCCATCTCAGGACCTATCGAACCAGAGTGGAAGCAAATCACCCTCGATTCTGAGGGACTGCCTAAGAAGAAGAAGCATATTAGGAATTTTTTAAAGAGCTAGATATATGGTTCTGGATTTATTTTAGGGTTACATATATGTCTTTTAGAATTTCTTTTTGGGGGCCAGAATTTTAAAAAAAAAATTTTTATTTTCATTCACACATTGTGAGTGTCAATGGTCAGGCCAACATTTATGGTCATCTCCAAATGCCCTTCAGAAGGGTGAGTCACGTTCTTAAACCATTGCAATCCTCTGAGGTAGCAGTTTGGTACAACTGAGTGGCTTGCTAGGACATTTCGAAGGGCAGTGAAGAGCCCTGTTGCTGTGAGTCCGGAGTCACACATGGGGCCAGACCAGGTAAGGTTGGCGAATTTCCTGCACATTAGTGAACCAGATGGGTTTTTATGACAATCCAGTGGTTTCCTGGTCACGATTACCGAGAATAGCTTTTTATTTCAGACTTATTTGATTAACTGGACTTAGATTCCCCAACTCCTGTCGTGGGGTCTTGTCTCCAAATCATTAGCATAAACAGGAAAGAAAAGTAGCTGGAGTAGAGCACTCGGCCCATCGCGCCTGCTCTGCCATTCAATACGGTAATGGCTGATCTTCTGCCTCAACTCCACTCTCCCTTAACCTGTTTTGATGAGCTCTGTTTCCATGGAGTGTTTCCATGGAGGTTGTTGTGGGTCATGTAACTGAATCACACTGTGTAGAAAGGCCCCAGGTATAGTCCTGCAAACTATCCTAAACTCCCTCTGACAACCTCCCAAGCTATCCGTCCTCTTCTAATACTGGCCTTTTGTCCATTCCCAATTTTAATCGCCCCACCATTGGTCACCGTGCCTTCAATTGCCTGGGCCTCAAGCTCTAGAATTCCCTCCTTAAACCTCTCCAACTCTCTACCTCGCTTTCCTCCTTTAAGACACTCCTCAAAACCTACCTCTATGACCAAGCTTTTGGTCACCTGACCTGACATCTCCTTATGTGGCTCAGTGTCATTTTTTTTTTAATGTGCTCCAGTGAAGCGCCTTGAGACGTTTCATTACGTTAAAGGCGCTATAGAAATATAAGTTGTTGTTAGTGAACAACAATAACAACCTCAAATATAGTGACAGTGAAAGAGATATATTCAATGAGTCTGGGCTATGCAGAGGGTGGTACAGTCGAAGGGATAAAAATCAGCCATGTTTCTCACTGACCGATTCTGGGCTTTGCTTCCATGGTCTGTGGTAAACCTTCTGGGAGCCTCACCCATGCTTCATGCGTGAGTCTAGGTGGTCCATGTTGGCATGGCATTGGAACATGTTGGCACTGGGGCCTGATGTTGCCCCCTGCATGCGTGTAAATCAGAGTGAGTGTGACATGGGCCAGGAAGCTTGGACATTTGTAACCCAACGGCTAGGGATCACCCAGGACTGATGGGGCAGCAGGGTGAGGCGGCATGGGTGAGGGGAGGTGGATCATTTCAGGCTGCGCTCTAAATGACACCACATTCACCAACCCTTGCCACGCAACCTTTTCAATATTAATCATGCAAAGGAAAAATTCCCGCAAGTCATTTTTGTAGTGGTTATTTGAGTAGCTGACCGCTTTGGCAAAAGTCGTCAAGGTTCTTCATTACTCAAAGAGAGTTTCTGTTTTAATTGGAGAACACTCTCACTGCGTCCCCAAGGGAGGTAACCAGAATGAACTTCAGAGGCAGCCAGCGTGAGGGAGCTGAATGAACCACAAGCACAGTCAAAGTGACAAGGCCAATGGGAACATCATGAGTACCTATCTCCCCTGATGTCAGTGAACACGGCACCCGCCTGCCCGGGCATACTTGGGTTCAGAAGAAAGAAGCACTATGCATTTTTATAGCGCCATTTCACAATCTCAGGTTGTCCCAAATATCTTTATAGCCAATGAAGTAGTTTGTTTCAAGTGTCTTCATTGTCATAGTGCAGGAAATACAGCAGTCAGTTTGCACACATCCAGCTCCCAGAAGAAGCAATGTGATAATGCCCAGATCATCTTTTTTTAGTGATGTTGGTTCAGGGATAAATATTGGCCCAGGATACCTGGGGAGAACTCCCCCTTCCTCTTCTTTGAAATAGTGTCCACAGGAGACATCCACCTGGGAGGATAGGCCAGGCCTCGGTTTAATACCTCCTCTGAGGGACAGTACCTCTGACAGTCCGGCGCTCCCTCGGTACTGCATAGGAGTGTCAGCCTGGATTGTGGGCTCGAGTTTCTGGTGTGGGACTTGATCCTGCAACCTTCTGATGTAGAGGCGAGAGCGCTACCCACTGAGCTACAGCTGACACATAGAGGTGCCTTAGCCTCCATGTGGCTTTCCCCTTTCCTCTTCCTGTGTTGTAAAGCAGTAAGCGATCACTCACTATTCACTGGCAGCACCTCTGAGACCAGTGGAACATTGTGCCACCTCTCCGCTTCTCTCTCCTTTATGACGCTCCTTAAAACTTGCGTCTTTGACCCAGCTTTTGGTCACCTGTGCTAATATCTCCTTATGGGGCTCGGCGTCAAATTCTGTCAGATAACACACCTGGGAGGTGCCTTGAAGGGTTTTACTGCTTTAAAGGCACTAGACAAATGCAATATGTTTTTGTGAGAAAGTCCTTGCCAAACCCTGAATCCCTTGTAAAAATGTGTTGTTGTCTTAAGTTTAGATGTTTCCTTTTTTTTTTCTCCTGCAGCTTGCCATTTCCTGTCTGTCCACCGTCTTAGCGCATGACATGAAACCCACAGAGATCGAGGTTGGGGTGGTCACTGTGGACAATCCCAAGTTCAGGTCTGTAGAACCTTTTGAATGAGTCGGGAATGGAGAGTTGTATGGGAACAGAGAAGGCCATTTGGCCCCTCAAGCCTATTCCACCATTAAAATAGATGTTGGCTTGGCCCTGTGTCTGCCTTGGCTCCATAACCCTTAATCTAATCCCCTAACCCGACAAAAATATATCAATCTCAGTTTTGAAATTTTCAGTTGACACCTGGACTCATCGACTCTTTTGGGAGAGAGAGAGTTCCAGATTTCCGCTATCCTTTGTATGACAAAATGCTTCCTGACATCACCCCTGAATGGTCTGGCTCTCATTTTAAGGTTCTGTCCTCTTGTTCTGGACCCTGCCCCACCAGAGGACATCATTTCTTCATCTACCCAATTAAATCCTTTAATTGCCTTAACCATCTTAAATAGATCATCCCTTAATCTTCTATACATGTCAGAAAACACATGTAATCTAGGCAACCTTTCCTCGCAATTGAACCCTCTACAAGTTTTGGTCTCTTTACTTAAAGAAGGGACATTGGAGGCAGTTCGGAAGAAGTTTGCTAAGCCGATTCCTGGGATGAAGGGGGTTGTTCTAAACCCGTTGGAATTTAGAAGAATGAGAGGTGCTCTTAGTGAAGCAGATAAGATTTCTGAAGAGGCTGAACAAGGTAGATGCTGAGAGGACGTGGGGTGGGGGAGTCTAGAACGAGAGGGCACAGTTTCAGCGATTTCAAAATAAGGGGTCTCCCATTTAAGACAGAGCTGAGGAGGAATTTCTTCTCTCAGAGGGTCGTTAGCCTTTGGAAGTCCCTTCCCCAGAGAACAGCAGAGGCTGGGTCATTGAGTATATTCAAGGCTGAATTAGACAGAACCAGTCTCTGGGCAAAGAAGCTTCTCCTGAATTCCGATTGGATTTATCAGTGACTAGCTTATATTTATTGTCGTAGAACCATAGAAAAGTTACAGCACAGAAGGAGGCCATTCGGCCCATCTTGACCATGCCAGCCCGAGGACACCCAGGTGCCCTTTCTAATCCCACCTTCCTGCACCTGGCCCATAGCCCTGCAGCTTACGCACCTAAGGTGCAGATCCAGGTACTTTTTAAAAGAGTTTAAAGTTTCTGCCTCTACCACCAACTTGGGCAGCGAATTCCAGACACCCACTACCCTCTGCGTAAAAAAGTTCTTCCTCATGTCCCCCCTACACCTTCTGCCACTTATCTTAAATCTATGTCCCCTGGTTCTAGAATTCTCCACCAAGGGAAACAATTTTATCCTGTCCACTCTATCTATTCCCCTCATAATTTTGTACACCTCAATCAAGTCACCTCTCAGCCTTCTTTGTTCTAAGGAAAATAACCCCAACCTATCCAATCTCTCCTCGTAGCTACACTTTTCTAACCCTGGCAACAATCTCGTAAACCTAAATGTAATGGTGTTGGTTACAGAACGTATCTGTTAAGGAGGTCTTCGTGGTCTTCTGAGTGTTAACAACAAATCTTTATCAACGACTTGTAACTACATACATATGTACAGTAAAGGGTACAGGCAAGGAGCTATCTCCATGTCTAGATCTTAACACGTCTTTGACCCAACACCACACTGACCCTAGGTCTGGGTCATATGCCTTCGTACATCACTGTGTGAGCGATACTATACTCAGTCCCACATGAACCCTGTATATACCAGACACTTATACAACATTTATAACCCCTGGTTTTGGATTCACCCACGAGTAGAGACATTCATTTGGAGTGGGGACGGGGAGTGAAGGTTTCACCGTCACTGCAGCTGTGACAGAGGCGGCATTTTTATCATAACCCCGAAATTCTCCCTTACTTTTCTTCACAGGATCCTCCGTGAGACAGAGATTGAAAAGCATCTAGTGGACATTGCGGAGAGAGAATAACTCCTTCATAGATCACAAGAAAACTGCATTGAAACAAAACTCTACGAACTTGGGAAAGTAGGAAGACAAATCCAAGGAGATTTGCCCTTGAAGAAAGGAAATTAGGTCAGGATGTTAAAAAAAAATCCTCCATTCCTCATTCTTTTAACCCACTTTAGACTCTGTTTGGGTATAAAAGTCCCAGCAATTCAAAAAATGTTTGCTGTAACTTTTGTAAGGGAAGAGTTGATGTCCAATGGATACAATACTCAGCACAGCTCATAATAAAAATGGGAATTAATATGCAAATAAGCTGCTTTGGGCTCTCATTTTAATCATTTAAAAAGATTAATTGTTCAAGATTGTTCATGGTCCATTAATAAATCCAAGCATTTTAAACAAACAATATGTTTAATATTTATTGTAATATACTTAACGTCTGGCTCAGTGGGTAGGGTGATTACCTTTGAGTCAGAAGGCTGTGGGTTTAAGTTCTACTCCAGAGACTTGAGCACAGGAATTCAGACTGACACCCCAATGTAGTACTGAGGGAGGGCTGCACTATTGGAGGTGATGACTTTTGGGTGAGGTGTTAAAATGAGGCTGTTCTCAACCCTCCGAGTTGGATGTAAAAGATCCCATGGCACTTTTTTGAAGAGGACTTATCCCCAGTGCCTTGGCCAACATTTACCCCTCGACCAACTTCACGAAGACCTTTAGCGGGCCGTTATCACAGTTCTATTTGTGGGGGCTTGCTGTGCGCAAATTGGCTGCCCACATTTCCTCCTTTACAACACTGACAATACTTCAAAATGACTTCATCAGCTGTAACGTGCTTTGAGATGTTTCTGAGGTTGCGAAAGGCGCTCTTATTCCTCCCAAGATGCCAATTTGTATTCAAATTTGCCTTTCCCCAAACCAGGCAGGTGATGAGTAAATTGGAGCTGTAATACCTCATTATCTTTCCTACAGAGTAGAGCCAAAACTTGTGTAAGTAGTTCTCCATCTGTCATCAACTTGCTTTTTATCAGTTTGAACCGATGTCCTCTTGACTCACAGTTGGGTGTTAACCTGATGTGGTGTCCAGATTATTTTGAATTGCTAAAAGTAAAATACTGCAAATCTAGAACAAAAACAAAAATACCTGGAAAAACTCAGCAGGTCTGACGGCATCTGCGGAGAGGAATGCGGTTGACGTTTCGAGTCCGGGTCATAGGGAAACACAAGAATGCCAAATTCCAAATGCTCACAACAGTTTATACTACAGGAGGAAAGGGTGCTGATTGGTTGGCAAATCGAATCTAATTGGACGAGGCATTGCCATGGACATGGCAACTTCTTTTGAGGTCTCGGTGCATGAATTACCCAGTGTAGCAATAGGTGTACAGAGCAGCAGTCCCTGGAGGCTCTCAGGCAGGGCAGAGGTGGGGCATTTTGCTGAGTGAGCCTTACATTATCAACTCGGGTTGCTAGTCCTGATTGCTGCTCAGTACCAGGTGGAGAGTGCATGTTTATTGAGGTTTAGTGAGGTTAGGAATGGGCTGCATTAACTCTCTACAATCCTGTGATTCTTGGGGTCATTTTCAAGCACTTGCTGCCACCAGCAGATACTCAAAAATAAACTAACCCCTTTAAAGTTTTGGCTCACACATGAACAGCTGGCCAAGGCACTTTCTTTCATATTCATTGTCAGGGTGCGGCATCATTGGCAAACCCTGCTTTGATTGCACTCGGCTCCTCATTGAATTTGAGGAGATTGTGGAACTTCTTGAACTGCTGCAGTCTGTTTGGTGAAGGTGCTCCCAAAATGACATCAACACAGGGAGTTCCAGAATTTTGATCCAGCAATGATGGAGGAGAAGGAGGAGGCATCTCATGGGGCAGGGGTAGCATCCCTACCTCTGGGCCAGAAGCACTGGGTTCAAGTCCCACTTCAGGAGTTGATGGCTAAGGATATTGTGATCGTAACATGGCCAAACAGGTTGATTATCAGCCTGTAAATCCTTCCAAAATGCCTGATGGCAAGCAGCAAGAACTTGAGAGTTTCCTGGTCAGCCATAATATAGATGGCAATGACAAAAGACTGCAGTACTTTGCCAAGCATAATCACAGACCAATCCAATGGAGGTCTATGGTTGCCAACACCCTGTAAGGGCATGGCTCATGGAGGAGGAGGAATGGTGAAGGATATGCCCAAGTTGTGATTGTGTGTGTGTTTATGACTTGGAGGGAACTTTAGAGGTAGTAGCATTTACATGCACTTGCTGCCCTTGTTCTTCTAAGTGTTAGAGGTCTTTGGTTTGGAAGATGCTGTTGAAGAAGCCTTAGCAACTGACTAGGATGGTATATACCAAAGCCATAATCCAGGGGTAGGGGGGATGTTCAAGTGGGTGGATAAGCAGTCAATGCAAGACCCTCGGAATTGGGCATCTGGAAATCACTGCTTTCAGGAGGGGAGAGAACTGTGGGTGGGGGAGAACAGTTCAAGCTTTTATTCCCATTTATTGGATAGGTAATTAGCCAGTCCATGAAGGGCCATGGGCATCTCTCTCCATTAGAGAGGGACAAGTAGTTTATATAGCTTGAGGGGCACCACTCTGCATCCAGTGTGGGGCTAGGCAAAGAGGCAGACCTCCATAAACCGGTACAGGGATTGAACTCATGCAGTTGGCATTATTCTGCATCACACTCTAACCATCTAAGCTGACCAACACCCACTTTACTGTTCACTGCATGCATTACCCAAAAAAATGAGTAGTAACTAGACAGGGTATTACTAGGGACTTGGAGGCCCAAAGGTGAATATTAACTATCTGAAGCAAATCATCCACCTTCAGAAGTCATACACCTGTAACCAATGTCAGCAATGCCCACGCCCCATGAAAGAATGAAGAAATGGGTTTCCTTGGTCACTTTTGTGTTGGAAAAAGAAACTGAAGTGACACAAAATACAAACGATAGAACTAAAATACTTCATGGAATGAATAGTCAAGGGAATTTCCCACAGGAACAGAGGACCACCACACCCTTCCAAACTGGACAAAGCAAAGGGAGCAGGCAATAATTAACTGAAACGTAATTATTCTTGTTTCGTGAATTTATCCTTTCACAAGAATGTCCTGCATGTCTTTGGGAGCTGTCAGTCAGTGATTAAACAGCAATAAATTTCAGCTATTTTTCTTTGCATGATCTCATGGTTACAGCGATTGATTATATTTTAAGAGATGTGCGTGGTTTCACGTAATTAAACTTGCTGTCATCTGCACAAGTCACAAGTGTAGGAGTCAGTTTGGATTTGGGTGGTATAATTGACAACATAACTAATTTGAGTTGGAGAAAGAAAGTATTCACTTAAATGACTAGTAACCAGAATTATTAATTAAATGACATGGAATTCTTGATTTCTCTGCAGATGTTGAGTAATGGGTTGAGCCAAGTTACTGTTATGAAATTACAGAGTGGAAGTTCCAGTTTTTATCAACTGCAGTGTAATCCAGCTGTGACCGAAATTTCTAAAATCTGCATCTTTTAAGAACTTAACAGGAAAATGAGGTGGAGCCCAGTAAGCTTGTCCCTCTATGGCACTGACTCATCCCCAGCCCAGCATCCAGCTGCCCTTTAAACACATTTCTTTGACTCCTGCTCAATTATTTCAAACATTAAGAAAAAGAAACAAGATTTGCATTTTTATAGCGTCCTTCACAACTGCAGGATGGCCCAAAGCGCTTTTCAGCCAATTTGGTGCTTTTTGAAGTACGGCCATTGTTGTAATGCAGAAAATGCCAATTTGCACACAGCAAGCTCCCACAAACAGCAGTGACCAGATAACCTTTCTGATGAGGGATTACTGTTAGTCAGCACACCAGGAGAAGGGCCTTGCTCTTTTTACAGTAGTGCCGTGGGTTATCTTATATCAAACTGAGAGAGCAGAGCCTTGGTTTAACGGCTCACTTGAAAGACAGTGCAGCATTCCTTCAGTTGTGCTGCAAAGTATTAAGCTGAGATTATGTGCAAATGTCAGTATTTATCATTGATAGTTATCAACAGTCAACTTTTTCCATTATAACTTTCTAATTCCGTATAGAATGGCAACTACCTATGTAAACTAGTCACGCTGTAATTACATCTTTTTGCCACTGGAGGTGCTGAAAGGTCAAACAAACTATTACTGGAGCTTCAAAAATCCATGTGATAAAATGCACAACTTTAACATGTTATATACCTTGATAAACTTCTTCTCTCTCCATTGTTACTTCTAAACTTGACTTTCCCAATGAAATCCAGGTCAGCCATCTTTCACCCTCTGTAAACTTAAGCTCACCCAAAACCCTGCTGCCCTTATCCAGCCATGTGCTTGCTGGCCAACATTGGCTCCCAGTTAAGCAAGCCCTCAATTTTAAACTTCTTGCTTTCAAACACCTTGCCCCTCTCTATCTCTATAATCTTCTTCAGCCCACAACGCTCCGAGGTCCTTGCACTCCTCCAACTTGAGCCTCTTGAGCATCTCCAATTTTACTCTCTCCACCAGTGTTAGCTGTGCCTTCAGCTGCCTGGGCCCTAAGCTCTGGGAATTCCTTCCCTTAACTTCTCCGCCTCTCTCTCCTTCTTTAAGACACTTCTTAAAACCTACCTCTTTGACCAAGCTTTTGCTCATCTGCCCTAATATCTCCTTAGGTGCCTTGCAGTCGAATTTGGTTTGGCAACACTCCTGTGTGGCACCTTGGGATGTTTTAGTCCAGTAAATGCATGTTGCTGTTCCCCAAGAGCTCCAAGGTTTTGCAGAAGCAATGTTCCAAAGAGAAGAAAATATAACGGGCAGAGAAACAAAGATCTAACTTGCCTGAGTGTTAGCTGAAGTTCCCCACTTCTGGAGCCTTTCGTCATCTCCTCACATCCCAGCATATACGCTTGATCCATAGTCAACAGGAGGAGCACATTCTATTAAACATCCCCCCAACAGTCTTAGTGAATCATGGCCAGGATTTTTAGGATGGCGAGGTTTCTCTTCCCGTCATCCAAAAAGTTGGAAGAGAACACATCCCTGCCATTACTGCCTGCCCCACAGCCAATTCACACGCCAACAAGCATTAATGGGCTGGAGACCCGACTTGCATCCCTCAATCGCCTCCAGTCCCAGCAGTACCAGATGCTGCAGTGGTCAGGTCTGGGACTGCATGCACTCCCCAGAGCCCAAATCCCAGGAGTCCAAGACCAGGTAAGTGTGGGGATCTCAGGGCAGGGAGCAGACGTGAGGCCCAGGGTGAGAGGGCAGAAACAGATGGGGATGTTGGTAGGGAGGCCAGGAGGATGTCCCTGCAAGGGTGAGACCTTATGAGTGGGGGCATCCGATGTTGAAAGGGGCCTGTTGTTGGAGGCCTCCTCCCAACCCCCACTTCCCACCAGAGGCCTGAACATGATTGATTTTTGGGCACCTCCCCCCCTACTACCACCCGTCAGCCTGAAAACTGAGGCTAGGCAGGAAGTGGCCCATAAATGGTCAATAATTGGGCATCTAAGGGCTTCAATTGATGCAAGGCCTCGCCCGTCTAAGCATAAAATTGTGGAGGTCAGGGCAGGCGGGAACCCAGTGGGAAGGCCGTCCGAGAAATTTTACGCCTACAAACCCGCCAGTGGGGGAAGGTAAAATTCTGCCCCCTCAGTAACTTTAAAGGAAGGCTTGGACTTACATAATGCTCTTCTTGGCCTGAGAACATCTGAAAGTGTATTTTACGGCCAATGAAGTAGGTTTTTGTGTAGTCACCCTTTAATACAGGATCTATAATTCTGCAGGTATAATACACTCCATTTGTAACCTAATACTTCACTGCTGACCATTACTAACTGAATGACAGCTCAACATAGTCATGGCTGGAACCAAACAGTGGCCCAGCATTTATGGTTTCCATCTCCCAAATCAGGGAACTAAAGCTGCTCTTCCATGTCCAAGGCCTGTTCTCCTCTGAGGACATTAACTCTTCCTTCTGTCTCCCCCAGCGCCATTGTTCACCTCTAGTGTACATTGCTGCTATATCCAAAAAAGGTTGGTTGGGCAATTGACCTTAGTGTCAGCATGCTCTCCACCCAATGATCACTTTTTTTGTATTCATTTATGGGATGTCAGCGTCGCTGGCTAGGCCAGTATTCATTGCCCATCCCTAATTGCCCTTGAGAAGGTGGTGGTGAGCTGCCTTCTTGAACCGCTGCAGTCCCTGTGGCATAGGTAAACCCGCTCTGTGCTGTTAGGAAGGGAGTTCCAGGATTTTGACCCAGTGACAGTGAAGGAACTGCCATATATTTCCAAGTCAGGATGGTGAGTGGCTTGGAAGGGAACTTGCAGGTGGTGGTGTTCCCATCTATCTTCTGCCCTTGCCCTTCTAGATGGTAGTGGTTGTGGGTTTGGAAGGTGCTGCTTGAGGAGCTTTGGTGAGTTTCTGCAGTGCATCTTGTAGATGGTGCACACTGCTGCCACTGTGCGTCAGTAGTGGAGGGAGTGAATGTTTGTGGAAGGGGTGCCAATCAAGCAGGCTGCTTTGTCCTGGATGGCATCAAGCTTCTTCAGTGTTGTTGGAGCTGCACTCATCCAGACAAGTGAAGAGATTCCATCACACTCCTGACTTGTGCCTTGTAGATGGAGGGCAGGCTTTGGGCACTCAGATGAGTTACTCACCACGTGATTCCTAGCCTCTGACCTGCTCATGTAGCCACAGTATTTATATGACGAGTGCAGTTCAGTTTCTGGTCAATGGTAACCCCCAGGATGTTGATAGTAGGGGATTCAGCGATGGTAGTACCTTTGAATGTCAAAGGGAGATGGTTAGATTCTCTCTTGTTGGAGATGGTCATTGTCTGGCCCTTGTGTGGCACAAATGTTACTCGCCACTTGTCAGCCCAAGCCTGGATATTGTCCAGGTCTTGCTGCATTTGGACATGGACTGCTTCAATATCTGAGGAGTCGCGAATGGTGCTGAACATTGTGCATTCATCAGCGAATCTCCTCACTTCTCACCTTATGATGGAAGGTCATTGATGAAGCAGCTGAAGATGGTTGGGCCTAGGATAGAACCCTGAGGAACTCCTGCAGTGATGTCCTGCAACTGAGATGATTGACCTCCAATAGCCACAACTGTCTTCTGTCGTGCTAGGCATGACTCCAGCCAGCAGAGAGTTTTCCCCAATTCCCATTGACTCCAGTTTTGCTACAGCTCCTTGATGTCAAGGGCACTCTTACCTCACCTCTGGAATTCAGCTCTTTTGTCCATGTTTGAACCAAGAATGTAATGAGGTCAGAAGCTATGACCCTGGCGGAACCCAAACTGAGCATGAGTGCGCAGGTTGTTGCTAAGTAAGTGCCGCTTGATAGCACTGTTGATGACCCCTTCCATCACTTTACTGATGATTGCGGATAGACTGATGGGGGGGTAATTGGCCAGGTTGAATTTGTCTTAATTTTTGTGTACAGGACATACCTGGGCAATATTCCACATTACTGGGTAGATACCCGTACTGTAGCTATACTAGAACAGCTCATCTAGGGGCACGGCAAGTTCTGGAACACAAGTCTTTAGTACGATTGCCAGAATATTGTCGGGGCCCATAGCCTTTGCAGTATTCAGTACCTTCAGCTGTTTCTTGAAATCACATGGAGTGAATTGAATTGATTAAGACTGGCATCTGTGATGCTGGGGACCTCCAGAGGAGGCCGAGATGGATCATCCGCTCGGCACTTCTGGCTGAAGATTGTAGCAAATGTTTCCGCCCTATCTTTTGCACTGCTGTGCTGGGCTCCTCCATCAAGGATGTGGATATTTGTGAAGCCTCCTCCTCCACCATTCATGACTGGAGGTGGCAGGACTGCAGAGCTTATCCGTGCTGATCCATTGGCTGCAGAATTGCTTAGCTCTATCACTTGCTGCTTATGCTGTTTGGCACATAAGTAGTCATGCTTTACCAGGTCAAACCTCATTTTTAGGTATGCCTGGTGCTGCTCCTGGCAGGCCCAGCTACACTCTTCATTGAACCAGGATTGATCCCCTGGCTTGGTGGTAGAGTGGGGATGGTCCTGGCTCTGCTTCTACACCTGTCCATAGAATCACAACCAAAATTGGGAACTGAATTACATAGAACTTGTGACAAAGGGCTCAATCCAAAGGGTCTTTACTTCAGGTGCTGAGTATTTCCAACACTTTTGTTTTCTTTTCACATCCCCTGCATTCATTATTAAAAATGAGTGAACATGGTCTTCACTTATGCAATTCAAAATGTGATTTTATTTTTATGTGATTGACATCACCAGTGCACAGCGATAGCAATATATACCATCTACAGCAACTCACCAAACCTCCTTCACCAGCTCCATCCAAACCCACACCCTCTACCACCTAGAGACAAAGGCAGCAGGCTCATGGGACCACCACCACCTGCAAGTTCCCCTCCAAGTTACACACCACCCTAACTTGGAACTACAGTATATCACTGTTCCTTCATTGTCACTGGGTCAAAATCCTGCAACTACCCCCCACCCCTCCTCACCAAACAGCACTAGGTGAACCTGCACTACATGGACTGCGGCAGTTCAAGGAGGCAGCTCACCACCACCTTCTCAAGGACAATTAGAGGTGGGCAATAAATTCTGGCCTTGCCACCAGCGCCCACCATCCCACGAATGAATAAAAGTATGGACAAAGTCGCTGCTCTTCCAAAGCCACCTTCCCCTCTAATCTAAATGTTTGCGATTTTACCATTGTATTTTACTATGCCCGCATTGTCATGTGACATCTCACTGGTGTAAACTCAATAATAATAAATTAAAATGTAATATACTGGTAACGGAAGGACAAATTACAAAATGAAAAAAAATGTAACCTCCCCCCGCCCCAGAGTGAGTGTTGGGGCATGACAGAAACTTATATTTGAGACACTAAATGATAGAACGAGCTCATAAAAGCCAATGAGGCAGTTTTAACATATAGTCACTGTTATAATGTAGGAAATGATGCAGCCAATTTGTGCCCAGCAAGTTCCCACAAATCAGCGACAAGATAACAGATTAAATAATGTAGTTTTAGCGAGGAATAAATATTGGCCAGGACACTGATGAGAATTCCCTTCCTCCTTTTCAAAATAGTGCCAGTGGATCTTGTGCATTCACCGGAGAGGGCAGACGAGGTCTCAGTTCAGCCTGTCATCTAGAAGATGGCAGCCACTGACGTGCAGCACTCCCTCAGCACTACACCAGAATCAGCCTGGATTATGAACTAAAGGCTGTCTAAGTGGGACATGAACCCACAACCTTCCTGGCTCAGGCAAGAGTGCTACTGCCAAACCAAGACGGGGAAAGAAAGTAAACAGACTGTGCTCATTATTTTCACACATAACAGCATTAAAGAGAGTCTGCATTTTTACAGCGATACTTGCAAATATTTATTTGTCAGTTTTTAAAAAAAAGAGAAAAAGTGCTGGTTACCCTAAGTGATTACACCTGTCTTTAAGGCAAGCAATGCATTGACTCGCAACCCTGGTGTGAAGCTACAATGAGGCAAATAAAGATACAAGAAAAATTCAACAAAGAAACAAAGCCAGAGTTGTACACTTACAAGAAAAGCACTGCTTTACCCCAGCAGTGCCTACATGACGCTATGCAAGACTCAAGCTCATCCGTATCGCTGGGACAAAAAAATAAACCAGACATTCTGTACATATGCAAAGAAACGTAAAAAAAAGTGGTAACAGAGAACAACTGTAATACAACGTAGAAAAAAAATAATTAATACAAACCAAATTTTCATCATAGCTTTCAATCAATACCAGTAAATTGGCCATGACATTGAAAACAAATGTATTTAAATATACAGCATGGTGAGAGTTTGGAGAGAGGCCTCTGAAATAAGCATCATCTGCAGGCCAGAGCCTGCCATTACAGCATTACAGGCAATTGTTTACATACACGATTCCCATTCTACATGCTTACAAAGGCAGTTTAAATCTTAAAATGTTGAAATAAAAAATTGTGACCAAATATCATTATGGTAGGTGGACAGAAGGTGCACATAAAACAAGATTTATTTTATTAATACATAGATGCTTTCGAAATTAATACCATGCCAGTTTTCCATTTTGCTTCAAAGGGATTTAATGAATGAAACTTCTACAAATGTCTGAGTAGGTCTGATCTTATTTCACAACAACTGTTTGATAAGCTTAAGTTGAGCCATCTTTAAAATGGGCTTTTTTCAATCTGAAGTTTGAACTGGTTATGCATCACAAGTCACATTGGGGAGCCATCAAACTTTGCCATCCCATCTGTCGTAGGGAAAAAAATGCTAAAGGAGAGTCCAGAAGCTTTTCCGGATCACCAGAATCCCAGCAAGTGTGGAACACTTCCTGACAGCCAATTTGACAGCGGAATGGCTGCGAATTAGGTGCCACATCTCCAGCTTATTTTCTCAATGAGAGAAGGAAGGATGGGTGGAGCAAGGAGATTTGAAAAATCAAAGAAAATGCCTTATTCAAAATCTACAGCCATTAACCAGATTGCAATGAACATTGCTGCCTCCATATTCCCTTACAAGGTGCTTGCATTTTTAAGGATGGGTTAATGGGGCTTTTAACACCAGTAATATCTTGAAGATTTGCCATAAAGTACTCCTGCCACAGACAACAAAGGACCAGCTTAAGGAGGTAGATTCCAAATTTCTGACCGCTGTCATTCTCAAGTTCTCCAGGCAAAACTCAGACTTTCAAGAATTGCCCAGCAGAACACCAAGTGCAAAAAGTTAAGGGTCTGCCACCCATAAGGTTGTGGGTCCTCAACTGTCTGACAATGTAAAACCACATTAGAGTTCAGTGGGAATGAGGGAGAGGAAGCAGTGAATTGATGCCTCCCCCAGCAACATGGAGCCCCAGCTCCAGAGGTACAGCTCCCTCTCCTCTTGTAACAATTAAGTACACAGAGGCTGTTTATCTGCTTTCAAAAGGAGATTCACCACCCACATCACCTCACTGAGAAAAACCAAACTATTGTGAGGCTACGTACTTAAATGATGACAGGTCATGCAATGGAACATGTGGCCTGTGCATTTTTAGCATGAATCACTACTTAATTTTATGAAACCAGAGGAGTTATTTTGTTTTATATCTTTATTTATGTGCCTCTCCTCTTCACCATAACCTAGTGAACGTATGGTATTTATCCTTATGCATCATAGGCTTACATGAATAAAGGGAAAATGAAAAGTAATTCGACCATTAATTCACTAAAACTTTCTCCAATTATTGTGAATGATGTGCTCCTTCACTGTACGAGACCCGTATGTAAGATTCGTCAAGTGGCCATAAGTCTTGCTTGGCCACCGATATGTCATTCCAACTACAACAAGCTACTTAACACATTTGTGTCCAATCCATTATGTTGCAGCCTAATCCTAACAATTGTGACTCTATTTCCATTCCTATTGTGTTTTTGTTTACTGGGAAAACATTGCTAGGACGATCGTTCAGAAAAAATAAACCCATTTAGCAGTCATGCAGCATAAAGTTCAGAAGTTTACTTGTGAGTCAACTTTGGGAATTCTCCAAACACACATGCACAGACACGCACAGAAAAGCTTCTATTCTTCAGGTGCAGCAAAGCAGCAACGTAGGTTTTTTTTAAGAGCTCTTGTCAGAGTCGCAAGAACGTCACTCTGGAGGCCCAGCTGTGAGTTGACTATATCTCCTGGCAGAGGATTGCTGCAGTGTGGACGTGCCAGTAGCGCAACAAACTTTAAAAATAACATCAATGGTCCCTTTTCTTCCCACCCCACACCCCCCCAAAACCCAACATTATACAGGTTTAACAGTCCACACTAAAGCATTGTCACAGATTTGCCTGGTGCATCCATGCCCCCCCCAGATTACACTGTGCCCACCCCATGCTTCCCAACTCAAGGACCAATTGTCTGTCTCACCCGATTAGCATTTTTACATTGGGTTTCCCTTTGACATACATCTGATTGGCAACCACTACCATTCAAACCAAAAATCTGTATTTACAGACGCTAGGCTATACCTACTCCTAGATATTGGTTCAATACAAGGATACAACACAGTTAAAATGACTATGTAAGTGCACTCCTTTACAGCAGTGGAGCTGAACCACTTTAATGCTCCAACTTTAATGTTTAAATACATCATACAGCAGGACATCAGAATTTTCTGATCTTCCTAGTTATATCCTCGTACCACAAAGTCATCGTACACGCCCTATAAAACAAAGAGAGGGGGGGAGAGAATTAATAAAATCAGGACATATGTGGAAAGTTATTTCATAGAATTGCAGCTAATGCTCCAGAAAACAGGCCATTTTACCCATTAACTCTGCACTGGTGTTCTTCCACATCTGCACCACCTCGTCTAATGTCACCCTCCTTCTAACTTTTGATATCCTTCATTTACCACCAACTGTTTTAATTCCATTTGAAAATAATGAATGGGATCTCCACATACAGCAGTGCATGGGAGGAAATTCCACATCCTAACCAGCCTCTGTGCAAAAGAAGTGTTTTCTGGCATTCCCATTGAGTCTTTTCGCGATTACTTTCAATTTACCATTTCACCAAACCAGCACAAACAATCGCACTGCTTATAACCCATCCCAATCTCAGAACACAACACCAAAGAGGTTGAGGATTTTCAGAAGCATAAATAAGCAGGAACGTCTGTCCCTTTATCGGGACCAACTGATTCACCTCAGTGATCTGTCTGTGGCCGGATCAGCGTTCGAAAGAAAGAGGAATGGAAATGTGCGACGGAGGATTAATAGCCAACTATTGCACGAGATTCATAAAACAATTTAGGTTAGTTTCTTGGTTTGTATTGAATGCGAAAGTTGCGCTAATCAGGGGGGGGGGGTTTAAAAATCCAATTGCCACTTTTTCCCTCGTGAAAGTCCCTCACTCACTAGGCTCGACCTTCACACAGTGTCTCAACTATAGGTGCAGTCCACAAGCGTGAACCTTAGCAGGGACTGCTGGCAGGCTATTGAATGGCATCACGGCCAAGCCCATGCCCATCATCATCAGGAGTCCTTACACCCCAGCTTTCCCCACCTGCACATTACTGAGCAGCAATTTCCAACTCAGAGGTGCTGAGGCAGACTGTAGTCCCTTTGAGACCTGCCCTTCTATCTCCCCATCAACTGCTGTCCCAGTTTATTGGTAGATTTGGGCAAGTAAAGGAAAAGGGCTAACTGCGAATCAAATTCACTGCCCCCGAATCATACGGGCCAAGAACGTCTGCAGCTTGGATCACAGGTCTCTATCAAGTTAACTAATCTCAGGCAGAATGACTATATGCAAGATGCACTGCAACAACTCACCAAGGCTCCTTCGACAGCACCTTCTAAACCAACGACCTCTACCACCCAGGCGTGGGAACACCAACACCTGCAAGTTCACCTCCAAGTCACACACCACTCTGACTTGGAACTACACCGCCATTTCTTCACTGTTGTTGGATCAAAATCCTAAAACTCCCTTCATAACAGCACCGCATGGACTGTAGCAGTTCAAAAAGACAGCTCACCATCACCTTCTCAAAATCAATTAGGGATGGACAACAAATGCTGGCCTCGTCAGTGATGCCCAGATTTCATGAAAGAATCTTAGAAAAACAGGGGCACAAATTAACCTCCAACTACAAGAGCAGGTCAGAGACTAGGAATCCCACAGCAAGTAACTCATCTACTGACTCCCCAAAGCCTGTCCACCATCTACAAGGCACAACTCAGGAGTGTGATGGAATACTCTCCACTTGCCTGGATGAGTCCAACTCCAACACTCAAGAAGCTCAACATCATCCAGGACAAAGCAGCCCCGCTTGATTGGCACCCTATCCATAAACATTCGCTCCATCCACCACCAACTAACAGTGGCAGCAGTGTATACCATCTACAAGATGCACTGCAGGAGCTCACCAAGCTTCCTTAGACTGCACCTTCCAAACTCACAACCACTGACATCTAGAAGGACAAGGGCAGCAGATACATGGAAACACCACCAATTGGAAGTTCCCCTCCAAGCCACTCACCAACCTGACTTGGAAATATATTGCCATTCCTTCACTGTTGCTAGGTCAAAATCCTGGAACTCCCTCCTTAACAGCACTTTGGGTGTACCCACACCACATGGACTGCAGTGGTTCAAGAAGGCAGCTCACCACCACCTTCTCAAGGGCAATTAGGGACGGCCCAGCCAGCAACGCCCACATTCCATAAATGAATTTTTAAAAACTGGAAGAGTGGGTAAGGGGAGAAACATTGGTCAGATTCCAGTTTCTGATCGCATCTCAGCAATCTTGGCTGGAAAGTACAGGTGTAAAACACATTGAATGCCCCTCCAAACAACTGAATAGCTCGTATACAAATACACACTCACATATGAATTACAGCCATTGTGATGCTGTATCAAAGTTAGAGGAAAACAGATGCAAAAATTAATGGGGTGTGCCCATTACAGTCTTCAATATTCTTGTTGAAGTGGTGGGAGGGCAAGTAAATCTGGTGTTAAATTATAGACAACGAAGCACTGACATCAAGGGGAACACCTTTTCACTATCTCCCTGCCAAATATGGGGATTTTCATTCCTCATCCTCCAAGTTTCTCTCTCTAACCAGCTCATTCTATGGTACGGCACATTGCAAAGCAGTTATCATTCATTTAGGAGTTTGGACAGAGAATGCTGTTTGCCTATTCAACTATGTAAGGCATCACATATGACCACAATCCCACCCTCATCGAAACACACGTGCTTTCCAGCAGCTGGATAGCAACCAGGAGTTGAACCGGGAAGGGGGTGGCAAATTTCTCTCCATTCCTAGCAAAAGGCACCGAGGACAATCATAGTGGCTTTATTGTCACTCTAGCTGAGGTGTGACTTGGTGCATGCTGGCACTGAATCCGAGGTTTGCCAGCTCTGTATGACACAGCAATGTACTAACCCGCAATTTAATCACCAAAACATCCAGGGCAGCGGTTGCTGGGATAAGAACATAAGAAATAGGAACAGGAGTAGACCATTCAGCCCCTCGAGCCTGCTTCACCATTCAATAAGATCATAGCTGATCTTCTTGTGTTTCGATTTCCACATCCCCATCTACCCTCAATAATCTTTGATTCCCTTGCCTAACAAGAATCTATCTACCTCTGCCTTAAAAATATTCAATGACCCGACCTCCACCGCCTTCACAAGCAGAGAGTTCCAAAGTTGCCCAACCCTCAGAAAAATATTCTTCTCATCTCTGACCTAGAAGGGTAACCCGTGTAATTTTAAAGCAGTGCTGGACTCACCCACAACAGGAAACATCCTTTCCACGTCCACCTTGTCAAAGACGGTTCAGGATCTTGTACACTTCAATCAAATCACCCCTCACTCTTCTAAACTCCAGTGGAAACAAGTCCAGTTTGTCCAACCTTTCCTCATAAAACAACCCACTCATCCCAGGCATCAATCTAGCAAACCTCCTCTTAAATAAGGGGACCAAAACTGTACATAGTATTCGAGATACAATCTCACCAATGCCCTGTATAACTGAAGCATAACATCCTTTTATGTAAATCCCTCTTGTAATAAAGGATAGCATTTCATTAGGCTTCTTAATTACTTGCTGTACCTGCATACTAACTTTTTGTGAATCATGTACTAGAACACCTAGATCCCCCTGCCGTAGATCCTCAAATCATACAATTTAGGTTCATCACTTAAACACACTGTAGCTTCCTCAGGTCGGGACTTTGCGTAACAGCCAGGGGTCAATTTCCTCCAATGCTGGGACTCAGCACTTATTCTTGCAACATCAGGGAATTGACTGGAGGTCTGCCAATAATCACACCTCCATTATTTTTGAGTATAAAAACCCAACCTGCCAAGATTAACAGGAGCAAATTTACACAGCCCCCAGCCTTTTGGGAAAATCTCTCATGCACTGTTGACTCCTGGGCACAAATTAAAATGCTCATTTAACCAGCATGTGCTGAACTGAGGCTGCTGAATGCAATAAATCATAGCCTGTAGCAACTACAGGTAGGAGCTGTCTCCCCATCTCCCTGTCTGTTTCTCCCACTCATCTTACATTGAATTTATCCAAAACTCTGGAGCTGATTCAGACTCTACTTTCTATCTTTAGGATGCCTCTGACACAAAGACCATTCTTGCATCATTCAGGACCTTTTTGTGTCAACTGACAACAATCGGTAGGTCCAAATCTTATTTTTCAATCTGCTGTTCCTTTCTTCCCCCTCTCCTTGGTTTTCAATCAGCCCTGTAAAGGGGTTTGCTCATCTCCAGGTTTTAAAACTTTAGCCTGTTTTTTTTCCCTCTTTACAGATTTGACATATTTTGTTCTGATGTCACATGGGAAATTTGGTGACTGGCAGAAACCACATTAATTGCTTCTTTGTGGTCTCACCAACCACCAAGGTTAAATTTGACAGCGCATCTTTACTTGGTAACAGTTGGCTGTGTCCTGCTGCTGTGAGCTATTAGAAAATGCTACCAAGGCATTCTGCAAAATGACTCAGTAATTACTTTGAATCGCCTCAGTTTGGTCAAACCTTTTTCTCCTTTACTGTCTGACCCATTTAATGCAATCACTGACTACATACTGATAAAGCTTCACACTTTGGTTTCCCTGATGATCTAGTGGGCAAAGGCACCATCCTGTGTGGTTCTAAGATGGAGGTGCGTAAAGATCTCCGTGGGTTGTGGGGTTGGAAGGGAGGGGAGAGGCCATGGAGGAATTTGAAAACAAGGATGCTGATTTTTGGAGCAGAAAGCATCAAGGGCAAGGTTAAATAGGTATTCAAATTATAGGGGGTTATGATGGAGTAAATAAGAACATGCATTTGTGTAACACCTTTAACATAATAAAACGTCTCAAGGTGCTTCACAAGGTTATCAAACAAAATCTGATACTGACCCACACAAGGAGAAATTGGGACAGGTGACTAAAAGTTTGGTCAAAGAGGTAGGTTTTAAGAAAAATAGAGAGAAGCAGAAAGACAGAGAGGTTTAGAGAGATAATTCCAGAACTTAAGGCCTAGGAAGCGGAAGGTACAGAGTCAACGGCGGAGTGATTAAAATCAAGGTTGTGCAAGAGGACAGATTTGGAGGTGCGCAAAGATCTCCGTGGGTTGTGGGGTTGGAAGGGAGGGGAGAGGCCATGGAGGAATTTGAAAACAAGGATGCTGATTTTTTTTTAAAAAACAAGGCATTGCTGGGCCAGGAGCCTGTGTGAGCAAGCAAGTGTAGGGGCAATGGGTGAACAAGCATTTGATGCGAGTTCAATTACGTGCAGCAGTTTTCAACGAGCTCAAGGTTACAGGCAAACTTTTTCCACTTGCAGGATTGGTACCCAGAGGGCACGGATTTAATATAATTTGCAAAAGAACTAGAGGGTTGAGGAGGACAAAATGCAATAAGTTACAATGATCTGGAATGCACTGCCTGAAAGGTTGGTGAAAGCAGATACAATAGCAACTTTCAAAAGACAACGCAATATATACTTTTAGAGGGTAAAAAACATTGCAGGGCTATGGGGGTAAGAACAGGAGAGGAGGAATTAATTGGACAGCTCGTTCAAACAGCAAGCATAGAAGTGACATGCCAAATCAACCCTTTCAGAGATGTATTATTCTATAATTGTACTAAGGCAAAGAGACCAGAGGATTCATGTTCAATCCCTGATCTGTGGAGTTAGCTGAAAACAAGCGAGGCTTTACAATTTATGTGATGGGGAAAATAAGCTAGGATTACTGTCCCTGATCACTATCTAGTGAACCTTGCTTGAAACTGTGTTTGCTGATGTTGCAGGCGCTCACTCAAGTAGAATGGGCATTGTGACATGGGAACCACAGAACCTTGGCCAGGAATCAACAGACCGTTGGCTGGTCCATCAAATTTTCCATCACAACCACGATGATTCCCAGCACGGGTGAGACTGGAAAATCCCGGCCCTTATGTCATTTTGAGATTTGGAGAAAAAAAAGAAATATCCCATTCCTGGTGTGCTCAATTCCACCTCAGTAAATTCATCTACATTATTTGCCTCAGAGACATGGACAACAAATAAAGTGATTATTGATAAGGTGAATGCATTTGAGATGTGGACATTTAGGATGTTCCACATGTCCTGCACAGAGAGAAAGACTAATGAGGAAGTGATGGAAATGGCTGCAGAAAAGAGAAAATTAGTACATAACATCAAAGAAGGAAAGATACAATACTTCAGTCACATAATTAGAGCAGAAGATAGATGCAGAGACAATTATTGGGAGGAAAGATCAATAGAAAACATAGGAGGGGGAAGCAGAGGGGAAAACGGATGATGAAAATAATGGACCTGACGCAGTTGACCTTTGAGGAATGTGTAAGGGCAGCACAGGACAGACAGAGGTGGAGATGCATGGCAGTCAAACTTCTGGGAAGATGATGACAGCAACAAACAAACAAAATTCAATTTATATTTGGAAAATTCCTCCTTGGTTGAAATTGCGCGCGCGCACGCAGATGTTCCCCTGATTCCCCACAGCCAAGCTCACTCCTGTACCCAACCACACTCAGTTTTAGACAAGGCTTCCTTTTATAAGCTTTACATACCATGTTATCTTCATCAATGCCTTCATCCTCATCCAACTCCTCATCTGTAACTGGTTCTGAAGAGCCATAGTCTCTGAGCATTTGGATTATACAAAAATCAGGCTGGTACATAGCCCGAAAAATTGGCGTGAAGCCACCGTACATCTGGGCATGAACATCTGCCCTCTTGTCCAGCAAGAGTTTGACAATCTGTTGATTCTGCTGCTCCACTGCCAGATGTAAAGCAGTTTGACCTGCATGCCTTTCCTAAAATGGAGAGATTGATACATAAGGCTTCATTTACTCAACAGAAACACAGGTAACCCTTCCTAGTTCAAAGAATTCCAAAGTTTCAAACACATTCTCATTAATTCCCACTGCGTAT
This sequence comes from Cetorhinus maximus, assembly GCF_964194155.1. Classification (NCBI taxonomy): domain Eukaryota; kingdom Metazoa; phylum Chordata; class Chondrichthyes; order Lamniformes; family Cetorhinidae; genus Cetorhinus; species Cetorhinus maximus. The sequence goes on along the minus strand of NC_135910.1, from coordinate 15,289,601 downwards.
AATTCCACATGTTAGAATATTTAGGAATTGTCATTCATGCATCGTTTCTCAGAAGCATTCTGAAGTTCTTTACAACAATGGAAAGGAAGCGATAAGAGGTAGCAGTACATCATTCTGAATGTTGTCATGGAAGCAAAAGTGGCTGCAATTTTACGCACAAAAGATCCTACAAACAAGGACATAATTAATGGGTCTGGGACTCTTCTGAATGATATTTCAAGGTTGGAGAGGAAGTTTTAATGAGGACTCCTAAATGTTTTGTTTTTATTGGCATTCACACAGGTAGGGGAGGGAGAAATGGCTGGTGTACAAGAGCAAAATCTACCAAGGATAAAGACAAGGATGTAGGGGCCAGGAGGCCTCTCCAACACATCAATAAAAGCAATGCATTATTTTGAAGTGCAATAATTGTTATTAAGTAGGCAAACATAGCAGTTATTTTGTACAGAGGTAGGGGAGGGAGAAATGGCTGGTGTACAAGAGCAAAATCTACCAAGGATAAAGACAAGGATGTAGGGGCCAGGAGGCCTCTCCAACACATCAATAAAAGCAATGCATTATTTTGAAGTGCAATAATTGTTATTAAGTAGGCAAACATAGCAGTTATGTTGTACAGAGTAGATCCTACTAAAAAGAACATGATTGCCCGGATAATCTGTTTCTTGGATGGGTGCTGGCTGAAGGAGGAATATTGACTGGGCACTAAGGGAACTCCTTGCTCTTTATCAGATAGATCCATGAGATCTTTAACATCCGCCTGAAGCACTGGAGCATGCAGCTGGATGGGGCCTCAGTTTAACTTCTCACTAATAAACTAATAAGGTGACAAGTTTGCTCTACACTCACACTCTGCAGCAGCCGTTTATAGGGCAGCACAGAGTGAGGACATTGTATGGACTGCCCACTCATCCTCTTGACTGAGGAACGCCTTGCCTGAGAGAGGGGAGAACTCTAAACAGGAGAGGTGAGAAAAGTCAGTTTTAAAATGGGAACGGTGCCCTCCCACTCAAAACAAACCGAAAGAAAATTCAGATCTTATGCATTCCTGCATTTGGCCTCAGCAGCCTGATGTCTCAAACACATTAAAGGACTTGCCTTTGCATTTATATCAACTTCAAACGACAAAAGATATTCAACGATATGAAAGTCATTGAGCAATACTGCCACGTGGAGAGGTGTGAGCCCTGTGAAAGGAGGCAAAACCATTAGTACAAGATTTAAGACTTTTTAAAAATTTCTGTTTGTTTTCGTACACATCAATTCTCTTTTTCCCTCCTGGTTTTCTGAAGGCTCTAATTCTTTACGGGGCGCGGGGGGGCGGGGGGGATGGCAGCAGGGAAACAGGGGTGGGTGGGGTGGAGTTGGGTAGTACAGGCTTCAGGGGTATTGGGTGTTCCAGAACCTTGCACAAATAGACATCTCAACTTGTGAACCTAGACAGAAAGCTACTCTGCTAAGAGGTTTTTACAGAGCTGTTCTCACTGATGTAAGCTTTCCAGTCAGAGTCACTGGACAGTAGGAACCCTGGATACTATTCCTCCTGTAATCTGGAGCTGCTCAAGCCAATATCAGTGATCCGAGTGGGACAGTTAACTCAGCATAGAATCAAAGCTTCGGTCTGGTTTAGTTACATACTTACTTTACCAAAAAAGTTATAGTGCAGCCTGTTCCTGCTTTGCCTTATTAAGTCCCAACCACATTTCTAACCAGGCTAATGCATTCCAATCAGAATGTAATTTATCAAAAATGAACATTAACTTTTGAAAGACTTTACCTTCATAGTTGTAGTACTGCAGCTGCTGTCTGACCGGTGATGGAGCAAAGATTCTGGAATCACTTGGCTCACAGGGATGGTGTAACAGGAGGGCCTGAAGACAACTGGTTGACCTTTTATAGCATGCCAGGTGCAAGGCAGTATTTCCCTCCCTCTCTTGCAGCAAGAGGTCTGCCCCAGCAGCCACCAATTTCTCCACTAAATCCGCACGCTCAACAATCACGGCCAAATGTAGCGCAGTCTGTAAGAGATGGTGGATGGGTAGAAAAAAATCAGATTGTTTTTGGAGACTGGAGCATGGAGGGACAAGTTAATTGTAACATTGTAAAGAAATAATAAGAAATATACAGGAGGAAGTTACAAGGAAATAATCTAAACAAATGTTTGAATGACAGCAAACAACAAAAGCGATTAACGCTTTATCTTTCTCTCCGCTCTAATCACCTGGTTCCTGTCGTTCTGCAGGTTCAAGTAATCAGTGCCCTTAGTAAGACCGAGAAGAAAGTCTAAAAAGGCTACTTCCTCATGGATCACGGAAAGATGCAGCATCCTGTTAAGAAAAATAATTTACATATGTTAGTCAATCTCCCATGGCATTGTTCACAATTGCTTTTTTAAAAATCTGTGCTAAACACAGCACAGCTCATTGAGGCAATGACACTGAAAACAAACTATATTTATAGACTCAGAGGTTTACAGCACAGAAGGAACCTGGTCAAAGATCTGATTACATTAATCCCATTTTCCAGTGCTTGGCCCATAGCCCTAGAGGCTATGGCCATGCAAGTGCATATATAAATACTTCTTAAATGTTACGAGAGTTTCTGACTCAACCACCCTTTCAGGCAGTGAGTTCCAGACTCCCACCATCCTCTGGGTGAAAAAAATTTCTCCTCAACTCTCTTCTTAACCTTCTACCTCTTACCTTAAATCTAAGCCCCCTGGTTATTGACCCCTCAATTAATGGAAAAAGCATCTTCCTATCCATCCTATCTATGCCCCTCATAATCTTATACACCTCTATCAGGTCCCCCTCAACCTTTGCTGCTCCAAAGAAAACAACCCCAGCCTATCCAAAACAAAAACAAAAATACCCGGAAAAACTCAGCAGGTCTGACAGCAGCTGCGGAGAGGAATACAGTTAACGTTTCGAGTCTGTATGACTCCTCATCAGAACTAAGGAAATAGAGAAATGAGGTGGAATATAAGCTGGTTGAAAGGGGGTGGGACAGTTAGAGCTGGATAGAGGGCCATTTATAAGTGGAGACAAAGAAGAGATAGCCAAAGATGTCATAGACAAAAGGACAAAGGGGTGTTGACGGTGGTGATATTAGCTGAGGAATGTGCTAATGATGACATTAAGGGTAGAAAGCAGGACGAGCAAGATAGCTCTAGTGGGGGTGGGGTGGGGGGAAGGGATCGAAATAGGCTAAAAAGGAAGAGATAAAACAATGGATGGAAATACATTTAAAAATATTGGAAATAGGTGGGAAAAGAAAAATATATATTAAAAAAAAATACAAAAAATTATAAATTATTGGAAAAGGGGGGAATCGGAAAGGGGGTGGGGATGGAGGAGAGAGTTCATGATCTAAAGTTGTTGAACTCAATATTAAGTTCGGAAGGCTGTAAAGTATCTAGTTGGAAGTTGAGGTGCTGTTCCTCCAGTTCGCGTTGAGCTTCACTGGAACATTGCAACAGGCCAAGGACGGACATGTGGGCATGAGAGCAGGGTATTTTTGTTTTTGTTTCGGATTTCCAGCATCCGCAGTATTTTGCTTTTATCCCAGCCTATCCAATCTTTCCTTGTAGCTCAGACTCTCAGCCCAGGCAGCAACCTGGTAAATCTCCTCTGCACCCTCTCCAATGCACTCACATCCTTCCTATAATGTGGTAACCAGAACTGCACGCAGTACTCCATTTGTGGCCTAACCAGCATTTTATACAGTTCCAGCATATCCTCCCTGCTCTTGTAATCTATGCCTTGGCTAATAAAGGCAAGTATCCCATATGCCTTCTTAACCATCTTATCTACCTGCCCTGCCACCTTCAGGGATCTGTGGATATGTACACCAAGGTCCCTCTAATCTTCAGTACTTTCCAGGGTCCTACCATTCATAGTGTGATCCCTTGCCTTGTTAGCCCTCCCCAAGTGCATTACCTCACACTTTTCCAGGTTGAATTCCATTTGCCACTGCTCTGCCCACCTGATCGGTCCATTGATATCCTTCTGCAGTTTACGGCTATTCTCCTCACTATTTGCCACCCTACCAATTTTCAGGTCATCCGCAAGCTTCTTGATCATGTCCCCTACATTTAAGTCCAAATCATTTATGTACACCACAAACAACAAGGGCACCAGCAACAAGTCCTGCGGAACCCCGCTGGAAACACACTTTCAATCACAGAAACATCCCTCGATCATCACCCTCAGCTTCCTGCCTCTCAGCCAATTTTGGATCCAACGTGCCACTTTGCCTTGGATCCCATGGGCTCTTCCTTTCTTGACCAGTCTGCCATGAGGGACCTTATCAAAAGCCTTGCCAAAGTCCATGTAGACCACATCAAATGCATTACCCTCATCAACATTCCTGGTTACCTCCTCAAAAAATTTGATCAAATTTGTCAAACATGACCTTCCCTTATCAAATCCATGCTGACTATCCCTGATCCATGTCTCTCCAAGTGCAGATATATTCTATCTCTCAGAATTTTTTCTAGTAATTTCCCCACCATCAAGGTTAGACTGACTGGCCTGTAATTTCCTCATCGATCCCCTCTTCCCTTTTTTAACTATTGTGACTTTAACTTTTTTTTATTCTTTCATGGGATTCTTTCAATGGCAAGGCAATCATCTGTCAGTCATCCCTAATTGCCCTAGAGAAGATGGTGGAGAGTCACAATTGGATTGGGGTATAACAATAAAGAAGGATTACTGCAAATATATAGGGCCCTGGTGAGACCAGACCTAGAGAGTACTGTGTACAGCTTTGGTTCCCTTACCTAAGGAAGGGCAGACTTATCTTGGAGGGAAAGCAACGAAGGATCACTAGGCTGATTCCTGGATGCAGGAATTGTTCTATGAGGAGAGACTAGGTTATATTCTCTAGAATTAAGAAGGATGGATGTGATCTTATTAAAACATATGAAATTCTTAATGGGACTGACAGGGTAGATGCTGAGAGGACGTTTCCCCCAGCTGGGGGGTGTAGGACCAGGACTCACAAACTGAAAAAGGGTCAGCCATTTAGGACTGAGATGAGGAGAAATGTCTTCATTCAGGGGATTGTGAAGCTTTGGAATTGTCTACCCCAGAGAATTGTAGATGTTCAGTTCAGAGTATATTCAAAACAGAGGGCGATAGATTTTTGGATACTAAGGAAATTAAAGGATACAGGGATAATGCAGGAAGATGGAAATGATGTGGAAGATCAGCTATGATCGTACTGAATGATGGAGATGGCTCAAAGTGCCAAATGGCCTTATGTCTTAGGTTACGTTCTAATTAAGCTTAACTACGTGTATTTAGGAAACTGCAAATGATCTGAACTACTAACTAAACTATTACAAATCTTCCACCAACCATGGAAGCCATCAGGCCTTTGTATCCTCCCCCTCACCAAAAGTTTCAGAAGAATTCTCCAGTTTGAACAAAACAAGTATAGAAATACTGCAACCACATCAATTTAAATGTCTGTTAAACAACAGCTAATTATCAAAACTTCAATTTTATAGCGTATCAATGTAGAAAAATTCCCAAGGAATGAAGATATATTCAAATAAATCCCATAACATGTTTGAATTCAGTTTCTTTGCCCCTTCCTCAGACATCATGAGGTGTCAGTTGTGGCTCAGTTCATAGCACCCTCGCCTTTGAATCAGAGGGTTGTGGGTTCATGTCCCACTCCCGGAAAACCAAGAACTGTGATTGTACTCGAATGAAGTTGCAATCTGTGACTGTTGGTAACTCGAAAGAGTTTCCTCAGACATCTGGTGGGAAAAATGACGAACTTGGAAACTGTTATGTTATATTGAAGCAGGTTAGCTCTATTCTGAGAATGAAGTTGGTAATTAATTACACACCACACAGATTGACACACCCCATCAACATGCTCCATCTTAAGACAAAAATGCTCCAACTTTGTCAAAGACGGGGGTTAGTCATTGTTTGGCTCGATCATTGGGAAGAGGCAGGTGTGCCTCAGTTTAAACTATCCTCTCAAGAGTAGTGTTACTGACAATGCAGCACTCCTTCTGGGCTGCACAGAAGTGTCAACTCTGGTCATATACTGAAAATCTTTGAATGGGGTTTGACCGTAGAATCCTCAGGCTCAGGAATTAAGAACACTACCAAGAGAGCCAATCAGATATATCTGACCTCACTGAAAGAAACTCGCTTTGCCAGAGACACTTGCATTATTTCACAGCTTATGATGAACCACAGATAACCTTGTGCTAAACTCAGCTCTGTATCATCTTCCTCAATTTCCTTTAAGACAGTTCTTTATGCAACTGATCTATACTCCAATAATGATATCAGCATTTTCAAACAGAAAGCATCAAAGGAAAGCTACATTTAATCTACAATTAAGTCTGGAAATTAACAATAGTTATTAAACTGTGGCCAACATAAGTGTCTGCCTTTAGCCCTATCACCTGAAATCCTCCTGGTCCTACCACAAAACTCCAATCAATAACTTATCGTTGAGTATAAGGTATAGTAATTAGCACAACAGTTCTGTTCATTGGCTTGCAAGAGGGGTAAGAAAAACACTGCAGTGATGCTTTTGCAGTAACCATTTAAAGTATATTGCAGTTGATGCTAAATATAAGCACTGGGACTGTCCAACACGATGCTCACAAAACCAAAGTAGCAAGAGTTCAGATTTGTCCAGCATATCAGAGCTGAGGCAGTTCACAAAGCAGGACTCCAAGAATGTATGCTTAAAAATATCTCGGGTGTGTCCAAGGTCAACTCCTTAAGAAAAGCACTAGAATTCAGTGCCACTGAAGGCTGTGAAAGGTGGAAAATAAGGCATGGTTTCCACTTTCGATTGCTGGCCAGTGTTTTCCAACGAGGGATAGACATGTATAGGCAATGAAGAGAAGGATCACAACCTCCAAGGTTGAAATAGCTTGTCATTGCTTATTGTTCAAGCTGACAGATGAGCAATGGACATCTGAATAAGTAACCAGAGTTCTGGTGGAAAAGTACCTTGGCTACAGCAGATTTCTTCAGGAAAGGAGAAGAGAAAATTGGAGAGGGGAAGGTGGGGAATTCCTTGACTACGCTGTGATATCAACTGTGGACAGATGGTTAACTGCAATTAAGCATGTCCATAAAGAAGTTATAAACCAGCAGTTCACTGAGAATTTGTTTACCTCTCAAGCACTGGGAAATTCCGAGGCTATTGCTGCATTCTGGAATTACTGCAACTGACACATCGAGTCAAGACAAATATTCTCATCCATCTGAAGAACAATGCTGACACTATTTGTCTACTTATTCCTTTTTTAAGCACTGATCACAAACAGCAAGCAAACTGCGTCAATGATTAAATACAGCTGCTTGACTAATCAGTGTGTCACACTGGTGACAATGGATTTGAACACCACAGGGGAGAGAAACATTAGGTGGGGGGGATTTACTTGGGGCAAATACATGATTTGACACTCAAGACCCTGTGAATTTCTACATCTACGCCATGTGACGCAATCTGTTACACACAATTTACAATTTAGTGTAAAAAGTGCCAAAGGCAGTTGGTACGCCAGTTTGAGTGATAACTAATTACTAGCTCTAACCACGTATGGTGAGCTCGGAAATGCATGCCTGAAAGGATTCTGCCGTGGGATACTGCGCACAGAAGAAATATTCCACTCGGATATTCTGACTGTGGGATTCAAACATAGCTTTTGAACTGAAAATTCTAACCTTTATCCTAGAGCAAATTAGCAGGAACTGAAAATAATGCTGGGAGGAAAGGGAGCAGGGGAATATCTATCTGCCCATTAAAATTTAGTTGCACGCAGCCATTTTTTAAAAAAATGTGTGCGCAACGCCCCCCCCCCAACCCACAAACTTAATCAGAGCGAGGATTGCGTGGTACCTCTTAAGGCTGCTGCGAGCCTGCTCACCCACGCAGGTTAGTGGGTGGAGATACAGGAGGCGGCACAGAGGAATTGACTCTACCTCCTCCATACCAGGCAGGTTCAGTTCAAATCAAGTCCATGGCTATAACTCCCTTCACACCTGCCAATCTTTGCCAAATTTCCAATCGGCAGATGCTTCTGCTGCAGGCAAGCTGGGACACTCCTAACATCAGGGACCAATAGCACAATTCAGGTCCTGGCCTTCAGCTAACGTACAAATGCGCTAGTTGTTGCCCACTTAAATCAGGATGGGGGCAGAAGAGGCCCAGGTCAATATAATTTCTAATTTTTTCTTCATGTTTTGACCTGGGGTTTATCCCCCAAATGAGGGAACACTGTTGACAACAGCCTTTTCCAAACTTGCAGGGTTACTAAGTCGAAGGAGGACAAATCAGTGAGCGACAATAAAAATGGAAAGAAAACAGGGGGTCCTCAGCCAGGATTTGTGGGCAGACTATGGTTCAGCTTCTGTTGTTTGGACACTCCTGCACTGAATGGTCATTGTACTAACTGTGACAAACTGATGCAATAACGTGCACCACAGGTAATTATAAGAAGGGAATTTTTGCCTATGAATAGAGGAAGCTCAATAAACATTATAGCTTATTTCCTCATTAGCTGCAGCTGGAAGAAAACACGTTAAGTACCCGACATGTGACAATGGCTATTATTAAGACAGACACTCCTGTCATCTTCATTTCACTTTCATCTGCAATTTTTCCCATGCACAGCAGCAAGGAAAGCAGAAATCAGTTCTAAAGTGCACCAAAGCCAGCAATGTGAAACTAATTAATGAAGTCATGTGGTAAGATGAAATTCTGATCCCCTCCCTCATGTATGCCCTGGATTTTGTCTTCATGAGCTACACATGTGGACCTGAAGCCTCTTAGGCCAGACATTTTGCTTTGTTATTAGGGACACTGAATACAAAAACAACATGAGCTTTATTAACCACTGGTTTGGCATCAGCTGGGGGATTGCGTCCAATTCTTGGCACCACACTTTAGGAAGGATGTCAAAGCCTTGGAGAAAGGGGGTTTACCAGTGACAGCAGGGATGAACCAATTCACTTACGTCGAAAGATGGAGAAGCTGGGAATATTCTCCTCAGAGCAGAGAAGGTTAAGAGAAGATCTGGAAAGCTCTCCTTGAAAAGGGTGATGGAATCAGATTCCAACAGAACTTTTAAAAAGCAATTGGGTATGTACATTTAGAGAGCTAATCTGAAGGGTTATGAGGAAAAAACTAGGGTATGGGGCTCAATTGGACTGCTCTTTCAAAGAGATACAAAGGCATGATGGATGATTGGTCTCTTTCTGTGCTGCAAGATTCTATATATTTTATCTAAGCTTTAAATCCATGCTCCCATTAATTCCTGTATGTGCAAGAATACTGATTTTCATTTAGGTTCTGATTTAGGCTTTATTCATTGATACATCAGTGCTGACAGCCCTTTCCAAACCTGCAGGCAAACAGCGCATATCATTAAAGGATGTGAGCACAAGCAGGACAGAGTTGCCCGAGCTTCAATGGTCACAGACTGTCAGGGTTCTACGGGTCTATCTGGTCCATGGCAGCAACTCAGAGTCCGACATGGAGCACTTAGCCAGAGAGATGAAACCATCTCCAGTACACTGCTTTCACTCTAGCATTGGTGTAGTACAGCTCAGCTCTGGTCTAAAGCTACTTTTAAAAAGTGTCCAGGGAAGGTGAGGAAGGGGTGATTGCTTTGGAAGAGTGAAAAGGCTGGAATCCAGTCAAATTAATGTTTATCCCTTAACTATCATCATTAAAAATGGATTATCCAGACTATTATCTCCTAGCTGGATGTGGGACCTTGGTGTATGCAATCTGACATTCCCTACATTACAATAGTGTTTCACGTTTCAAAAATAATTCACTGGGTGCAAAGCACTTAGGAACATCCTCAGTGTAGATGATAATGGCCCTCTAGAGACTAGGGGGACTAAAGGAAGGAAGGAAGGAAGGAGAGGCTTCAGACGCCACGTAAAGAACATTAAATAAATCTTCACAATCAACGATACCGTTGCTCTTGCTTGTTATCGCTGTCATCACATCGAGGTTGGACAGGTTGGGCCTGTATCCACTGGAGTTTAGAATGAGAGGGGATCTTATTGAAACACATAAGATCCAGAGGGGGCTTGACAGAGTGGATAGTGAAAGGATGTTTCCCCTTCTGGGAGGGACCAGAATGAGGGGACACAGTTTAAAAATAAGGGGTCTCACATTTAAGACAGATGAGATTTTCTTTTCTCTGTGGGTCGTGGGTCTGTGGAATTCTCTTCCACACAGTGTCACTGAATATTTTTTTTAAGGCAGATGTAGATAGATTCTTGACTAACAAAGGAATCAAAGGGCATTGGGGATAGGCAAGATAGTGGCATTGAGGCCATAGTCAGATCAGCCATGATCTTATTGAATGGAAGAGCAGGCTTAAAATCAAGGCTAGGTTGAGTTTCCCTCAGTGCATCTCTAGGAATCGTTTATGGGGAATTTGCAGCTTCTAGAGCTTAGGAAGCTCTGTCGAGTGGCAGAAGCTGCAAGGTGATGAGTTATTTTTAAAAAGGGGAAATCTTATTAATACATCAACAAGAGGTATGGCAGAGAGCTGGTGACCAAAGGAAGAGTGCGTGCCAAACATCAGCAAAATTCATAAGTTGATTGTTATCATCGTTCCTTGAAACACTGCAAAGCTTTTCACATCCCAATCCAGAGAAATTAAGTACAAAAATCTATGCTGACACTTCAGTGCAGTACTGAGAGGGTATCGGAGCATCAGAGGTTCTGTCTTTCAAAAGAAACATTAAAGTGAGGCCCTGACTGCCCCCCTGACAATGGACATGTACAAGATCCCAGGGCATTATTTGGAAGAGCAGGGAAGTTCTTCCCACTGTCCAGGCCAATATTTATCCTTCAACCAACATCACCACAGTAAATTACCTCGTCATCATCACATTATTGTTAGTGCTTTGCGCAAATTGGCATTATTATTATTCAATCATGGGATGTGGGCGTTGCTGGCTAGGCCAGCATTTATTACCCAGCCCAACTACCCTTGAGATGGTGGTGGTGTGAGCTGCCCTCTTGAACCACTGCAGTCCATGTGGTGTAGGTACACTCACAGTGCTATTAGGGAGGGAGTTCCAGGACTTTGACCCAGCTGCCAGATACTACACTCTACAAAGCACTTAACTGATTGTAAAAGCACTCTGGGATGTCCTGACGTCATGAAAGGCACTATATAAATGCAAGGCTTTCTTTCTTTCATATACAATCATAGAAATCAGAGCGCACAAGGAAGTCCTTTGGCCCATCATGTGTGCTAGTGCTAGCTCATCAATTGGAACTAACCAAACATTTCCATTTGGAAGACCTTCCTCTGACTTTGCCTACATAACAATCCTTCAAATCTAATCCACTGGCTGTGAATTGTATAGGATGTGTTGAGGATGTGAAAGTTGCTATATAAATACGAGTTCAGCCTTAATTCTGCAAGGACAGCACTAAATGAACTGAAAAGTTTCCATTCAACCGTCTTGTAGAGACAAATTCGTTATTAGGGTGTCAGCTAACTCATCACATTGCACAGCCTGGCCAGCAAGGGCCACTTTGATACTATCCTTTCAGGGGTGTTGGTGTGGCAGGCTGCAGACTCTCAAGTCACATGCAGTATTCATAGCCCTAACAATATTTAACAGTCTAAGAAAAAGATCCTCTTCCAATAACTAGCTGCATTTATATAATGCCTTTAATGTAGTAAAACATCCCGAGGTGCTTCAAAGGACCAGAATCAGGCAAACTCTGACACTCACGCAAAAGGAGATAATGGGACAAAAGCTTGATCAAAGAGCTATGTTTTAAGGAGCAAATTCAAGGAGGAAAACGAGGTACAGAGGCAGAGAGGTTTAGGGAGGGAATTCCAGAGCTAAGGGCCACGACCGCTAATGGTGGAGCAATTCAAAAATCAGGGACACTGCCACATCAGCTTTTTACAAATAAATGATCTTGAATGCCTCTACAGTATTCTGCATTAAAACTAATTTAATGTAAACTTGGCATTCCTCAAGAAAAGGAATATTAAAGTCTAGTGATTTTGGGCATCCAATGCTGGCATTAAATACTGGCCTAAATTGTCAGAATGCAGGATAAAGCTCCCTTGACTCAGCCCAGCAATGCATCTCAGCTCCAACACCACTTCCAACTGCACCAGTGTGACATTTTTGCGAGAACCACCCTGCAGCCTCTTAACTGAGATGGCCACTGAAGAAGAGCTTTTTTGCTGTGGACCCAGTTGGGAGTTAGTCTGAGACTTTCAAGGTCATTTCACATGCGATCATTTCAGCCACTGGGTTGGATTGGAACCCAGGTCACAGAGCTGAAAGAAAGGCCAGTAATCAACTCACTGGGCCAGGTAATAATAATAATGCCATTAAAAAAAATTATTTCCCTTATTTCCTTTACACCCTATAGTTAAGTAGTTATAAAAATGTTGTAGATTTGAAGAAACAGTTGTGTTTGACTGGGCGGGGTGTGGAGATAAGAGAGCCTCCAGGAATACATTTAACCACAGGGGTCTTTCACCACCCCAGAAAGCCCCAAAGCATTTTACAGCTACTTTCAAAGCACAGTCACTGTTATAGGAAATTGCAGCAGGCAATTTGTGCACACCAAGCTCCCACAGACAGCAATGGCCAGGTAATCTTTACCTTAGTGAAACAAAAATAGAATTACCTGGAAAAACTCAGCAGGTCTGGCAGCATCGGTGGAGAAGAAATCAGTTAACGTTTCGAGTCCGCACGACCCTTCGGCAGAACTGAGTATAGTTAGGAGAGAGGTGAAATATAAGCTGGTCTAAGGTGGGGGGCTTATATTTCACCTCTCTCCTAACTATACTCAGTTCTGCCGAAGGGTCGTGAGGACTCGAAACGTTAACTGATTTCTTCTCCACCGATGCTGCCAGACCTGCTGAGTTTTTCCAGGTAATTCTATTTTTGTTTTGGATTTCCAGCATCCGCAGTAGCTTTTAGCTTTTTGTTTTTACCTTAGTGATGTTGGCCAAGGAAGAAAATGTTGACAAGACACCACGGGGGGGGGGGGGGGTTGGGGAGAGGGGGAAACCCCCCTGTTCCTTCTCAAAATAATGCCAAGGAATCCGAGGGCCTCTGTTTAAAATCTCATCTGAAAGATGATACCCTCTCGGTACTGCACTGGGGCTGTCAGCCTTGATTTTTGTGTTCAAGTTTCTGAAGTGGGTATTGAGCACACAACCTTCTGACTGAGAGACTCCTCTGCTCCTGTTTGAAATAGTGCCATGGGATCTTTTATATTCACCCAAGAGGTTGAACACCTCATCTGAAAGTTGGCATGGCTTGTTATTGGTGTTGGAGCAGCAGCACCTAGGTTCAAGATGTGCTTCTGCGTCCCTACTTGGGGATGGCGCAGCTAAGTCAACAGCTTCCCCTTTGCCCACCCACAGCTGGCATGTTTTGCCCCCCCCCCCACCCTCCCCCTCCCCTCCCCCGGGAAGAGATACTCACGTGTCAAAGTCTTTGGTCTGGTAGCTGAGCACGTCTTTCAAGTTGACCAACTCTGGGGCACCGCTGAGCTCCACGTTCTCGATGCCTTGGGTGATCTGGCCAATGCCGCTCTCCACTCGCTGCTGGGTGGATGGGCAGATGTCAGGCTCGGTGCCCGGGGTCATTCGCCCTGCACCATCCTTGCCCTCCTCACACTCAATGCCCTGGTCAACGCCACCCAACTCATCGAACTGGCTGACCTGCAGCTCGCTAAGGGAGCCAATGCCACTGTCGTAATAGTCATCGCCCTCCACCTCAATGGGCACTCCTAGGCTCTCCAAGTTGGCCTTGCCCACCCACTGGGCGGTCACTTTACCTGCCCCCAGCTTGGACGGCTGCTTGGATCCGTTGCTATTTAACTGCTGCTGGGCAACATCCATTTTTTTTTTTGCCGAGCTACAACTTCAAAATAAATCGGCTCTTAAAATAAAATTCTAACGACACATTTCGACTCTTCAGCGAAATGGATGAGGCAAATCAGCCAACATTTTCGTCACAGGCCAGCGGCTTGGACGGGAGGATGAAACGGAGATGCGAAATAATAGCGGACAATCCACTAAAAATGGCTGCTGCCTTGTTTACTCATTCGGCTGGAGGGAATTCCCCCGCTCGGGCAAGAACCAATCACAATGCGCTTTACTGTAGGTGGCAAGGGAGGAGCGTCCGCATTTGCTCATGCGCAGAAGATGTTTTCTGCCGCAATGTCCTGTGGTAGTTGTAGTCCTTCCCAACAACAACAACAACAAATTGAAGACTTGCCTTGATGCAGCACCTCAGGACGTCCCAAAGCACTTTTACAGGCAATGAAATACACTTTTTATTTTAAAATGTGGCGACTGTTGTAATGTAGGAAACGGAACAGTTAATTCGTACACAGCAAGCTCCCACAAGCAACAATGGGATAATAACCAGATAATCTTAATTGGGGGATATATGTTGGCCAGGGCACCAGGGACAGGGATAAAAGCAAAATACTACAGCAGCTGGAAATCTGAAATAAAAACAGAAAATGTTGGAAAAACTCAGCAGGTCTGACAGCGTCTGTGGAGAGAGAAACACAGTTAAGCTTTCCAGTCAGTACGACTCTTAAGAGCTAAAGAGAAGTAGAAATGTGATGAAATTTATACTGTTTAAAGGGGGGTGGAGCAGGTGGAGCTGGATAGGTGGGGGCTAAGGAGAGATTAACAAAGATGTCATGGACACAAGACAAAGGGAGTGTTAATGGTAGTGTAAGGGCTAAGAAGATGCTGATAGTAGCATAAAGGTAAGAAAGCAGAATGTGTGAATGGCAGGACAAGAGTCAGCATTCTGTGAAAGAACAACATGGAACAAGTAACAATGAGGCGATTTTGGGAGTGGGGCTCGGAGGTACTGGGGGGGGAGGGCGAAGAAAGGAAGAGCAATAGTGATAGGGGATTCATTAGTTAGGGGAAGGGACAGGCATTTCTGCAGCTGTAGGCATGACTCCAGGATGGTATGTTGCCTCCCTGGTGCCAGGGTCAAGGGTGTCACTGAGCGGCTGCAGGACACGCTTCTGGGGGAGGGTGAACAACCAGAGGTCGTGGTTCACATTGGTACCAATGGCTTTGGTAGGAAAGGGGGTGCGGTCCTGCAATCAGAATTTAGGGAGCTAGGTCAAAAATTAGCAAGCAGGAATAGGAGGGTAAGGCAAATAAATGTGTGACTGGAAAGATGGTGCAGGAGGGAGGGCTTTAGATTCTGGGGACACTGGGACTGGATCTGGAAGATGGCACCTGTACAAGCCGGATGGGGTTGCACCTGAACAGAGCTGGGACTGAGTTCCTTGCAGGGAATTTTGCTAGTGCTGTTGGGGGGGCTTTAAACTAACTTGGCAGGGGTATGGGAACCAGGAGGGAATATTATAGAGGAATACCAGGGTGCACAAAATACTGGGAGAGACAGACAGCACTAATATAGAGAATAGTAAGTTAATAGTTGGAGTTGGAGTAAGGGAGAAAGTCATGAAGTCTAAATCAGGGTTACTCTGCATGTATGTGAATGCATGGAGTATAGTAAATAAGATTGGGGAGTTACAGGTGCAGATTGCCATGTGGAAATATGATGTGGTGATGACAGAGACCTGGCTCAAGGAAGGGCAGGGCTGGGTGTTAAATATTCACACAGAATTTTATCACATGCAGAATTTTAATGGCACAGAAGGAGGCCATTTGGCCCATCGTGCCTACACTGGCTCTCCAAATGAGCATTATGACCCTGTGCCATTGTCCTGCCTTTTCCCCATATCCCTGCACATTGTTTCTATTCAAATAATCATCTAATGCCCTCTTGAATGCCTCGATTGAACCTGCCTCCACCACACTTCCAGGTAGTGCATTCCAAACCCGAACCACTCATTTGTGAAAAGGTTTCTCGCATCACATTTGCTTCTTTTGCAAATGACTTTGAATCTGTGCCCTCTCTTTCTTGATCTTTTTACAAGCGGGAACAACTTCTCCTTATCTTCTCTGTCCAGCCCCCTCATGATAAATGTGTCTATCAAATTTCCTCTTAGCCTTCTTCTCTCCAAGGAGAACAGTCCCAACCTCTCCAATCTATCTTTGTAACTGAAGTTTCTCATCCCTGGAACCATTTTTGTAATATTCCTGGGCACAAGATGTTCAGAAAAGATAAGAAAGGAAGAAAAGAAGGAGGGGTGGCAATATTGGTTAAGGAGAGCATTGCAGTGCTGGGGAAAGGATGTCCCAGAGGGTTCAAGGACAGAATCAATCTGGCTGGAGCGAAGGACCAAAAAGGGTGCAATTACATTGCTTGGGATTGTCAATAGATTGTCAACTAGTGGGAAGGATGTAGAGAACAAATCTGCAGGGAAATTACAGAGTGATGCAAACATATAGAGTAGTTATAATGGGGGACTTTAATTACCTGAATGTAGACTGGGACAGTGGTAGTGTAAAGTGTTCCTAGATTGTGTTCAGGAGAATTTTCTACAGCAGTATGTGTCTAGCCCAACAAGAAAGGATGCACTGTTGGACCTGGTTCTTGGAGATGAGGTAGGCCAAGTAGATCAAGTGTCAGTGGGGGAACATCTAGGAGACAGTGATCATTGTATCTTAAGGTTTAGCATAACGGTAGAAAAGGACAATAGGCAATCCAGGGTAAGAATAATTAATTGGGGTAGAGCTGACTTCGATGGGGAAGAACAGGGCCGGGTAGACTGGAAAGAAAGGTTGGTGGGAAAAACTAGCTGAATAATGGGTTACCTTCAAAGAAGAGATGGTTTGCCACAATCAAGGTATGTTCCCTCAAAAGGGAAAGGCAGGGCAAACAAATTCAGAGCTCTCTGGATGATAAAGGAGATAGAAATTAAGATAAAGAAGAGAAAGTGCGCTTATGACAGGTGCCAGGTAGAAAACACAATTGAGAACCAAATGAAATACAGAAGGTTCAGAGGAAAGGTGAAGAAGCAAATAAGAGAAGCAAAGAGAGATTATGAGAAAAACTGGCAGCCAACATAAAGGGGAATCCCAAAGTCTTCTATAGGCATATAAATAGTATAAGGATGGTAAAAGGAGGAGCAGAGCCGATTAGGGACAAAAAAGGGGATTTACTCATGGAGGCAGGGGGCATGGCTGAGGTGTTAAATGAATATTTTGCATCTGTCTTTACCTACGAGGCAGATGCTGCCCAGGCCATGTGACGGAGGAGGAAACCCTGTCACTAGAAGGGTTTAAAACTGATAAGGAGGAAATGTTGGATAAACTGTTGGTACTTAAAGTTGATAAGGCACTGGGACCGGATGAGATGCATCCAAGGGTATTGGATGCACTGGCTATAGTCTTTCAGTCTTCCCTAGACTCAGGACTGGAGAATTGCAAACATTACGCCCTTGTTCAAAAAACATTGTAAGGATAAGCCCAGCAATTACAGACCAGTCAGTTTAACTTCAGTGGTGGGGAAGCCTCTAGGAAGAGTTACTCTGGATAGAATTAGTAGTCACATGGACAAATGTGGGTTGTTTAGGAAGACCCAACATGGATTTCTAAAGGGGAAATTGTGTTTAACTGCCTTGCTGGAGTTTTTTGAAGGGGTAACAGAGATGGTTGATGAGGGTAATGTTGTTGATGTGATGTACATGGACTTTCAAAAGGCGTTCGATACAGTGCCACACAACAGACTTGTGAGAAAAGTTAAAGCTCATGGAATAAAAGGGATTGTAGCAATGTGGATACAAAATTGGCTGAGTAATAGGAAACAGAGAGTAATGTTAATGGATATTTTCCAGTTGGAGGAAGGTTTGTGTTGGAGTTCCCCAGGGATCAGCCTTGGGACCTTGCTTTTTCAGATATATATTAATGATCTGGATCTTCGTGTGCAGGAGACAATTTCAAAGTTTGTGGATGATACGAAATGTGGAAGCATTGTAAACTGTGAGGAGGACAGTGTAGAACTTCAAAAGGACATAGGCAAGTTGGTGGAGTGGGCAGATAGGTGGCAGATGAAGTTCAATGCGGAGAAGTGTGAGGTGATACATTTTGGTAAGAAAAACATGGAGAAACAATATAAAATAAAGGGTACAATTCTTAAGGTGGGTGCAGGAGCAGAGGGATTTGGGTGTATATGTGCATAGATCTTTGAAGGTGGCAGGACAGGTGGAGAGAGCAGTTAATAAAGCATACAGTATCCTGGGCTTTATTAATAGGAGCATAGAGTACAAGAGCAAGAAGGTTATGCTGAGCTTATATAAGACACTAGTTAGACCTCAGCTGGAGTATATATAGTTCTGGGCGGCACATTATAGGAAGATGTGAACGCATTGGAGAAAGTGCAGAAGAGGTTTACAAGAATGGTTCCAGGGATGAGAAACTTCAGTTATGAAGATATATTGGAGAGGTTGGGACTGTGCCCCTTGTAGAAGAGAAGGCTAAGAGGTGATTTGACAGAGGTGTTCAAAATCGTGACGGGGCTGGATAGAGTAGATAGGGAGAAACTGTTCCTGCTCGGAAAAGGATTGAGAACGAGAGAGCACAGATTTAAAGTGACTTGCAAAAGAAGAAAATGTGCTGTGAGAGATAACTTTTTCACACAACGAGTGGTTCGGGTCTGGAACGCACTGCCTGGAAGTGTGCAGAAGATGGGTTCAATCGAGGCATTCAGGAGGGCATCGGATGGTTATTTAAATAGAAACAATGTGCAAGGGTACGGGGAAAAGGCAGGAGAGTGGCACTGAGTGATAATGCTCATTTAGCGAGCTTGTACAGACATGATGGGCCGAATGGCCTCCTTCTGTCATAGCAATTCCGTGCTTCTGTGCGGTATGAAAGAACCCACGTACTAGATTGAGCCAAGGAACTTCGCAACTCTTCCTTGCCTCTTAAAAACTTCCATCTCAGAGTTAGCTGTGACTTTTTCAGAACTCAGCTTGACTCAGCCCTCTGTGTACACCGTTCCGAAGAATTGGCATTCTGATACCTTCACACTGCATTTATCTGCGTTTAGTTTGATCCCAGCTTTCTCGGTGCTCTCCATGGCTTCACATAGATGGCATCTTCTTTTTCATTGACTCCATATATCTGGAAATCATCAGCTATGCCAACTGCTCCTTTACATCCATCCTCTGTGCGTCTTGTCTACTTTCTGCTGGAATATATCCTGGTTCACTTCAAGGTCAAGGGGTAGACGCAGCAATTTGTACCGGCCAAAGGGTGCGTTGAATGTTGTCAATAGCAAAGGTTCCTCATCAAGCTCCACGTTCTGGTAGCCATTTCTGGCATTAAACTTGCTGAAACGTTTGCCCCTTACTCAGGTACTGGTGTGATCTCTTCCAGTGTTGGACTAGTGCAGTGATTCCTCTTCATTGTTTGATTAAGAGCTTTGGGGGCAGGATCTTGACGTCGGTGAGCGGGGGCGGGGCCCACTCGCCGACGTGTAAAATGACGCGGGATGACATCGGGTGGAATTCCCGATTCATCTCCATTTTCAGGCTAGCAGGGACGCAGCTGAATCAGCTACACGCCCGCCGACCTGTCAACGGCCAATTGGGGCCATTTAAAAAGTCATCAGCATAATTAATGGACCTGCCCGTCCAACCCTAGGGTTGGCGGGCAGGCCGGGAGCCCTGGCGGGCTTCCGAGAAAACATGAAACCTCATCCACGGGCGGGATGAGGTTTCATGAGGGTTTTAAAATTTTTAATTAAGGTTTGAGTTTAAGTGATGGACATGTCCCAACTCATGAGACAGTGTCACATGAGGGGACATGTCAGGGAAATTTTTTAAAACATTCACCTTAAAAGTTTTAATTCTGAGCCGATCTCCCTGAGGCAGCACTGAGCCTCAGGGAGATCAGTGTGCTCTTTCAGTGCACTCTCCGGAGGCGTGCCTGCTCTTGCACTTCCCCCCCGATGGGAGGGAAAATTCTTCCCTGGGATTCAGACAATTTCTTAGCCATCCATTAGGCTTCTCTCTCACCACGATGGAATTGACCCCCATCTGAAGGCTGTGGCAATCATTGTTTTTGTTCATCGCTTGGAGCTCTTCTTTCAGTTCTGTTGTTACTTTAAACAGAGATGAGTCATTGGCTTCATTGTTGGGTCAATGGTAATGTGATACTCAAAATCTCCAAAGCATCCAACCATTTCATAAGTCTGGGTGTATTTGTAACAGGTCTTCCTGGCCCCTGATCATAGGCACTTTTCATCTCATCAACCCTCAGTGTCACTGCCTTCACCTCACAGTTTAGTGAGATAGGCTGGAGCTCTTCGCAACTGCTCAACCCCAGGATAGCAGGACCATCTGTTTCAGTGATGTGGACCATACAGTTAACACCTTTTCCTTTGTGTATCCCTCTAATTTGGGTTCTTCTTAGCTGTCGAATCTCAGGTCTGCCCCCCACATACTGTTAGCACGATGTTGCTCAGATTCAGAGGACCTTCTCTTGGGCAACCATTTCTTTCAAATTTTCAGGAAAGATCATCTAGTGTAGTCTGAGCACCTCCAACACTGCAGCACCCCTTCAATCCCACACTGGTATGTTAGCCTAGATTATGAGCCCAAGTCTTTGGATTGGGTCTTGAACCCCCCAACCCTCTAACTCACAGATGGGTGTGCTAACCACTGAGCCATATTTGACACCAAAGGCAAGGTAGCTTAATAATAGACTCTCAGTTTGATTTGCCAGCCATTTTCTGTGTTTGCTGACAGCTTGCTTAACTCTGGGTGCCACTGTAGTTGGGTAATATGCTCAAGTTCACTATTGGCCTCCACATTCAAGTATTCAAAAGCAGAGTTTTATTGATCTAGTCTGGGATTATTTTCCCTGTTCCTAGCCTGGAATAGTAACAGTGGTGCAATCTTAGGGTCACAGTTGGGTTCTAGCTGGGAGAGTTAACATCACTGGGACAAACTTCAGCGAGTCTATTGGCCTTTCTCATAGTTGACTGTTTAGTTTCATTCGTGGTCATATACTGATTTGCATCTTACAACAGCTGGACTCTTTTAACATCTTTACAAAGTCAACAGTGTCATAAAAATGCTAACAAAGCACCAGGGTTAATTTCTGGAAGAATAGAATTGCAGAACTGTGGAGTTATATTTAACTTTACGGGATCTTGATTAGGCCACACTGGAGTACTGTGCGAAGTCTGGTTACCATATTATAAAAAGGATATAGATTCACTGGAGAAGGTGCAAAAAGAAAAGGTTTACAAGGATGATAACAGAGGTGAGAGGTTACAACTATTGCAGAAGACTGAACAGGCTGGGGCTCTTTTCTCTAGAAAAGAGAAGGCTCAGGTGTGACTTGATAGAGGCCCTTGAAATTATGAAGGGTTTTCAATAGGGTAGACGTAGAGAAGATAAACTAGAGGCCATTATGACAACAATCACCTGCTTCTATACAGCTTTTAACTTAGGGCACACATCCCAAGGCCATTAACAAACAAAAGCTAACACTGAGCCACAAGGAGATATTAGGTCTGATGACCAAAAGCTTGTTCAAGGAGGTAGGTTTTAAGGAGCATCTTAAAGGAGGAGAGAGAGGTGGAGAGGTTTAGGGAGGGAATTCCCGAGCCTGAGGCCCAGGCAGCTGAAGACATAACCAACAATGGTGGAGCGATTAAAATTGAAGATGCTCAAGAGGCCAGAATTGGAGGAGCGCAGAGAATACACAAGTAAGTCACTTATAAATCCAATAGGAATTAAAGAAGAAGAATGTGGAACTCGCTTCCACAGGGAGTGGTTGCAAAGAAGGGGAAGCTGTGTAAACATATGAAGGAGAAAGAATAGAAGGATATGATTTTTTTTCTTTATCCTTTCATGGGATGTGGGTCTCACTGCCAAGGCCAGCATTTATTGCCCATCCCTAATTGCCCTTGAACTGAATGGCTTGCTAGGCCATTTAAGAGTCAACCATATTATTGTGGATTGGAGTAAGCCAGACCGGGTAAGGACGGCAGATTTCCTTCCCTAAAGGACATTAATGAACCAGATGGGTTTTTACAACAATTGATGATAGTTTCATGGTCACCCTCACTGAGACTGGCTTCATATTCCAGATTTATTAATTGAATTTAAATTCCACTGTGGTGGGATTTGAACCCATCTCTCCCCTCAGAGCATTAGTCTGGCCCCTGGATTACTTGTCTAGTGCCATTACCGCCACCCCACCGTCTACCCCAGCAAGATGAAGAGGTGGGGGTTGGGGGAGGGAGAAGGCTCACGTGGCACATAAACAATTTGGCCATTTGGGCCTTTTCTTAATTACTTTAAATTCTATGTTGTTCTCATTTAAACACCTGGGTCCTTTCTGATGTAAGGGGCCTCACCAGGGCCTGGCCTCCACTCAGGGATGTGGTGAGTGGGCACAGTGCGGCAGGGAGCTGCTATTTAGAGGCACTCGCCGGAGCCCTTCACCCCACCCCCAGTTTACACCGCCTGTGTCAAAACAGCAAGTAATGGACAAGAAGGGGCTCGTGGGTTGGATTATTGGCGGGCTTGTGGTTTTTATATATTTTTTTGCAAACTCTGCTGTTATCCCAGCAGTTTGTGTGGGCGCCACAGCAGATTCACTCGACATTGCACCCACGTAAGTTCAGAAATAAAAAAAAGATCACGCTGAGGTGTTTTTCTTGAGGCAGCATGCTCACTATCTCTCAGTGGTTTTATGCAAAGCGGCGCTGACTGAAACAAAAACACACACAGAAAACAGGGGGTGGGAAAGGCTTGAGGCTTTTCTTTTTGTAAAGGCGAGCGGCAAGTTGTTTTGACCTGGGACGCTCTGCCTGAAAGGGCGGTGGAAGCAGATTCGATCGTCGCTTTCTAAATAAAATTGGATAAGTACTTGGAAAGGTGGGGGGGGTGGGGTGGGGGAATAAACTGCAGGTCTCTGGGGAAAGAGCAAGGAAGGGATCGGGGACTAATTGGATAGCTCTCTCACAGAGCCGGCACAGGCATGATGGGTAGAATGGTTCGTTCCTGGGATGAAGGGTTGCCCTACGGGGAAGGCAGTATTTGGTTGTATGCGTGGCATCCATCTTTATGAGGGGTGGGGGTCATTGAGCAGCAGGGCGCATGCACGGTGATCACCGGCCCTGGAACTGCAAATATTACAGCGCCAGCAGCAGAATCTCTCAGAGCTCCCACGGTTTTCCCTATCTCCCTTTTGATTCCCTTGACGTTTTTTTTTGTTTTTTGCCCCATTCTTTTTGGAAGGCATCTTTTCTCCAACAGACCCGTCTTGTCCAAGCAGCATGCCTCAGCGGCGCGATGGGAGGGATGGGCGTGCGATTTAGGCGCGCGTTCCATCATCTGCCGGTGGTTACGGTGCGCCGTGCCGGGAGAAGCGAGTGCCGGAGCGGCAAACGGAATCGCGGGTGGGCCAGGAGCCTCCCCTCTCCCTCCCCATCCCAATCCTTGGAAACCATGAGGAGATCGCACTGGGACTGCCCAGGGCTCAGAGGCCGGTTGAAGATCTCCCAACTGGCACTGTGTCTCCCGCAAATGATGACACAGGATCCTGCGCATTCGTGGCCAAGTGCGCACACGCGCAGATTCACTCAGGTATCGGCGGCCATCTTGCACGGCCATCTTGCGTTGGACGGAGATGCAGTGCCTGAGGAAAGGTTGAGCAGGCCGGGACTATATACTCATTGGAGTTTAGAAGAATGAGAGACAATCTTATTGAAGCATATAAGATTCCGAGGGGGGGCTTGTCAGGGTAGATGCTGAAAGGATGTTTCCTCTCCTGGGGAAATCTAGAATTGGAGGGCACAATTTCAAAATAAGGGGTCTCACTTATGAGACCGAGATGAGGAGGTATTCCTTCTCACGGAGGGTGGCTAATCTTTGGAACTCTCTCCCCTCAGCGAGCGGGTGGAAGCTGGGTCACTGAATATATCCAAGGCTGAGTTAGAGAGATTTTTGATCTACAAGGGATTCAAAGATTAAAACGGAGAGGGGGGTGGTGGTGCAGGGGGGAGCAGGTGCTGGGAGGAAAGTGGAGTTGAGGCCACAATCCAATCAGCCTTGATCTAATTGAATGGCGGAGCAGGCTCGAGGGGGCCGAATGGACCTACTCCTGGTCCTGTTTCGTATGTGTCCTGAGGGTCTTCCACTGTGCTGTATCATTCCGCGGAACTGCATTGTGATTGGATTGAGTCAAGATCACTAAAACATTGAAAAACTTGAGTTGACAGCAGACAGTAATAGAAACTGATGACCTAGAGTTAAGTGACTCCAGCCATGATTCATCATCCTGTGACGTTTGAATGGATTCTACTGAATAATGTCAAAATGGACCGTGACTCAAAGTCAGCTGCTACACATCCAATCATAGCTAACTCCTGAGCTGTAACGAATATGTGAAAACTTATTTCCTGTTGTAAAGAGAAGCTGCAAACAGCACATTCCCATTTCCCATCTCCATTTGGCATTGAATGGTGAAATATAGTGACAGGCTTCATCTCTGGCCCGTTGCAGGGATTGTATTTTTACTGTAATCACCCTCCCCCAAGCTCCTTGAACTCACTCGTGCCTGACAAGCCGCGAGGGGCACATCGAAAGAGTGTATTCTCGCCTCTGCGTCAGGAGGTGGTGGGTTTTGAGCCCCACTCCAGGCACTTGAGCCATTCTCCAGGCCAACACTCCACAGTGCAGTACCGAGGGAGTGCTGCACTGTCGGATGTGAGACGTTAAACAGGCAGCATGCCTGCCCCCGCCGATGAGTGTAAAAGATCCCACGGCCATTGTTTCAAGCATAGGACTTGGGAACAGGGGTAGACCATTCAGCCTTTCGGGCCTGCTCCTCTGTTTTTGAGTTCAAACCCCACCATGGCAGCTGGTGAAACTTGAATTCAATTAATAAATCTGGAATTATAAAGCTAGTCTCAGCAGTGACGACGACCATGACAACTATCATCGATTGTTGTCTTAGGGAAAGAAATCTGGCGGCCTACATGTGACTCCAGGTCTATGGCAAGGCGGTTGACTCTTAATTGCCCTCTGAAGTGACCTAGCAAGTCTCTTGGTTCAAAGGGTAATTAGGGAGGGGCAACAAACACTGGCCTCGCCTGTGATGCCCACATCCCAACTAAGAATTAAAAAAAAACAAGATCCCAGGGTACTTTACAGACGCATTATAAAGTAAAGTTTGACACTAAGCCACACAAGGGTAGGTGACCAAAAGCTTGGTCGAAGAGGTCATTTTTAAGGAGTGTCTTAAAAGGGGAATGAGAGGCAGAGAGGTTTAGGAAGGGAATTCCAGAGTTTAGGGCCCAGGCCGCTGAAGGGGGATGCCGGAAGTGGGTTAAAAACAAGGATCACTTAAAAGTATCACTTAGATACTGCATTAGGAAGAGGTGAAGGAGAACCCGACGAGGAAAAAAGGGCCAAGTGAACTTTCTCACAGAAGAAGGCCATTCATCCCATTGTGTCTGTGCTGGCTCCTTTGAAAGAGCCATCCAATTAATCCCATTCCCCTTTCCCCATCACCCTATGTTTTTTTTTCCTTTCTGAGCAACTATCTAATTCCCTTTTGAAAGGATCTGTTGAATCTGCTTCCACATCCCTTTCAGGCAGCACACTTCAGATCACAACAACTCACTGTGTTCAAGAAATTCTCCTCATCTTCTGCCTTGCCCCTCAAACCAGAGTTCTTTTTCATCCACACCTGTCCTGCGATGGTGTGACAAAGGCCATGCCTTCAGACTTCTTCTGAAGATCAGTCATACGGACTCGAAACGTTAACTCTGTTTCTCCCTCCACAGACGCTGCCAGACCTGCTGAGTTTTTCCAGCATCTTTCTGTTTTTATTTCAGATTTCCAGCATCCGCAGTATTTTGCCTTTATCTTAGAAAACATTTCAATCCCGGCCCCTTCAGACACCAGAACGTGACACAGAATATTTTTAGATCATTTTCTATATTATTTAATGTAAAAAAATAAAATTTGTAAGACATTATGTACAAATGTGTATGACCTGTACAACTCTATTTCCAAAGCAATCAAAAACATCCCAAAGAGCAGCAACAGAATAAAGTATTTCAGCTAATTCCATGAACAGAGCAGTCCAATGCCATTCCTTCTTGGACTGACATATGAAATATGATTTTGGGGGAATTATAAAGATGGCGCCAGATTATTTTCCCCATGTCGCTTGGTACACCAACAATCTTTCTCCCATCCCCATCTTGTCTCTTCAGAGCTCTCAATGAGACTGTAACTGAGACCCGTAAAACATCATCCCCTATTGTTTAGGAGGGAGGTGACCCCTTAACTCTGTGGTGCTTCAGGCAGCGAACAGGGACCTGGACCCTTTCCTGCCTGGGAGACGGAGATCCCATTACATAAAAGGCAAGTCTATTTATAGATAACGCTGAGCCCATGTGATATCCTGGGTGGGTTTCCGAGGGCGGTAATGAAGAATTCCCCAGTCTATTTTTAACCCTTTATTGCCCCTGGGTTTTTCTCTGACATTTATGCCACGCTCAGGAGATTGCATGGCTGCATGGGATAGGTGGGAAGTGTCCTAGTCAAGATGTCATGAGGCGTAGGGCAGGCTAGATGGACTAATGACACTTTTCCCGTCAGTTCCAACCCATTAGGGGTGAACTTTCCACTGGCAGATACTCTTGCTTGGATACAAATTCATCTTTGGATACTGTCTTTGTCCGATTCACTATTGCCTGTTTTGCCTGAACACCTGAAGATGAATTTATACTCCCCGCACCCCCTCCACTCCCCCCCGTCCACCCGTGACAATACACGCAAGTCAGAATTCGCATCATAAAGGTTAACAGAGCAACTCAAAACAATTCGTCATCCTTTTCTCCATCAGTCTTTACACAAACCAAAATATTTAATTTCCACTTCAAACTTTCTGATGGTCGTGTACAAGTCGACAGTGAGTTCTCAATTCATCCCAGTCTTCAAAGTGTAGATATGAATGAAAGCATTAGTGTCCATTTTTGCCTGTGATGAGTTGCAGGAGCGATTTTCCATGTGTGACGTAGTTGGGTATTCAGGGTTGGCAATGACCAAGAGGGAATGAGGATCCTGGCATATCACCAGCTCAACGAGGTGTTGGGAAAGGGCCCATGAGAGGCATAAGACCATACAAAACACATGTCCAAGGGCCTGTTGGTGTGGTTGATGAGATGTCTGGGAGAGTCAGGCTCATTCATGTTATTTAAACCCTGAGAAATTCCACCGTGCCCCCACCCCCAACCATCATGAGGTTAAAACTGCTAAACTCTCAGGGAGAAGTTGCTAAGACAATGCCTTGTCACGTGATTCACATCTTGGCCCATTTACTCTGTGGCTCACCCCAATCCTGAGAAAAGCCTTCAACTCTGACGCCTGCCTTAGGTGAGGGTAGCGGTTCAGCGTCATGCAGCAAAGCTCAGTAGAAACTGGCGCTTGTGGCACCTCAGCTTCATTCCCTGTACCACCTCTCTTTCCAGTCAAAGAAGAGGGACCTTCATCCCAAGGCAGGATTTGAACCCAAGTTGCTGAGGTTACAGGATAGCCTCTGGGCCATTGCACCACCCGACACCGTTGGCCTTGCGTTTATGCCGTGAGCAATCTCGCAACCAATCTTGGTGCCCGATTGGTGAGACTGGATGGGAGGATGGGCCTTAAAGCTGCCTTTGCTTCCTCCAGCTGCAGCCTCACCTCTTGTCAGTTTATGATATCCTGAACTTTCAGTACCAGTGGCCCACAAAAAAGAGTGACCCAGTCCTTCCTCATGGGGACATTTTTTTTCTATTCTTGAGTTTGTCTCGAGTTAGCCCTTGTAGCCAGCAGTCACCTCGCAGGTGGTTAACCACTGCAACAATGGCGGGGCTAAACGGAAATGAGGGGAGGATGTCCCCTCCCCCACAATCATGTAAAACAAGTTAACATACTTGCTCCTAGTCAAAGGCCAGGGGAAAAGTCTTTAGTCAAGATACTCCGTTCATTCCCGCCCTGTGTTTGTGCGTCGTCCAGCCTCTCTTCTGTGTGAGCTGGTCCTCCTCTCCCTCCACCCGCCCCCACAAACACCTTTAGCAGCCTCTCTCAAGGCACTGGCTTCAAAGTTGTAGTGAGCTACACGGAGCTACAGTTCGGTACACTCAGCATCTTGAAATGTGGCGGTTAGTTCTCAAGATGCCCACACCTCTTTGGGGATTGAAGGAAGAATGGGGGCGAGGAGCGATGGGTGGGGTGGATAGGGAGACGATGACACTGAACCCACAGTCCGCTGGTAGTTCCCCTTTGATGATACAATCATTGTCTTAGTTGCAAGGTAAGCCAGTGCACAGCACCGAGTGTGCTGTGCATTCAGTGGAGAGAATGGCCTCGAATTTGAAGATCATCATAGTCTAGGGGCATCTGTAAGGCAGGAATCAGAAGCAGGTTAGTATTTTTTTGTTATAACCCCGCCTCATCTTTTCCCCTCCCCTGAGAGTGCCATCACCCACCATTCCAGATTTTTTGTTGAGTAAGGGCAGTAAAGGTTATGGAGCCATGGCAGGTAAATGGAATTAAAAAGCAGATCAATCGTGATCTGACTGAATGGCGAACAGGCTCGAGGAGCTGAATGGCCTCCTAATCTTCTTACGTTTCATCAATACTCCCTTTGGTACCTCAACCAAATAGCCAATCTTCGTGTTTGAGCCTAAATGGGGCAATGTCCAAATCTTTGGCCCTTGTTGACCACATAACAATGTTCCAATGGCATGAGAAAGTATAAATCCCTCCGAGCACTGTTCCCACCCAAGCCTGGAGGCTAATTGCCAACAAGGACTGGTTACGTAGAGTGACCTATTTCCATGTTGTAACTTCTACGCTTATTAAATTGTTGGAACATAGATCTTGTACTAGTTTAGGATTTATCCAACAATGGGGCAACAATGCACAGAACACATTTACCCAAACCTAAAGGCCCATGTAATTCAGACTAGAATAAACCTGTAAGTCAGAAATCTAAGGGGAAAATAGGGTTGAGCCAGATTGCTAGACTTCAGCCTGCCGTTGAGGCCCTGGCTTAGGAAGAGCCTGGGCTATTCGACTGTGGGTGCATCACAGCCTTGTCCAACCCTACCTTAACCCAATGCCCACACTCCCAAGAGGCATAAAATCTAGGCCTGACACTCCAGTGCAGTACTGAGGGAGTGCTGCATCAACAGAGGTGCCAGCCTTCGGACGAAGCGTTAAAATGAGGCCCCTCAGGCGGCCGCAAAATATCCCACGGTCACAATCTCAAAGATGGCTCCCCGATGTCTTGGCCAATATTTATCCCAACAAGCACCACTAAAACATATGAGCTGGTCATTACTGCATTTCTGTTTGTGGATCTTGCTGTGTACAAATTGTCTGTCTATTTCATACATTACAATAGTGACGCCAAAAGTATTTCAATGGCTGTAAAGGGCTTTGAAAGAAAGAAAGGTTTGCATTTATACAGCACCTTTCATGACCAAAGGATATCTCAAAGCACCTTACAGGCAATTAAGTACTTTGGGATGTCCTGAGGTTATAAAAGGTGCTACAGAAATGCACTTCTTTCCTTCATTCTCATGCTTGCGTAGATCATACACTAGAGTGGAATTCTCCCTTCCCTGATTTTCTTTCTTCTTTGTAGTTCAAGGTGGACAGAGGTATCTCGCTATATGCACACACCTCCACTAAATAATTGGGTAGTACTGAAGAAAAGAGACATTCTGTCAAAGCTTTTCATCTTGCACTCATCAGGACAGATTGGTAAGAATACCAAATCTCAAAGGAAGCAACAATTTATACTGCATGAGATGAGTGTATTGATTGGTTGGGAAGTGGACTCTGATTGGTAGAGGCATTGCCATGGAGGAGGCACCAGGGAACAGTTAACTGCCAAGCTTTTGTTTAAATTCAAACCAGGCAGGTTGACTCTGATAACTAATTGATGGCCATGTTTATTAGCAATCTTATGGGGAGAGGCTCACCTCACAGTCTGATCGGGCATCCCACTCCGCCTCAGAGTCCGAATCAGAAGAATCGTACAGCGGGATCAGCGAGGAGTTGGTCAGCTGGGCAAGTTGCTCCCGGATCACCAGGTCCGGCCGTCCTGCCGTCAGGTGGAAGGCTGTGCAGCTGTTGTACATCAGCCGGTTCACATCCACCCCGCGTTCGATGAGGAGCTGCACCACTTCTCGATGCTGGAACTCAACTGCCAGGTGCAGGGGCGTCCTCCCGCTGCTCGGTTCCTGTTGGAGGAGCCACAGGGAAAAAGGTTATGATTCATTCCAACTGCTGGGATTTCAGCAAGATGACAGAAAGGCAGTCCTTCTTACCCACCCACCACTCCACGCGCACCCCCCCCCCCCCACCCCCATCAACTCTTTGTTTCACCCCCGCCCCCATCCTGAAGACACCAACTCAAACGTGTAGAGGGTTTTATGGGATCTTGCTGTGCGCAAAATTCCCCACGCACCAAAAGCTGGCCTGTGGGATCTTGCTGTGTGCAAAACTCCCCATGCGCCAGCAGCTGGCTCGTGGGATCTTGCTGTGCATCAAATTCACCGCACCCCCGACGGCTGGCCTGTGGGATCTTGCTGTGCGCAAAATTGCCTGCGCCGCGTTTCCCACGTTACAACAGGCGAGACGTTCAAATGAGGCCCTATTCTGCCCGGGAAGGTGAAAGATTCCATGGCCACTGCCCCGAGGAAGGGCTGGGGAGTCTCCCCAGTGTCCTCGGGCTAATATCTATCCCTCCACCGACATAAGAACATAAAAAAATAGGAGCAGGAGTCGACCAAACAGCCCAGCGATCCTGTCCCGCCATTCAATGTGACCATGGCTGACCTTGGGCTTCAACTCCACTTTCCCGCCCACTCTCTTTGATTCCTTGAGAGGACCAAGAATCTGTCTAAAAACAGATGATCTGGTCATTTGTCATATTGTTGTTTGTGGGAGCTTGCTGTGCATAAATTGGCTGCCTAGTTTCCCCCTTTACAACAGTGGCTGAACTTCAAAAAGTACTTCCATTGGCTGTAGAGTACTTTCTGAGGCTGTGAAAGGCGCTACTGCTTCTGGAGATACAAGTTCAAACCCCACCACAGTGGCTGGGGAAATTAAAATTCAATTAATAATAAATCTGGAATAAAATGCTGGTCCTATTAACACCAGTCATATTGTTTTAAAAACCCATCTGGTTCACTAATGTCCTTTAGGGAAGGAAATCTGCCATCCTTACTTGGTCTGGCTTACATGTGACTCCAGAGCCACAGTAATGTGGTTGACTCTTAACACCCCTTGCAAGCCACTCAGGTCAAGGGCAATTAGGGATGGTACTAGATGCTGACCAGTGATGCTCACATCCCAGGAACAAATTTTTAAAAAGCCATTCCTTTGTCAAAAAGTTTACTGTAGCCCATACTGTTGTGTAGGTACACCATACACTGAGGAGGAGGTCTTGTGGCGCAGTGGGTAATGTCCCTGCCTCTGAGCTAGAAACTCTGGGTTCAAGTCCCACTCCAGGACTGGATGGCCAAGGAAGGTGCGTTCATAACGTGGCCGAAACAGACTGAGTATCAACCTGCAAATCCTTCCAACAGGTGGTAAGAGTGAAGAGAGATTCCTGGTCAGCCATGTGATGGGAAGAAAGTTGGAGCCCCTACCATCACTATCCAGACTACAAGGTGCATGTAAATGTTTGTGTTGCCACAGCAACAGGGACTCCCTGAGTGAACTGTAACAGCATGTGCAGCTTGGAAGGTGAGTGGGAGACTTACCTGAGCATTAATGTTGGCTCCTGAAGACAGCAGTTGCTCCACTGTTTCACAGTCGCCTTTCATTGCTGCAATGTGAAGACATGTGTGACCTGTAATGGAAGGAGATCGGCCTTTAACACTCAGCTCACAGTGAGGCACATACATGCGAACCCATACTCTACTAGGTTCCCTTGCCACCAGGTGAGTAGAAAACTCCATTCTCTGGACTATCCTGAGTGAGCTGAACTCGGTTTGGGCACTTAATTGGCCTCAGCAGCCCGAGGTTAGTGGTCGGGGTGGGATATCAGCAGTCACCAAAGGGAAGTGCGTTTGCCTGTGCACACAAATCAGGTAAGGACAGGATCAGACTTGTAATGCTCCTGCTATTGAATAGTCTAATAACTGAAAGGGTTGCACACAAGGAACAGGAGGCTGGGTCAATTAGCAAAGAGCCCCTCCACCCCCCAGTGCTGGTATAACTGTACCCCAGCAAGGAGTCAGGGACTTACACAGAACGTACAACACAGTAACAGGACATTTGGCCTAACTCTGTGCTGATGTTTATACTCCATATGAATCTCTTCCCATTCCACCCACCTCACCTCAGCCTCTCTTTCTATCCCTTTTTCCCTCATGAACTCATCTAGTTTCCTTTTTGAAAGCATCTAAGCTATTTGGCTCGCCTAGTTCCTGTGGTGATGAGTTCCACATTCTAACCACAGGCTGAATAAAGAAATTTCCCCTTATTTCCCTCTTCGATTTATCAATGACTACTTTAAACCTACGGCCCCTAGTTTTGGATTCTCCCGCAAAAGGAACCTTTCTCTCCCCATCGACCATTTTCAGAACCTCCATCTGGTATGAGCACTCGGCACGTCATAACGTTCAAGGCTATGGGCCAAGTGCTGGTAAATGGGATTAGGTAGGTAGGTCAGGTGTTTCTCACGTGTCGGAGCAGACTCGATGGGCCAAAGGGCCTCTTCTGCGCTCTGTGATCCTGTGATCCTCTACAGCTCCTTCACTCCAAAGGAAAAAACACCTAACCTGTTTAATCCTTCCTGATAGCCACAATCTCTCAGTTCTGGTACTATCCCAGTAAATCATTATTGCACTTTCTCCAACGCTTCTTTTAAAATCGAGTTGTTGCGCACAGCCTGTATTTTGCGCACGGCTCCTTTCAATGCATGGCTCCACCCACGCATTATTTGTCACAGAACAGGGTCTGCACGGCACCTTTCACTGCGCATCCATGCAGCTTCATGGGAGCAGTACTTCCATGACCTTTTGAAGGTGTAGAGACCAGGAGCGTGCAATCTGGGAGAGAGTTGGCAAGAAAGGAGGACTGTCACTCAGCCTCACTGCACTGCCAATCGTGCGTCGCTGTTATCTATTCTGCAACGCGCGAGTGTGTGGGCCCAATAAGCAAGCAAATAAATTACCGCAGTAATTGCGCTGTTCCAGATCTTGTGCCAGGCGCTGTTGCGTGAAGTCGCTGGTGCCCGTCGGGTTGAGGAGCGAATTAACACAGTCCAGGTCTCCCCGCTCGCAGGCCAGGTGCAATGCGGTATTCCCGAAGGTGTCCAAACTCTCCAGGTTTGCCCCAGCCTGCACCAGCTCCCCGGTCACCCCTGGCATCCTCATGATCACCGACAAATGCAAAGGGCTCTGGAGAAACGGGAGGAAGTAAAGAATGAGCGAGATCGCCAGAGTAATGGAAGGCAGGTTCCCCATGCCACGGGCGCAAAGATAAAGCGAATAGATCTCCGAGAAAATGGCAGTTTACAGGTGTCAGGAGAGTGTGATTTTTAAAAATATATTCTTTCATGAGATGTGGGCATCGCTGTCAAGGCATTACCCATCCCTAATCACCTGTGAACTGAGTGGCTTGCTTGGCCATTTCAGAGGGCAGTTAAGGGTCAACCACATTGCTTGGGTCACATGTTGGCCAGGCCGGGTCTGAATGACAGATTTCCTTCCCTGAAGGGAATTGTGGGGCAGATGGATTTTTTTAAACAACAATCAATGATAATTATCATGGTCACTATTGATCAATTCCAGATTTATTAATGGAATTTAAGTTCCACCCACTTCCGTGGTGGAATTTGAACCCCTGCCCCCAGGGCATTAACCTGGGCCTCTGGAATACTAGTCTAGGGACATTCCCCCTCCATAATCACCTGGAATGCAATCAGCCCTGTGTAACCATACTTGGAAGGCCATTCGGCCCATTGTCTCTGTGCCAGCTCTTTGACAGCACACACCTACACCTGCTTTGCTATTCCAGTATTTGCTGCTTTCGTTCATGTAAAATAGATGCTGTCCCCCTTTTAAGGCTGAAAGAATTAATTGCTTCGCCATCTGCCCACCTCCCAATACACCCTCAACCAATACCAATGAACTACCTCCACTATTGTAGGAGGGGTGATTAAAAGGTTGGTCAAGGATGGTCTTATCTGGGTAAAGGAAGTGAGGTGGACAGCTTTAGGGAGGGAATCCCAGATCTTGGAGACCAGATATCTAAAGGCACGGCCCCCAATGGTGGGTCATAGAGAGTGGGGATGTGCAAGAGAATCCTATAGGAGTGCAGGTATCCTGGAGGGTTGTAGAGTTGGGGGAAGTTACAGTGATAGGGAGGGGTGAGTCCGCGGACGGAATTTCAACATTTTTGTTGGTGGGGGTCGGGGGGTGAGAATTTTAAACTTGAGGTGTTTGCTGGACAGGGAGACAGTGTAGTCAGCGAGCACTGGGGTGTGGCGGGTGAATGGGACTCTGCAAGCTAAGATATAGAGCAACAGAGTTTTGACTGAGCTCAAGTTTACAGAGGATGAAGGATGGGAAGTCGGGCAGGAGGGTATTGGATTGGTCAAATCGAGAGGAAAATAAGGCTTGGAAAATTTAATTCCATCTTCAACTTTACTGCACAAATCCACAATTGCTACGGCGAAAGAGCTGGTCCTTTGCAAAAATTTAATTTAGCACAATCAAAACCAATCCTCGTTCCGACATTGCATTTTAATTTTGAGATGTTGGCGGACAGGGAGCACGGTGGGGGAGGGGGGTTCAGGTGGTTAGGGATACTGCAGCAGAGTTCCTTCTTTCTAAATCTCTTCTCGAAAACACCTGCAGGTGGGAGGAGCCAAAGAGGGAGACTCACCTGTCGGGACTTGTTGCAAACGTCTATAACAGATGGTTCAGACCACAGAAGGAAACTGGCAATGTCTGGGCGCTGGTGCAGGATTGCCAAATGGAGAAACCTGAGAGAAAGGAGAGAGAGAGAGAGAGAGAAGAGAAATTACTAACGGAGGATCAGGATGAAAACGCACAGGGTACAAATTTCCTGAGAAATCACAGTCCCGCCTCGAGCGCTTCCCGCTTTGGAAGTGAATAATTATTTCCACATCAGTTGGCAGCTGCACAGTGAAAACTAAGCACAGGCGAAATATTGACGCATCATTTAAATCTAAGGGGAATTCCAGAATCAACTTTAACTGGAAATGAGACCATTAGTTTCATAAGGAGAGGAGGGAAGTTAAAAGAACATTCTGTTACACCTAGAACTTTGCTTCCTTTTTATCCAATTTCGTCCCTCATGCCTCTCTCATCTAACAACAACAACTTGCATTGCCTTTAAATGGGATCAAATGTCCCAAGGAGCGATCTCAGGCAATAGTTGGCACTAACAACGTGCATTTAAATAGTGCCTTAACCGTCCTGAGGTGCTTGACAAATAAAATTTGACACTGAGCCAAATCAAAGGAGATATTAGGACAGATGACCAAAAGTTTGGTGAAAGAACGTCTTAGAGGATGAAAGAGAGGCGATGAGGGGCAGAGATTTAGGGAGGGAATTCCAGCACATAGGGCATTATTAGGACATTAGCAAGAAGATATTAAATCTCTTGAGCACCTCTTATTTCCTTCACCCCACAATTGGTGGCCGTACCTTCAGCTGCTTAAGGCCCCGAGCTCTGAAATTCTCTCCCTAAACCTCTCCACCTCTCCTCCTTCAAGAACCTCCTTAATACCTACCCCTCTGATTGCCTGCCCTAACATCACTAGGTGTGGCTTGGGACATTTTTCACTTGATGTTGAAGGCACTGTACAAATGCAAGCCGACACTGCAGAGGGCTGCACCACCCTCCTTTTGCCCGGGTTAATGGGTGAGAAATGGTCGCCCAGATTTGGGGAAGTCACTGAAATAGCACGTGTCCACGGTCAAAGGTCGCCGAAACATGAACAAATGTGCAGGTGAGTCATTTCGTTCGAGGTCATGAGTGTTTCACTTCTACGACAGTCATTCTGTGTCCTCTCAGGGGGTGACGGTATTTTATTTTCCTGTGAGCATTCCTATCAAGGCATTTCCACCTGGGTTTCCCCAGCGGTCAGTGTGTGAAAAAAAAATTGGCTGCCTACCTTGAAACCCAGCCAGATCATAACACAAATAGTTCACATTCACTCGCTTAGTCTATTCTGAGTTAGCTAATCTGATTCAGGATAACTACTATCAGGGATAGAAGGCGGGAGTCCCTGACTTAATAACATATCGTACAGTGTAAGAATAGTGTTATGTACCTGCCTGGAACCTGTTAGAGCAAGGTGAGTACGCTCCCAAATATTTATTTGTGAATATAGGTTAGCAACACTAGGGCAAGAAATGATGACTCATGTTGTTGTAGCAAGGACGTGTTAAACTTGCTTTGTACAAGAACAGACTATCTCTATCTCCACAGCTCTGAAACCTGCTCTCAACCCACAGGCAGGTCACTTAGGAATACCCAAGGGAACATAAGGAACTTTCCCAACATTTCCTTGTAGGGAATTTCCCTGGACTTCATCAAAAAACGCAGGGACTTTTACCTACAGTGCATGGGATGCTTTGAAAGAAAATAGGAACAAGATGACTGTGGAAATTAGCTAAAATGTGCAGCGGAGAAACAGACCATTTGGCCCACGTGGTCCGTGACAGTGTTTAAGCTTCTCATGAGTCTCCTCCCATCCCTACTTCACCCTCGCCCTATCAGCATATCCTTCTTTCCCTTTCTCCCTCACACGCTCACCCAGCTTCTCCTTAAATGCACCTCTGCTATATGCCTCCTTGTGGTAGCGAGTTCCACATTCTCACCACTCTCTGGGCAAGGAGGTTTCCCCCGAGTTCCCCATTGGGCTTATTAGCGATTACCTTTATATTTATGGTGCCTAGTTCTGGCCTTCCACACCAAGGGGAAACATCTTCTCTACTTCCACCCCAGTCAAACCCTTCCATAATTTTTAATGACCTCTATCAGGTGGCTCCCGTAACCTTCTCTTGGTAAAGAAAAAAGAACCTTAGCCTCTTCAGTCATTCTGCATTCTTATATCCTCAGTTAGAATGCGTTTGCTTCCAATATTTCATTGCATTTGTTAGAGGGGAAAAATAGTACGAGCAGTGCCAAATATTGCCTGAGATCACTCCATGGGACGTTTGACCACATTTAAAGGCGATATATCAATGCAAGTTGTTGTTGTTGTCGTTTGGATGAGCGAGGCATGAGGGACGAAATTGGATAAGGAAACAAAATTCCAGATGTAACAGAATGGTGCTTTTAACTTCCCTTCTCCTCTTATGCAACTAATGGGCTCATTTCCAGTAAAAGTTGATTGATGATTGAAAGCAATCATGTTTGAATAGTGTGGTGGATGTTGAGATAACTAAATGATGTCCTTGGCCCCTGAGTTAATGAGGTGTGGGAGGAAATCAGTTAGTGTTTCCCAGTCCTGATCATTAACCAGTGAAACCTTCCAGAGCCACGACCACTACCATCTAGAAGGACAAGGACAGCAGATACATGGGAACACCACCACCTGCAAGTTCCCCTCTAAGTCACACACTGTCCTGACTTGGAAATATATCGGCCGTTCCTTCACTGTGGCTGGGTCAAAATCTTGAAACTCCCTCCCTAACAGCACTGTGGGTGTTCCTACACCACACAGGCTGCAGCGGTTCAAGAAGGCAGCTTACCACCACCTTCTCAAGGGACAATTAAATGGCAATAAATGCTGGTCTTGCCAAGGGCACTCACATCCCAGGAACCAATAAAAAAAAAATGGCGGCTGGAATTTTGGGATTTGGTTGCACATGGTCTCCACACTCAAATTGCCCATCGACAGTCTATCTGGGCACCCCTGAGATCAACCATGAATGGCAGAACAGGCTCAAAGGGCTGAATGGCCTCCTCCTGTTCCTATTTTACACATGAGGAAGGTTCCGTCATGTATTTCCCCAGGGCCTGGAGTGAAGGTATCAGCTCGATCTGTTTAATCAGGCTCACTGTTAAGATACATTCATTCTGATTAGGAAGGTTGCATCACTCCCTTGTCTCGCACTCTCCCACACACATTCTTCCACACTCTTTGCCCTTTGTGTCTCCATCTTAGAACAAGTTAAACCTCCCCCTTTCATTCTTATCGGATTGCACATTACCTCCCTATAGTCAAGGCAAGAACACATCTATCAAAGGGGACTGATCTGCACCAAACAAAACTGGATTAACCAGACCATAGGCTAGACTTAGGAAGTCAGCCAGGAGCCCTCTGAGTAAGAAGGTCATGAGTTCAGGTCCCACTCCAGAGACTTAAGCACCAAGTTCCAGGCCAACATTCCCAGTTGCAGTACCGAGGGAGTGCAGCACCATCAGAGCTGCTGTCTTCCGAATGAGACATTAAACCCGAGTCTGCTAATATAAAATAAAAACAGAAAATGCTGGGGGGGAGAAAACTCAGTCGGTCTGGCAGTGTCTGTGGAAAGAGAAACAGAGTTAACGTTTCGAGTCTGTGAGACTCTTCTTCAGAGCCCTGACTCGAAACGTTAACTCTGCTTCTCTCACCACAGTCGCTGCCAGACCCGCTGAGCTTTTCCAGCATTTTCTGTTTTTATTTCAGATTTCCAGCACCTGCAGTATTTTGCTTTTAGTTCAGCCCGTGCTGCTAACTCAGGTGGATAGTAAAACATATGTTTTCAAAGAGTTCTCCTGTCTGCCTTGGCCAACATTTATCCCTCCAGTCGAAATCACTAAGACAGATTATCTGATCATTGTCACATTTCCTCTGTGGGATCTTGCTGTGCACAAATTGGCTTCCACGTTTCCTGCATTACAACAGTGACTACATTTTTAAAAAAAAAACATATTTCAAATGGGGAAGGGGCACTATATTAAATTATTTCTTAAATAATCCCTTTCTTAAAAAGTTAGTTTCAAACTTCAAATAGTTTCTCCAATTATCCCTAGTTTAAAAATTAAGTTTCAAACCTCAAATAAGTTGCTTCTCGAAGAACCCCCTAGCTTTAAAAAGTTAAGTTTCAAACCTCAGAAATTCCTTGTTTCCCCCATTCAGGCAAATTGGAGGGAGGGGAGGGGGGGGGGGATTGTGCAAACGGAAACTTACGTGTCCCCATCTTCACTCCTGAACATGGTCCAGCTCTGGGTCGGTTTCTGCTCTTCCAAACTGGCGCAGCTGACGTTCAGGTTCCTCATCTGGTCTGTGACACTGCCCAGGGTCTCGTCCGCTTCTTGCATGGAGTCGATCCCACTGTCCAGCCTCTCCCCTTCGAGCCCCAGCTTTGTATCCAAAGGTTTGACATTCCTGCGCCGGACCCTGTCAGTTTCCTGACCTCTGAAATTGACTGAGGGGTCAGTCATCTCCTTTTCATTCATAAAAGCAACAAAAGATTGCTGTAACTACTTTTTTTTTGTTGGGGGGGGCTACTTTTGTAGACAGACCACACACACACAATACACACACACATACACCTCTCTTGAATATCACTCTCAAACTGAGAATCAGCAAATGTAGGCGGAGACACTTATATACAAATATAAAAACCCCGCCTCTCTGTTCTGATTAGAATAGGGGGAATACCACATACGTGATTCCGGGTGCTTTTTTAGATGTGACTAATTATATTACTGTACTTTACTGTCCTTTTTAAACCCCCCCTGTCACCTTTTACCAGTTTCCTCATCTTGGAGTCTTTTTTAACTATAAAAAACTCCCAAACCTTTTTACTCTTATAAACTAGCTGTCCGAGGTGTGACATTGCAGACAAAATGTCACAGGGAAGGAAATGAGTTTTAATCATTTCCTGCATTTTTCAACAAAAAAAAGAAGAAAAATGGGCCCCTTTTAACTTGAAACAGAAGCCCTCTCGCCTCCCATGCATATATATAATTGCAGAACTTTGTTTTGTGGTTTTTTTTTAAAATTCAGAACATTGATGGATTTTACATGTAGTTCGGTTACAAAGAGGAGGTGGGTTTAGGGGCTGATCTTGAATGAGATTTTCCACAGAAAAAAAATAGAGGCGTTTTTTTTTAAAAAAATCCTTGTTTCCTTTCATTTCCCCCTCCCCCTAATTTCCTCCTCTTGGGGTCAGGTAAAAGAGCTGCAGCTCTTTCCCAGGAGAACAGAATCCAGGATAACAAAAGAAAAATGCTGCAGGTTCTGGAGGTCTGAAACGAGAACATAAGAGTGCTGGAAAAGCTCAGCAGATCTGGTGGCATCTGTGGTGAGATAAACAGTGAATGGTGGTGGGGGGTTGGTGGAAGAAAAGCTAGTATGCAGGTGCAGCGAGCAATAAGGAAGGAAAATGGTATGTTGGCCTTCATCGCAAGGGGATTTGAGTACAGGAGTAAAGATGTCTTGCTGCAGTTGCATAGAGGCCTTGGTGAGACCACTACTGGGGGATTGTGTACAGTTTTGGTCTCCTTATCTAAGGAAGGATGTATTTGCCATAGAGGGAGCACAATGGAGGTTCATCAGACTAATGGCGGGATTGTCTTATGAAGAGAGATTGAGGAAACTGGGGCTGTATTCTCCAGAGTTTTGAAGATTGAGAGGTAACTGCATTGAAACCTACATGATTGTTAGTGTGTGACAGGGTAGATGTGGATAGGATGTTTCCCCTGGCTGGTTCAGAGGTCATGTGGAAGCTCAATCATTGAACATGTTCAAGGCAGATTTGATAGATTTCTGGATACCAGTGACATCAAGGGATATGGGGATAGTGGAAAAAAGTGGCATGTGGTAAATGATCAGCCATGATCTGTTTGAATGGCAGAGTAGGCTTGATGGGCCGAATGGCTTACTCCTGCTCTTATTTCCTGTGTTCCTAAGTGAAGGAGGAGACGGGGTGGCATAGACTTGTAAACTTGAGATGCAGGCTAATGCTCTGGTAACTTGGGTTCAAACCCCACCATGTCCGCTGGCGGAATTTAAATTCAATTAACAAAAAAATCCCAAATTGAAAGCCAGCCTCAGTAACGGTGACCGTGAAACTATCATCGATTGTCGTAAAAACCCATCTGGTTCACAAATGCCCCGTCCTGTCATCCTTACCCAGTCTGGCCTACATATGACTCCAGACCTGCAGCAATGGGGTTGACTCTTAACTGCCCCTCTGCAAAAGCCACTTCAAGTGCAATTAGGGATGGGCAGCAAAATGTTGGGCCAATGACACCCACATCCCATCAAAGAATATTAAAAACAAAATTCAGGTCAGTCACCTTTCATTCAGGTTGTTGACCTACAATGTTAACTTTCTCTCCATGCATGCTGCCTGCCTGGCCAGGACATGTTTGGTGGTGTGACACAGTTCACTTAGGGGAGTCCAGGTTGCTATGACAAAACAGGCCCTTTGCAATCTGTAGCTATGGGTTGTGATGATACTTTCTTTCCATCACATGGTCAACCAGGGATCTCTCCCACTCTTGCTGCCTGCCATTGGCATGTGTTGGAAGGATTTGCAGGTTGATACTCAACCTGTTTGGCTGTGTTATGACCACACCTTTCTTGGTTATTTAAGTCCTGGAGTGGGACTTGAACCCAGAGTTTCTGGCTCAGAGGCAGGGGCACTAACCCACTGTGCCACAAGCACCCCCTCAAGTGTAAGTATCCAATTCTACTCAAGAGACATACCGCACAGGGTGAGTCCATTCAGCCTATCATGCCCATGCTGCCTCCTTGAAAGTGCTACCTAGTTTGCCCCATTCCCCCAACTCCTTTCCCCACAGCCCCTCAATGTTTTTTCAAGTATTTATCTAATATCCTTTTGAAAGTTACTGTTGAATCTGCTTCCACCGCTCTTTGAGGCAATGCGTTCCAGATCATAATACACTGCATTAAAAAATATTCTCCTCATCTCCCTGCCTGGTTCTTTTGCCATTAACTTAAATCTGTGACCTCTGGTTCCGGACCCTCCTGTCACCGGGAACAATTTCTCCTTATTTTGAAAAACTTCTATAATTTTGAATGCTCCTATTAAATCTCCCCTTCACCTTCTCTGCTCTAAGGAGAACAATCCCGGCTCCTCCAGTCTCTCCGCATAACAGAAGCCCCTCATCCCTGGTACCATTCGGGTAACTTTTCCTTTGCATCCACAGATGCATTCGGTATTGCGTCAAGCACTGAAGACTATGGAGGAAGGGTTATTGGAGTGACTAGCCAGAGAGTCCAGCCCTGTATACCAGGTTACACAGAAACTTGGTCATGTGCGTATCAAGGGGAATCTTTACCAATTTAGCGTCCTGCCATGGAACAGATGAAGTTTGGGTTATTGTTTATGCTTTTTAAAAAAATCTGTCTTTTTTCTTCTGATATATATAAAGTGCTTTCTCCTTTCAATAAAGTTATATTTCTTTCTTTTTACTTCTTTCTCTTTCTATATTATCAATTATAATTGTTATATCGTTATTATGATATTTATTATATATTTATATTACTTATTATTATCATCATTATTCAATATTCGCATTACTTGGTATTGCTGCTCATTCCTGTTACATCCAGAGTACGGCTTCAAACCTACATGAGACTCCACTAGGGGTTCTCACGCCCCTTTTACAGGCATAAGTGCTGGTTTTTCCTACATTCCCCAGCTCAGTGAGGAAATATGGAAAGCGAAATTGGTTTCATCTTTCCCAAACAATGACTCAAGCACAGGCTGGGAAGTCGATCTGTGGTCTTCCCTGAGCGTGATTAACTTGCTGGCTGTGTCACTCAGGGTTCCACCAAAGTTGCCAGCTGGAGTGTAATTGAGGTGCTTGAGTAGTTTATATTTGGAATAAGGGAATACGTGCTGTACGCCAGGTGTGGCTCGGTCGTTGGCATTCCCGCCTCTGAGTCACAAGGTTTCAGGTTCAGGTTCCAGTTCCTCTCCAGGACTTGATGACAAAAATCAAGGCTGAAACTCCAGTGCAGTACTGAGGGACTCAGATGAGACATTAAACTGGGGTCCTATCTGCTCTTTCGGGCAGCCATAAAAGATCCCATGGTTGGCTATTTCCTAGAAGAGCAGGGCAGCTCTCCCCAGTCTCTTGGACAATATTTATCCCTTAATCAGCGTCACACAGGGAGACAATTCGATCATTGTGACATTGCTGCTCGCTGAAGCTTGCCATGTGCAAATTGGCCCCCGCATTCCCTACATCACAACAATGACTACACTTCAAAAGTATTCACTTGGAAGTACGGAACTTGAATACTGCTGGAAAGACAGACACGGTGTCAAAGTTTTCTGTCTTGCACTCATCAGGACAAATGCAAGAATGCCAAATTTCAAACGATCACCACGGTTTAGGCTACAGGAGAAAAGAGTGCTGACTGGTTGGAGAGTCAACGCTGATTGACTGAGGCATTGCCGTGGAGAAAGCAACAGGGAATTATAGTTCCCCCTAGCTCCAGGGTAACTCAAAAGAGGCGCAAGGCTTGAACATATTCCTTTTGTTTGCAGTCCCTGCGTGTGAATGTATGTTGCCTCTAACAAGCATAAATGAGCCATGTTACAAGCTTGACTGATTATCTTAAATTGGTTGTTAGTGTAGCTATTAGCGCACTCGGGATTGTTCAGCCAGTGCTGCCCAATCGTGGGAATCACATCTAATAGTACACATTTTGTTTTTGGCTTTTCAAGCGCGAGCTTCATTGTTTGTAAGTGCTTTGAGATACCTGATGGTCATGAAAAGTCTTATATAAATACAAGGCTCTCAGGGACTGTGGGGAAAGCTCAAATCTGATCAAGCATCATTGACATACAGGGAAAGATCAGCTGCCCTACCAAGACTGCCCCTCACCCCATGCTGGCAGCAGCATGGTGAGTAAACACTTCCTAACCCTGTCCCCTACCACAGGCATGTGATCACCTTGAATAGAAAAACCCAGGGCCAATAAGTCGGGAAACATTACTCTGGAAAATTCCTCTCAGCTCACTGGCTCCACCAGCCCCCGAGGGGATCAAAAGCAGTCTAGGCGATTACAGGGACCGAGGGTTACCTGTTAATCCACTGACCTTCTATTTGATGGCCCGGAACTGGTTACATTCTCTCTCGAAGGCAAGAAATGAGCACCCTCTAGACTGGCAGAGGCCTTTGCCTCTGAGGGGGAAGGATGGAGGTTAAGCCCCACTCCAGGATTTGAGTACATAATCTAGGCTGACAATTCGGTGCAGTGCAGAGGGAGTGCTTCACTGTCAGGCATGCTGCTTTGAAATGGGATGTGAAACTGACTTCTTACTTGTCTAGATAGATGGGAAAG
Source organism: Cetorhinus maximus (assembly GCF_964194155.1). Classification (NCBI taxonomy): domain Eukaryota; kingdom Metazoa; phylum Chordata; class Chondrichthyes; order Lamniformes; family Cetorhinidae; genus Cetorhinus; species Cetorhinus maximus. Next base: position 15,245,311 of record NC_135910.1, on the reverse strand, counting down.
GACCTATTCACAGATGAGGGGTTTGTCCCAGCTTACAATTTCTCTATCAACCCACACCACAAAAGCAAATTAATTGATATTTCATAAAATTTCTCTCATTAACTGTTTCTGTTCAATTCCTCTTGAACACAAGTCTAAACTGACGCTCCACTGAAGGAGTTCTGCATTGTCAGAGATGCCATCTTTTGGATGAGATGTGAAACCAAGACCTCTCTCTGGTGGATGTAAATGATTCCACAGCCACGATTGAAGAAGAGCAGGGAGTTCACCCCAATATTCTGGTCAATATTAACCCTTAACTAACATCGTGGAAAAAGATTATCACATCGCTGCTTGTGGGAGCTTTCTGTGCGCAAATTGGCTGCCATCTTTCCTACATAACAGCAGTGGCTACACTTCAAAAAGTATTTAATTGGTGACATAGCACTTTAGCACATTGTGAGGTCCTGAAAAGCGCTATATCAATGCAAGTCTTGTTTTAAGTGAGTGTTCAGAAAAGCAGACGTTGGAAATATTCTGGACTGACTTGACTGCTTAAAGTAAGCCACGTCTTCCCCCTGCTGGTATAAAATTGCAACTGCACACAGGCTGAGCTGGTCTCATCGTCCTGAAGGTTACAGTGTAACTGACACGATCCCAACCTCCCAGCAGAGAATCCTGGCTGAAGAGGGAATAACTTCCTGACTCCCCAAAGACTGACCACCATCTACAAGGCACAAGTCAAGGGTGTGATGGAATACTCCCCACTTGCCTGGATGAGTGCAGTTCCAACAACACTCAAGAAGCTTGACACCATCCAGGACAAAGCAGCCCCGCTTGATTGGCACCACATCCACAAACATTCACTCCCTCCACCACCGACGCACAGTAGCAGCAGTGTGTGTACCATCTACAAGATGCACTGCAGCAACTCATCAAGACTGCTTAGGCAGCACCTTCCAAACCCATGACCACTACCATCTAGAAGGACAAGGGCAGCAGATAGATGGGAACACCACCACCTGGGAGTTCCCCTCCAAGCCACTCACCATCCTGACTTGGAAATAATTCGCCGTTCCTTCACTGTCGCTGGGTCAAAATCCTGGGACTCCCTCCCTAACAGCGCTGTGGGTGTACCTACACCACATGGACTGCAGCGGCTCAAGCAGGTGGTTCATCACCACCTTCTCAAGGGGCAATTAGTGATGGGCAATAAATGCTGGCCCAGCCAGCGATGCCCACATCCCATAAAGGAATTTAAAAACCTCTAATATTGGTGGATTAACCTGTTAGCTCCATATCCTGTTTAACCAGCTCCTCAAGGCTGAATCCACTGTTCTAATATAGGTGCTAACTTCAGGATTCAGTGATCTTTATGTAGGGACATTCGCTTCAGATATCTGACATGTGTGAACTCAGAGCATTCACAAGAGCACATGCTTCTTAATTGAGGTACAGCATTGGTATGTCCACTCTGTCCCCTCCTCCAACCTCATTTTCATGAGCTCGGGATGCCCTTTGGTGTCTCATTTTGAATGGCCGCATGTCAGGCCTGAGCCCAAACAGTGAGTGTTAGCTGGCTATTTGACTGTGGGGTGCATCACAACGAACTCCAGTTCTGCTTGCACTTAACGGCCATTTATGCTGGGAGTTACAATTTTTTTGCCTCCTTGTGCACAGGAGAAAGAGCATTCAGCCTCCAGTTTCCTTCTTACATGGCTCTGAAGCCAATGAATGGGCTTTCAGAGTCAGATCTTCAGGGAGCCTATGCAGCTCTCAGCCTCTGCCCCTTTAAGACAGAGGTGGAGAACCATCTTATATAAAAGCAAAGAACTGCGGATGCTGGAAATCCAAAACAAAAACAAAAACAGAAATACCTGGAAAAACTCAGCAGGTCTGGCAGCATCGGTGGAGAAGAGCATAGTTGACGTTTCGAGTCCTCATGACCCTTCAACAGAACTAAGTAAAAATAGGAAAGGGGTGAAATATAAGCTGGTTTAAGCGGGGGGTGGGGGGGGAGGGGGGTGGGTGTTGGGACAAGAAGAGCTAGGTAAAGAGCCAGTGATAGGTGGAGATAACCAAAAGATGTCACAGACAAAAGGACAAAGAGGTGTTGAAGGTGGTGATCTTATCTAAAGGAATGTGCTAATTAAGGGTAGAAAGCAGGACAGGCAAGGTACAGATAGCCCTAGTGGGGGTGGGGTGAAGGAATCTAAAAAGGCTAAAAGGTAGAGATAAAACAATGGATGGAAATACATTTAAAAATAATGGAAATAGGTGAGAAAAGAAAAATCTATATAAATTATTGGAAAAAACGAAAAGGAGGGGGAAGAAATGGAAAGGGGGTGGGGATGGAGGAGAGAGTTCATGATCTAAAATTATTGAACTCAATATTCAGTCCGGAAGGCTGTAAAGTGCCTAGTCGGAAGATGAGGTGCTGTTCCTCCAGTTTGCGTTGAGCTTCACTGGAACAATGCAGCAGACCAAGGACGGACATGTGGGCATGAGAGCAGGGTGGAGTGTTAAAATGGCAAGCGACAGGGAGGTCTGGGTAATGCTTGCAAACAGACCGAAGGTGTTCTGCAAAGCGGTCACCCAGTCTGCGTTTGGTCTCTCCAATGTAGAGGAAACCGCATTGGGAGCAACGAATGCAGTAGACTAAATTGAGGGAAGTGCAAGTGAAATGCTGCTTCGCTTGAAAGGAATGTTTGGGCCCTTGGATGGTGAGCAGGGGGGAAGTAAAGGGGCAGGTGTTGCATCTTCTGCGGTTGAATGGGAAGGTGCTGTGGGAGGGGGTTGAGGTGTAGGGGGTGATGGAAGAGTGGACCAGGGTGTCCCGGAGGGAACGATCCCTGCGGAATGCCGCCGGGGGGGTGAAGGGAAGATGTGTTTGGTGGTGGCATCATGCTGGAGTTGGCGGAAATGGTGGAGGATGATCCTTTGAATGCGGAGGCTGGTGGGGTGATCAGTGAAGACAAGGGGGACCCTATCATGTTTCTGGGAGGGAGGAGAAGGTGTGAGGGCGGACCTTCTTATCAGGGGCCATTCACGTCTAGACAAAATCAGTCAGGGGCCACACACACACACGTAAAAAATCAACTTAATTTTTAGGGAGAATACAGAAACATTCAACTCACCTGCTGTCTTAATGCAATGGCTGCATAGGTTCCCCATCCCTGCTTTAAGGGACAATTGGAAGGAGAGAGAGAGGGGTACCCAGCAGGGTAGCACCAGCGTAGGGCATTTAAAGGTATTACAGCAACTCGCTCCTGTTCAAGTCCAGTTGTAGGTTATTATGGTGACACAAACGCAACTGTACAACTGTCCCAAAGTCAGAAAACTGTGGATTCAAACTCCACTCCAGGTCACAGACCCCCTAAGCGGACACTTCAGTGAAGTACTGAGGGAGTGCTGCACTGTTGGAGGTGCCGTCTTTCGGATGCCATGCCTCCTGTTTCGAAGAAGAGCCTGGGGGGGGGGTGGTGGGGGGTTCACCCTGGTGTCCTGGCCGACATTTACCCCCCCAACCCCCCCACAAAGCAGCACCTGAAAAACAGGCCATCATCACGTGGCAGTTTGTGGGATCTTGCTGTGCGTGGATCTGTGCTGCTGCATTTCCCACGTTAAAGCGCTTCATTGGCTGTGAAAGTGCTTTGGGGACGTTGTGAGGCTGGGAAAGGCGCTATGGAAAATGCAATTCCTTCTTTCTTCCGCGGCATTCAAAGCAATTTTCTGTTTTCATTTCAGACAGCGTTGGGCGGTATTTTGCTCTTGAATCGGTAGCGCACGGGTGGCTTTGCGGAGAGAAGTGAGGCCGCGGCGGCCAACTCTGTCTAAATGGAATAGGTTCCAATTGTTCCAAGCCCTCCCCCTTTCCTTACCAATTTGACTCGATGCAAGGAGGCAGCTCCCTCATTCCTGGATCCAGGATGCCTGATGCCCTCAGTCAGGGTGTGAAGCAGTTTTAGCTGCCAGCCATGGTGGTGGTGGGCACTGCCAGGCTCAGTTCACTCACGGCGTTGCCTTGCCACTGAGCGTTCCGGATTCATGCCCTGTGATGCAACATTGCGTAGTAGCTTTTCCAAACGGCAGGAGAATTCCCCCACCCCAGCTTTGCCAAGGGCTGCATCCAACTCTTCAATTCAGCGGGCAGAAGGGCAATCAAACCCTTCTTTAAGACGTGCCCGCGGGCGTTGCGGTGCTCAGCTTGAGCGGCCCTCGTCAGTCACCGCGTGGACGGTTCTGCCCTCGGGCTCCACCTTCTTCCAACTCCTCCCGCTTCACCCCAGTGTCTTCACCATCGGGTAACGTTCTTGCCTCTGAGTCGGTGTTATGGCACAGCGGACGGTAAATGCTGAGCTGCTCAAATCCCAGAGGGAAACTTGAAACAGCTGCCACGACTGTTTTTGCAATTTGTATTTTTATTTCGAGATGCATGCCTTGAATTCAGTAGTAATAAGACCACCAAGACTTAGAGGTTCTTTACAAAACTAAATTAAACATTTATTAATTGAAGAAAAGATTTTAAGCACATACATAGGTCTACAAATTACTACTATAATAACTCCTAACTTCCCTAATTAATCTGACTCCCAGTTACACCTCCATTAAGGCAACACTAAAAACAAATAAACTTCAACAGACCCAACACCCTGGACAGTGATATTCATAGTGAGTTTTCTTAGCTTCAGTTCCTGTAGACAGTGACTTGATGCATAGAGGCTGGAGACTTTTCACACTTGTTAGATCTTAGAATTCCTTCCCCTCACACATTATCTCATCTCCTTTATACAGGTATCTCCCTTTTAATGTAAATTCCATTATCCCAATATGTCTTTGCAACTTTACTTTTTCCATAATATAAATCTTCCATAACACTCATATTATCAGTAATGTTTGGGAAAAATAAACACACTGTTTGGCTTAGCCTCTGTTGGCTAGGTGTAACATCATACCATCTCTTTGAAATTCGCTACTCTGGTTTATCTAAAAATGCAAATGTTCTTCACACCTCACATTCTAAAACTTCAGCCGTGTTTAGGTATTTAGCATTTCATACCTAGCTCCTCTTTTGATAACTCAAAAGCTCCAGACCAGCTGTCTCTAATTCAATTAAACCACCACCCCCCCCCCCCACAACACACACACACACAACCTCACACAGAGAAACTAATGCAAACCCCACTATTAACCTAGCTTTACAATAAATCACAATAATATTGTGAAAATTATTATATTTTCATGACAGTCAGAAGGTGGTGAGTTCAAGTGCCACTCCAGAGACTTGAGCACAAAGTCTAAGCTGCCACTCCAACAAGCGAGGATCTAAACATCGTCCCTTAAAGTTCAATGGCATTAACATCGCTGAATCCCCCACTTTCAACATCGTGGGGGTTGTCATTGACCAGAAACTGAACTGGACTAGCCATTTAAATACTGTGGCTACAAGAGCAGGTCAGAGGCTGGGAATCCTGTGATGAGTAACTCACCTCCTGACTTCCCAAAGCCTGTCCACCATCTACAAGGCACAAATCAGGAGTGTGATGGAATATTCTCCACTTGCCTGGATGAGTGCAGGTCCCACAACATTCAAGAAGCTTGACACTGTCCAGGACAAAGCAGCCCGCTTGATTGGCACCATGTTGGCATCCACAAACACTCAGTCCTTCTACCACTGATGCATAGTGGCAGCAGTGTGTACCATCTACAAGATGCACTGCAGGAATTTACCAAGTCTCCTTCAACAGCACCTTCCAAACCCATGACCACTACCATCTAGAAGGACAAGGGCAGCAGACACCTGGGAACACCACCACCTGGAAGTTCCCCTCCAAGTCACTCACCATCCTGACTTGGAAATATATTGGCCGTTCCCTCACTGTCGCTGGGTCAAAATCCTAGAACTCTGTCCCTAACAGCACTGTGGGTGTACCTACACCACAGGGACTGCAGCGGTTCAAGAAGGCAGCTCACCGCCACCTTCTCAAGGGCAACTAGGGATGCTCAATAAATGCTGTCCTAGTCAATGAAGCCCACATCCCGTGAATGAATTTTAAAAAAACCTCCCAGTCGCAGCACTGAGGGAGAGCTGCACTGTCGGAGGTGCCGTCTTTCAGATGAGACACTAAACCGAGCTCTGTTTGCCCTCTCAGGTGGACATAAAAGATTCTGTTCTGAAGAAGAGCAGGGGAGCTCTCCCTATTGTCCTAGCACCTGGGTATATATTAATGATTTGGACTGAAATGTAGGAGGCATGATCAAGAAGTTTGGAGATGACACAAAAATTGGTTCTGTGGTTGACTGTTGTAGTCCTCAGGAAGATATTAATGGATTGGTCAGGTGGGCAGAAAAGTGGCAAATGGAATTCAACCTGGAGAAGTGTGAGGTGATGCATTTGGGGATGTCAAAAAGGCAAAGGATTACACAATAAATGGGAGGATACTGAGAGCTGTAGAGGAAATGAGGGACTTTGGAGTGAATGCCCACAGATCCCTGAAGGTAGCAGGACAGGCCAATAAGGCGTCTAAGAAGGAATATGGAATCTTTTCCTTTATTAGCTGAGGTGTAGAATATAAGAGCAGGGAGGTGGAGCTATACAAAACACTAGTTAGGCCACAACTTGAGTACTTGTGTGCAGTTCTGGTCTCCTCATTACAAGAAGGCGGTAATCGCATTACTGACGGCACAGAGGAGATTTATGAGGATGTTACCAGGACTGGAAAATTGCAGCTATGATGAGAGATTGGATAGGCTGGGGTTGTTCTCCTTGGAACAGAGGAGGCTGAGGGGCGATTTGATTGAGATGCACAAGATTGTGAGAGGCCTGGATAGAGTGGGTGGGAAGGGCCTATTTCCCTTAGCGGACAGGTCAGTGACTAGAGGGCATGAATTAAAGTGATTGTTCGAAGGATTAGAGGGGAGATGAGGAAAAAATATTTTCACCCAGGGGGTGGTGGGGGGTCTGGAACTCACTGCCTGAAAGGGTGGTAGAGGCAGAAACCCTCACAGCATTTAAAAAGGTGTCTGGATATGCACCTGAAGTCCTGTAACCTCCTGGGCCAAGGACCAAGTGCTGCAAAATTGGAATTAAGCTTGAGGGGGTGGGGGGGGCGGGGGTGGGGGGCTTGTTTTTGGGCTAGCACAGACAGGATGGGCAGAGTGGCCTCCTTGTGTGCTGTGACCTTTTTTTTTATATACATCCCACGCAGTGCAAATATCTGAAAAGAAAGGAATGTGTGGAAGAGGCAAGGACGTGAATTGCTCCTCAGGAGAGCCAGCCTGGACACGGATGGGCCGAACGGCCTCCTCCGACGTGGGGGTTCCCTCGGATCGACCGGTCCCCCTCAGCCGGGTCCTCCGCTGGTTGCCCGCGTGCCTGTGGCCTGGGATCTTGCTGTGCTCCCGACTGGCTGCCTCCTGCCCTCGGGCTGGAGCGGGAAATGTGCCCCCCGCCCCTCCCACGGGAGGCCGCGGAAGGCGCTAGGTCAATGCAAGCCCGGGTTCTGTGCGCGCACAGATGGCGAGGGTGGGTTGGCTTCAAAAAAAAGTCAGGGGAGAGAAAGCCATCGCAGTTAATTAAGGTTAGAAAATCAAGCCTTTGGGGCTTTGCAATGAAGGGTAAGGACGCCAACCTTTAATTCAGTGTAGTTTCATTCAGCAAGAGGCTGGACAGAGACAGAGAGAGAGACAGAGACAGAGAGAGAGTGAGACCCTCTTGTGTTAACTCCAGCTCAAAGACGAGGGGATTTAAATGGTTGGTTGTGGTCAAGCTTCCCTGAGTCATCGGATGCTGGCGATTGGAATCCATTTAGGCAAAGGTTATTATTATTATTATTATTATTCTCTAAAAAAAAAATCAGGGAATTAAAATTCCCCCTTTTTTTTTGCGAGTGATTCTGAATCGGATTAAAGTTACTCTGTTCACGGCGTGGAGTCCAATGGCTTTGGAGGGCGAGTGGACAAGGACACAGCTCTGCAGAAGAGGTGGTCGCTTCGTGAAGACCCTCTCACTGCCCCTTACCTGCCCCTCCACCCCTTCAGTTGTGGATCAGGAGCTTGGAAACCAGAGATCAGGACCTTGGAAACCACAGATCCGGATCTTGGAAACCAGAGGTCAGGATCTTGGAAACCACAGATCAGGATCTTGGAAACCAGAGGTCAGGATCTTGGAAACCAGAGATCAGGATCTTGGAAACCAGAGATCAGGATCTAGGAAACCACAGATCAGGACCTTGGAAACCAGAGGTCAGGATCTTGGAAACCACAGATCAGGATCTTGGAAACCACAGATCAGGATCTTGGAAACCAGAGATCAGGAAAAGGGTGGGGTGAGGTGAGGTGGGGTGGGGTGGGGTTGGAGTTGGTGGTCTGACAACTCCTTAATCATCCCTTCTTCTCTGACCTGTGCCTTTTAGGAGTTCGCCCGGCCATGGGGGAGTGGACAATCTTGGAGAGGCTCCTGGAGACTGCGGTCCAGCAACACTCCACGATGATTGGAAGGTGAGGTTTTGGGGGGAGGGCGGATGTACCTGTTCACCTGTTGGGGGGGTAAACGCCACAGAGAATCTGCTGGGAAAACCCTAGCTGCAGTCTTTCCAGTATCTGTAAGATTTATTCATGCATTTAAATTAAAAAAAAGCCTTAAATTCACTCCTGGATTCCTTTGCATCTATTGAAATGTGAGGGGTTTTTTTTCATTATATGGAGAATTTAGCAAATTTTACAAAAATTGTCTGTGTGTGCTTTTCTTTCTTTATTCTTTCAATGGGATGCAGGCATCACTGGCAAGGACAGCATTTGTTGCCCATCCCTAATTGCCCTTGAACTGAGTGGCTTGCTAGGTTATTACAGAGGACAGTTAAGAGTCAACCACATTGCTGTGGGTCTGGGGTCACATGTAGGCCAGACTGGGTAAGGACGGCAGATTTCCTTCCCCAAAGGGGCATTGGTGAACCAGATGGGTTTTTACAACAATCGATGATAGTTTTATGGTCACCATCACCTGAGACTAGCTTTATATTCCAGATTTATTAATTGAATTTAAATTCTACCAGCTGCTGTGGTGGGATTTGAACTCTTGTCCCCAGTGAATTAGCCTGGTCCTCTGGAGTTCTGGTCCTGGGACATTACCGCTACATGAGAGAGTGAGAGTGAGTGTGAGTGAGTCTGTGTGTGTGAGTGAGAGAGGGGGTGTGTGTGTGACAGTGTGTGAGAGTGAGTCTGTGTGTGTGAGTGAGAGAGGGGGTGTGTGTGTGACAGTGAGTGCGAGTGAGTCTGGGTGTGAGTGAGAGAGGGGGTGTGTGTGTGTGACAGTGAGTATGAGTGAGTCTGTGTGTGTGAGTGAGAGAGGGGGTGTGTGTGTGACAGTGAGTGTGAGTGAGTCTGGGTGTGTGAGTGAGAGAGGGGGTGTGTGTGTGACAGTGAGTCTGGGTGTGTGAGTGAGAGAGAGGGTGTGTGTGTGACAGTGAGTGTGAGTGAGTCTGGGTCTGTGAGTGAGAGAGAGGGTGTGTGTGTGACAGTGAGTGTGAGTGAGTCTCTGTGTGTGAGCGAGAGAGGAGGTGTGTGTGTGACAGTGAGTGTGAGTGAGTCTGGGTGTGTGAGTAAGGGGCTGTGTGTGTGACAGTGAATGTGAGTGAGTCTGGGTGTGTGAGTGAGAGAGAGGGTGTGTGTGTGACAGTGAGTGTATGTGCCCTTGTCCTTTGATCCACACCCATCTGATGAATTTACAAGTGGTAATTTAGGGGCTTAATAATCTTCACCTAAATATTAAATCAAATTGGGTTCCATTTAATTCATTAAATCGCTGTTTACACACCAAAATGGTGAATACAATTCAGGAATTAGAATCAAGGGGAGACGGTGGCGTATTGGTACTGTGGCTGCAGTAGTAACCCAGAGGCCCATCCTAATGCTCTGGGGGTATACTGGAGAAATTTAAATTCAATTAATAAATCTGGAATTGAAAGCTAGTCTCAGTAGTGGTGACCATGAAACTACCATCGATTGTTGTAAAAACCCATCTGGTTCACTAATGTCCTTTAAGGAAGGAAGTCTGCCGTTTTTACCTGGTCTGGTAACTCCAGACCCACAGCAACGTGATTGACTCTTAACTGCCCCTCTGAAATAGCCTAGCAAGACACTCAGCACAAGGGCAATTAGGGATGGGCAACAAATGCCAGTGATGCCCACGTCCCATGAAAAAATATATAACAGAAGATTACTGATTACTGTCTGCTATTGTTTATACCTTGTTGATGCTTCCTTTAAAATAACGAGGAGGAATGGTGGAGGACGATGAGACGGAGGGGATGGTGGCTGTGACCCATTTCTGTCAATTCTGTGCACCAGCCCTGGCTCAGTTGGTAGCACCCTCGCTACCGGGTTCAAGTCCCGCTCTAGAGGCTTGAGCACAAGCTCAAGGCTGACACTCCAGTGCAGTACTCAGGGAGTACCACACTGTCAGAGTTCCTGTCGTTCAGGTGAGATGTCATACTGAGGCTCTGCCTGCCCTCTCAGGTAGATGTAAAAGATCCCATGGCAGCCAATTTGCACACAGTCAGCCCCCTCAAACAGCAATGTGAAATTGATCAGAGTATCTGCTTTTAGTGATGCTGGTTGAGGGATAAATATTGGCCAGGACACCAGGGAGAACCCCCCCCTGGTCTTCTACAAAATAATGCCATGGGAACTTTTATGTCCACTGGAGAAGGAAGACAGAACCTCGGTTTAATGTCTCATCTGACAGCTGGCACTTTGGACAGCGCAGCAATCCCTCAATACTGTACTGGGAAGTGTCAGTCTCAACTGTGATGCTCAATGTTAATGTTACGTTAATTATATTGTTAGGATATATGGGTGAAGGACATTGTTTAATTAAGTACTTTGAGCACGTATAAATAGGGGAAAACTGGGACACTGGGTATGAGGAGAGCTATGAGGCTGAACAAAGTCAATAAACTCTCTCAGTAAAGAAAAGCTCTGTGTCTTGCTTTTGACTTCACCAACCGGTTCGGATTTTATTAACACTCAAGTCTCTGGAGTGGGACTTGGGCCCCTCAGCCTTCTGACTCAGGTGACACCCACTGAGCAAGGGCTAATACCCATGTAATTATTATAATGGAACATGTGAGGACACATGTTGGTCATAATCAGAGGTTAGGGCAACTTCTGTTGACAGAAATTAGCCAAAGAGCATTATTGGGACTGTGTGAAATCAAACAGTCAGAGCTGTACATTCTGTGAGGTGAATGAAATGGACTGAAGAAAGACTTGTGGGTCAGTGATTTAAAATTAAAGCACAGCAGCCAGTTTTCTGGTTGGTTGATTTCCAAGATGTTACTTAACTGTGTTCATTTTCCCTACCACCCTCCCTTCTGTTCCCAACCAGAAGGCGCTGATGCCTGGGGCATCAGGCATTCTCTACACTGTCCTCATTCTTCATATGTGATTGTTAGCGTGTTATTTAATCATGATGCAGGCTACCGCAGCTGAGTTTGACCCTGTCCTTACTCTCGTTTTTTTTTGTTGTTATTTATTTGTATGGTGTGAACGTCACTGGCTAGACCAGCATGTGCTGCCCATCCCTAATTGCCCCTTGAGAAGGTGGTGGTGAGCTGCCTTCTTGAACCGCTGCAGTCCATGCGGTGTAGGTACACCCACAGTGCTGTTAGGGAGGGCGTTCCAGGATTTTGACCCAGCGACAGTGAAGGAACGTCCGATATATTTCCACGTCAGGATGGTGTGGGGCTGGGAGGGAAATTTGCAGGTGGTGGTGTCCTCATGTGCCTGCTGCCCTTGTCCTTCTAGGTGGTAGAAGTCGCGGGTTTGGAAGGTGCTGTCGAAGGAGTCACATAAGTGCATTTTCACCATCGTCTTTTAACATGCCCAATAATTAAGCACATGCTTCATTTGCAAACATCAATCAGACGGAACCACATGCACAGCCCTGTATCTGGAAAACCCCTGCGCAAAGAACTCCCAAGAAATCGTCAGCCGTTGCTCTCCTTAAAGGTAGCTCAAGTTCCTAACTGATTTGCTTTTAATGAACAATTGCTTCCACTGGTAATAGGGAGTCCGCAATCAGAGGACACGGATTTAAGATAATCGGCAAAAATGCCAGAGGGGGAGAGAAGAAACATTTTTACGCAGCAAGTTGTTGTGATCTGGAATGTAGTGCCTAAAAAGTCACTTTCAAATGGATAAATACTTGGAAAAGGAAAAGCATTCAGGGCAATGGGGGAGTATTTTCAAAGAGCTAGCACAGGAACAGTTGTCCAAATAATCTCCTTCTGCACTGTCTGATCCTATGTAATGTAATTTGGTATAGGGCAATGGTGGCATAGTAGCAATGTCACTGGAACAGAGATCCAGGCTAATGACCTGGGGCATGGGTTCAAATCCCACCATAGTAAAATTCAATTAATAAAATCTGGAATTGAAAGCTAGTCCATAAAACATAGGAGCAGAAATTAGGCCATTCGGCCCATCAAGTCCCAGTAATGGTGACCATTAAACAATTGTCGTAAAAACTCATCTGGTTCACTAATGTCCCTTTAGGGAGGGAAATTTGCCAACCTTACCTGGTCTGGCCCACATGTGACTCCAGACCCACAGCCATGTGGTTGAATCTTAACTGCCCTCAGCAAGCATTTGCAATCATTTGGGATTGAGCAGCAAATGTTGGCTTTGTTGATTATGCCCACATTCCATGAAATAATTTTTAAAAAATGATGATATGTTTATATGCTTGGAAAGTAACATGGCTATTGAACTACTTTCATAACAAAATGTGCGATTTGGCTGGGTGTGGTTTTATAAAGGCTTGCATTTATTTAGCACCTTTCAAATTGTCCCAAAGTGCAATATGACCGATAAAATACTTTAGAAGTGTTGTGACGTGTGACCCTGTGGCTTGCAGGGTTAATGTGCTTGTGCTCTCTTGTAAGCTTTACAAGATTGAACAGCACTTGCTGAACAATCCCAAATGTGCTCAGAATTACGCTAATGACCATTTTAAGATTATCAGTCAGGCTCACAGTGTGGCTCACTAACACGTGCTAGAAGCTACGTATATTCATACACAGGGACCTGTCCTCTGCAGGCAAAAGGAACATGTCCAGGCATTGCGCCTGAATTAAACAAAAGCATGGGGGGGGTACAATAGTTCCCTGGCGCATTTTCTATGGCAACCCCTCCACCAATCAGAGTCGACTTGCCAACCAATCAGCACCCTTTTCTCGTGAAGTATAAATTGTTGCTGCCTTTAAAATTTGGCATTCTTACATCTGTCCTGATGAGTGCGAGATGACAAGCTTTGACAGCATGTCTCTTTTCTCAGCAATATTTGTAAGATCTGCCGAAGTAACTTCTTGTCTTATTTTCAGAATCCTCCTCACGGTGGTGGTGATCTTCCGAATTTTAATCGTTGCCATCGTCGGGGAGACAGTCTACGAAGACGAGCAGGCCATGTTCATGTGCAACACTCTTCAGCCGGGCTGTAACCAGGCCTGTTATGATCGGGCTTTCCCCATCTCTCACATCAGATACTGGGTCTTCCAGATCATCCTGGTGTGCACTCCAAGCCTCTGCTTCATCACGTACTCCGTGCACCAGTTGTCCAAACAGAAGGAAAAGCGTTTCTCCATGCTCTACCCACTTCTGGATCGGGATTTCACCAGGATGTCCCTGGAACAGAAGGAGGACAAGAAGCCGAGATGCAGTTTCGTCAATGGGATTCTGGGCCAGGTCCCAGAGGGAACTGTAAAGGCACCGGAACCAGACCACGTAGAGAGCAAGAAGGTGTCTAACCTTTCTGCATGGATCAGTAACAAAAACATGAAGATGAAACATCAAGAGGGCATATCGAGATTTTACGTTATCCAAGTGGTCTTCAGGAATGCCTTGGAGATTGGCTTCTTGATGGGACAATACTTTCTCTATGGGTTCAATGTTCCTGCGATCTTTGAGTGCGACAGGTATCCTTGCGTCAAGGAGGTGGAGTGCTACGTGTCCAGACCAACGGAAAAGACAATCTTCCTGGTTTTCATGTTCGCCGTCAGTGGAGTCTGCGTGGTTCTCAACCTAGCTGAGCTCAACCACCTGGGCTGGAGGAAGATCAAGGCAGCGGTCAGAGGAGTACAAGCCAAGAGGAAGTCCACGTTCGAGATCAGGAAGAAGGTCCCGCCATATTTCAGTGCCCAGGGGAGGACCCAATCTAGCGAGTCTGCATACGTCTGAGCGGCAGGTCTCCATTTGAGGCCCCTTTAAACCTAAAGCCGACCAAATGCATCAGCGGGAATACCATATCGAATGGTAAAAATCTGCGCTTGGTCTACAACTGCAGCATGTGAGAGAGAGAGAGAGAGAGAGGGGCAGAGAGAGAAAATGAGAGACAGAGAAAAACGAGCGAGAGAGAGAGATAATCACAGAATTGTTAAAGCACAGAAGGAGGCCATTCGGCCCATCATGTTTGCACTGGCTCTCGGAATGAGCAACTCATCTAGTGCCATTCTCCTGCCTTCTCCCCATAACCCTGCACATTCTTCCTTTTCAGATAACTGTCTGACTCCCTTTTGAAAGCTTCAGTTGAACCTGCCTCCACCACACTCTCAGGCAATGCAATCCAAGCCCTAACCACTCACTGCATAAAAATGATTCTCCTCATATCATTATTGCTTCTTTTACTAATTACTTTAAATCTGTGCCCTGTCATTCTTGATCCTTTCAGGAGTGGGGACAGTTTCTCCCTATCTACTCTGTCCAGACCTCTCATGATTTTGAAAACCTCTATCAAATCTCCTCTCAACCCCTTTTTCTCTGAGGAAAACAGCCCCAAATTCTCCAATGTATCTCCAAACTGAAGGTCCTATACCTGGAACCATTCTGGTGAATCTTTTCTGCACCCTCTCTAATGCCTTCACATCCTTCCTAACGTGTGGTGCCCAGAACTGGATGCAATACACTGACTGAGGATGAACTAGGGACTTATGCAAATTCAAAATAACCTCCTTGCTCTTGTACTCTATGTCCCTATTAATAAAGCCCAGGATACTGTATGCTTTATTAACTGCTCTCTCAACCTGTCCTGCCACCTTCAATGGCGTATGGACGTATGCACCTAGGTCTCTCTGCTCCTGTGCCCCCTTTAGAGTTATTTAATATTGTCTCTCCAGAATTAGACTGTTATCTGAAAAGGAAGAATGTGCAGGGTTAAGGGGAGAAGGCGGGAGGATGGCACGAGGTGAATTGCTCATTTATAGAGCTGGTGCAGACACGATGGGCCAAGTGGCCTCCTTCTACACTGTAACAATTCTGTGATTCTGTGACAATTCTCTCTCTTTCTCTGCCTCAAAATGAACCGCTTCATATTTCTCTGCGTTGAACTTCACCTGCCACCTGTCCACCCATTCCACCAAATTGTCTGTCCCTTTTAAATTCTACACTATCATCCTCATAGTTCACAATGCTTCCAAGTTGTGTACCATCCGCAAACTTTGAATTATGCCCTGCAGAACGAGGTTTAGGACATTAATATATATCAGAAAAAGCAAGTGTCCCAACACTGACCCCTGGGGAACTCCACTATAAACCTTCCTCCAGCACTAAAGCACCCATTAACCGCTGCACGCTGTTTCCTGTCACTCAGTCAACTCCATATCCATGTTGCTACTGTCCCTTTTAATCCATGAGCTATAACTTTTCTCACAAGTCTCTTGTGCGGCACTGGATCATACGCCTTTTGGAAGTCCATGT
Organism: Cetorhinus maximus; assembly: GCF_964194155.1. Taxonomy (NCBI): domain Eukaryota; kingdom Metazoa; phylum Chordata; class Chondrichthyes; order Lamniformes; family Cetorhinidae; genus Cetorhinus; species Cetorhinus maximus. The sequence continues at coordinate 15,229,582 of NC_135910.1, read as the reverse complement.
ACACCACATCAACAGCATTGCCCTCATCAACCCTCTCTGTTACCTCTTCAAAAAACTCCAGCAAGTTAGTTAAACATGATTTTCCCTTTAGAAATCCATGCTGGCTTTCCTTAATTAACCCGCATTTATCCACGTGACCGTTAATTTTGTCTTGAATTATTGTTTCCTGATGTTTCCCCACCGAAGTTAATCTGACTGGCCTGTGGTTGCTGGTCTTACACCTTTTCTTGATTTCTTGAACAAGGATGTAACGTTTGCAATTCTCCAGTCCTCCGGGACCACCTCTGAGTCGAAGAAAGAGCGCACGAGAGGGGCAGAAAGAGACTTGAGTGAGGGAAGATGAGAGGGGCAGAGAAAGAGAGAGGAAAAGAGGAAAAGGGGCAAAGATGTGGCAAGAGATGGACAGAGAGAGCAAGAGACCTAGCGAAAAGGGGCAGAGAGGGACAGAGAGAGAGAGAGAGTGAGGGGGAGCAGAGAGAGACAGTTTAAGACCAGCAGAGAAAGGTACATTGTTGCTGTCAAGCACTTTTCTCCATGCAAATGTAAGATTTCCAATTGCATTTCAAATCCTGTGAGCCCTTTGGTGTTTTGTAGATTAATGGTTGACGAGATTTAAGTCGAGGGTTTGGACAGGTGCCTGGAGGAAGGTTTGCTGAAACGAACAGCTCAATGCCAGCTCCTGTCACATGGTGCCCTCCATTTGGAGATGTCTTAACATCCAGTTAAATATTCAGAGCTTTCTGAAATTGCAATAAGGCCACAGTTTTACTGTGCACCATTTGTGTTCTGTGTATCAAATAAAGCGGTGTCACAAGGTGTTGATTTCATATCATAATATATCTATAAAATATTAAAAACTCTTATGATTCTGTGCACGCTGTCAACTTTTTTCCATTATAGATTCCTAAGTCGCTTATAATAATGAAACAACCTATGTAAACCTGTCACACTGCAATTACACCCTCTTACACAAAAGGTGCCTCTCTAGTAACTTAGGTTTTGCTTTTCCTGACTCCTTGCCCGTATGCCAGCAAAATCCGTCTGCTGTAACCAGCTCTGCTCAACTGTAAAGCCCTCCATGGCTGCCAGCAGCACTCTCTCTGCCCAGGATCTCTGGATGAGCTGCCAGAGAGCTGACGGTACCCCAATCCAGGGTTAGCTCCCTCTTGTCTTCTCCAAAGGACCCCAAAGTCACAATGAGTGGCTAATGTGTGGTATTAACCATAATCACTTAATAATTTGCAATACTATATCTTCAACTTCATGGAAAATTATGAAAAAAACTGAAAAGAAAGGAGAGCCCAGGAGAGGCTATTAAAATCTCCAGAACACAAAATAGGACAGAGTGTTTGGAAAGGGCTAGGAATCTAACTTCAAGCACATCAGATAAAGGGACGACAATGAGAAAGGGGATGGGAAATACAGGACTGAAGGTGTTGTATCTGAATGCACGCAGTATACGAAATAAGGTAAATGAGCTTGTGGCGCAGATTGAAATTGGCAGGTATGATGTGGTGGGTATGACGGAGACATGGCTGCAAGGGGATCAGGACTGGGAGCTAAATATCCAAGGATATACATCCTATCGAAAAGATAGGCAGGTTGGCAGAGGGGGTGGGGTTGCTTTGTTAGTAAGAAATGAAATTAAATCGATAGCAAGAAATGATATAGGGTCAGACAATGTAGAATCTGTGTGGGTAGAGTTGAGGAACCGCAAAGGTAAAAAAACCATAATGGGAGTTATGTACAGGCCTCCAAACAGTAGTCAGGATGTGGGGCACAAGATACACCAGGAGATAGAAAAGGTGTGTAAGAAAGGCAAGGTTACAGTGATCATGGGGGATTTCAATATGCAGGTAGACTGGGAAAATCAGGTTGGTAGTGGATCCCAAGAAAAGGAATTTATGGAATGTCTACGAGGTGGCTTTTTGGAGCAGCTTATGGTGGAGCCCACTAGGGAACAGGCAATTCTAGATTTAGTGATGTGTAATGAGGCAGATTTGATAAGGGAGCTTAAGGTGAAGGAACTCTGAGGAGGAAGTGACCATAATATGATAGAATTTACCCTCCAATTTGAGAGGAAAAAGCTGGAATCAGATGTAACGGTATTACAGTTGAATAAAGGCAACTACAGAGGCATGAAGGAGGAGCTGGCCAGAATTGACTGGGAGATGAGCCTAGCAGGAAAGACAGTGGAACAGCAATGGCAGGAGTTTCTGGGAGTAATTTGGGACACACAGCAAAAATTCATACCCAGGAAGAAGCATACTAAAGGCAACCATGGCTGACAAGGGAAGTCAGGGACAGCATAAAAGCTAAAGAGAAAGCATACAATGCGGCGAAGAGCAGTGGGAAACCAGGGGATTGTGAAGCCTACAAAGACCAACAGAGAACAACTAAAAAAAGAAATAAGGAGGGAGAAGATTAAATATGAGGGTAAACTAGCCAGTAATATAAAAGAAGATTGCAAGAGTTTTTTTTAGATATATAAAGGGTAAGAGAGAGGCAAAAGTGGACATTGGGCCGCTGGAAAATGACGCTGGAGAAGTAGTAGTGGGGAACAAAGAAATGGCGGAGGAACTGAATAGGTACTTTGCGTCAGTCTTCACAGTGGAAGACACGAGTGGCATCCCCAAAGTTCAAGAGAGTCGGGGGGCAGAGGTGAGTATGGTGGCCATTACCAAGGAGAAGGTGCTAGGAAAATTGAAAGGTCTGAAGGTGGATAGATCACCTGGACCAGATGGATTACACCCCAGAGTACTGAAGGAGATAGCTGAAGAGATAGTGGAGGCGTTAGTGGTGATCTTTCAGGAATCACTGGAGTCAGGGAGGGTCACAGAGGACTGGAAAATCGCTAACGTAACCCCCTTGTTTAAGAAGGGAGTGAGGCAAAAGACGGGAAATTACAGGCCGATTAGCCTGACCTCGGTCGTTGGTAAGATTTTAGAGTCCATTATTAAGGATGAGATTTCAGAATACTTGGAAGTGCATGGTAAAATAGGGCAAAGTCAGCACGGTTTCATCAAGGGGAGGTCATGCCTGACAAATCTGTTAGAATTCTTTGAGGAGGTAACGAGTAGGATAGACAAAGGAGAGCCAATGGATGTTATCTACTTGGACTTCCAGAAGGCCTTTGACAAGGTGCCGCACAGGAGGCTGCTCAGTAAGACAAGAGCCCATGGTGTTAGAGGCAAGGTACTAGCATGGATAGAAGATTGGCTGTCTGGCAGGAGGCAGAGAGTGGGGATAAGGGGGTCCTTCTCAGGATGGCGGATGGTGACTAGTGGAGTTCCGCAGGGGTCAGTGTTGGGACCACAACTTTTCACTTTTACATTAATGATCTAGATGAAGGAACTGAGGGCATCCTGGCTAAGTTTGCAGATGATACAAAGATAGGTGGAGGGACAGGTAGTATTGAGGAGGTGGGGAGGATGCAGAAGGATTTGGACAGGTTAGGAGAATGGGCAAAGAAGTGGCAGATGGAATACAACGTGGGCAAGTGTGAGGTCATGCACATTGGTAGGAAGAAGAGGCATAGACTATTTTCTAAATGGGGAGAGAATTCAGAAATCTGGAGTGCAAAGGGACTTGGGAGTCCTAGTCCAGGATTCTCTTAACGTTAACTTGCAGGTTGAGTCGGTAGTTAGGAAGGCAAATGCAATGTTGGCATTTATTTCGAGAGGACTAGAATATAAAAGCAGGGATGTGCTGCTGAGGCTTTATAAGGCTCTGGTCAGACCACATTTGGAATATTGTGAGCAATTTTGGGCCCCGTAACTCAGGAAGGATGTTCTGGCCCTGGAGAGGGTCCAGAGGAGGTTCACGAGAATGATCCCAGGAATGAAAGGCTTAACATATGAGGAACGTTTGAGGAATCTGGGTCTGTACTCGATGGAGTTTAGAAGGATGAGGGGGGTCTGATTGAAACTTACAGAATACTGAAAAGCCTGGATAGAGTGGATGTGGGGAAGATGTTTCCATTAGTAGGAGAGACTAGGACCCGAGGGCACAGCCTCAGAGTAAAGGGAAGACCTTTTAGAACAGAGATGAGGAGAAACTTCTTTAGCCAGAGAGTGGTGAATCTGTGGAATTCATTGCCACAGAAGGCTATGGAGGCCAGGTCATTGAGTGTATTTAAGACCGAGATAGATAGGTTCTTGATTGGTAAGGGGATCAAAGGTTACGGGGAGAAGGCAGGAGAATGGGGTTGAGAAACTTATCAGCCATGATTGAATGGCGGAGCAGAGTCGATGGGCTGAATGGCCTAATTTCTGCTCCTGTGTCTCATGGTCTTATGGTCTTATCTCTGTAAGTAGTAGAGTTGCATTTTGGAATCATATCTTCTCTTGTTTTGTTGGTTAATAGTTGATAAGTGTTTAATAAGCAACATGTTTGGATTTGTACCCAGCTGAGGGATATCTCTTGGATTATGAGCTTGGCACCATCTCCACTGTTGTCACACGATGCCTTTAATGGCCCTGATTTATCCTTTTTTTTTTATTCCTTCATGGGATGTGGGCATCACTGACAAGGCCAGCATTTACTTGCCCATCCCTAATTGCCCTTGAGAGCAGTTAAGAGTCAACCACATTGCTGTGGATCTGGAGTCACATGTAGGCCAGACCAGTAGAAGTTTCATTCCCTGATGGGTCTTTATGACAATCAGTGACAGTTTCACAGTCACCATTGCTGAGACCAGCTTTCAATTCCAGAATTATTCGTTAATTGAATTCAAATTCCACCAGCTGCCGTGGTGGGATTTAAAAAATTTCATTCATGGCATGGGGGCTTCGCTGGCTGGTCCAGCATTTGTTGCCCATCCCTAATTGCCCCATGAGAAGGTGGTGGTGAGCCACCTTCATGAACGACTGCAGTCCCTGTGGTGTAGGTACACCCACAGTGCTGTTAGGGAGGGAGTTCCAGGATTTAAAAGCAGGGATGTGCTGCTGAGGCTTTATAAGGCTCTGGTCAGACCACATTTAGAATATTGTGAGCAATTTTGGGCCCCGTATCTCAGGAAGGATGTGCTGGCCCTGGAAAGGGTCCAGAGGAGGTTCACGAGAACGATCCCAGGAATGAAAGGCTTAACATATGAGGAACATTTGAGGACTCTGGGTCTATACTCGATGGAGTTTAGAAGGATGAGGGGGGATCTGATTGGAACTTACAGAATACTGAAAGGCCTGGATAGAGTGGACGTGGGGAAGATGTTTCCATTAGTAGGAGAGACTAGGACCCGAGGGCACAGCCTCAGAGTAAAGGGAAGACCTTTTAGAACAGAGATGAGGAGAAACTTCTTTAGCCAGAGAGTGGTGAATCTATGGAATTTATTGCTACAGAGGACTGTGGAGGCCAGGTCATTGGGTGTATTTAAGATGGAGATAGATAGGTTCTTGATTGGTATGGGGATCAAAGGTTACGGGGAGAAGGTGGGAGAATGGGGTTGAGAAACTTATCAGCCATGATTGAATGGTGGAACAGACTTGATGGGCAGAATGGCCTAATTTCTGCTCCTATATCTTATGGTCTTATGATCAGTGGCATGGATTGAACAAGTTGAACAAGGATTTTGACCCAGTGACAGTGAAGGAACGGCGATATATTTCCAAGTCAGGGTGGTGAGTGACTTGGAGGGGAACTTCCAGGTGGTGGTGTTCCTATGTGTCTGCTGCCCTTGTCCTTCTAGATGGTAATGGTCATGGTCCATCTCTGACACTTCCCTTCCCTTCCTTGACCTCTCTGTCTCAATTTCTGGTGATAGACTGTCCACCAATATCCATTACAAGCCTACCGACTCCCACAGCTATCTCGACTACAGCTCCTCACACCCCGCTTCCTGTAAGGACTCCATCCCATTCTCTCAGTTCCTTCGCCTCCGTCGCATCTGTTCTGATGATGCTACCTTCAAAAACAGTTCCTCTGACATGTCCTCCTTCTTCCTTAACCGAGGTTTTCCACCCACGGTCATTGACAGGGCCCTCAACCGTGTCCGGCCCATCTCCGGCGCATCCGCCCTCACACCTTCTCCTCCCTCCCAGAAACATGATAGGGTCCCCCTTGTCCTCACTTATCACCCTACCAGCCTCCGCATTCAAAGGATCATCCTCCGCCATTTCCTCCAACTCCAGCATGATGCCACCACCAAACACATCTTCCCTTCACCCCCCCTGGCGGCATTCCGTAGGGACCGTTCCCTCCGGGACACCCTGGTCCACTCCTCCATCACCCCCTACTCCTCAACCCCCACCTATGGCACCTCCCCATGCCCACGCAGAAGATGCAACACCTGCCCCTTCACTTCCTCTCTCCTCACCGTCCAAGGGCCCAAACACTCCTTTCAAGTGAAGCAGCATTTCACTTGCATTTCCCCTAACTTAGTTTACTGCATTCGTTGCTCCCAATGCGGTCTCCTCTACATTGGAGAGACCAAACGCAAACTGGGCGACCGCTTTGCAGAACACCTACGGTCTGTCCGCAAGAAAGACCCAAACCTCCCTGTCGCTTGCCATTTTAACACTCCACCCTGCTCTCTTGCCCACATGTCCGTCCTTGGCTTGCTGCATTGTTCCAGTGAAGCCCAATGCAAACTGGAGGAACAGCACCTCATCTTCCGACTAGACACTTTACAGCCTTCCGGACTGAATATTGAATTCAACAACTTTAGATCTTGAACTCCCTCCTCCATCCCCACCCCCTTTCCATTTCTTCCCCCTCCCTTTTGTTTTTTCCAATAATTTATATAGATTTTTCTTTTCCCACCTATTTCCATTATTTTTAAATCTATACCTGTAATGCCCTGTCAGTCTTTCCACCCCACCCCCACTAGAGCTGTACCTTGAGTGTCCTGCCATCCATTCTTAATTAGCACATTCTCTTAGATAATATCACCACCTTCAACACCTCTTTGTTCCTTTGCCTGTGACATCTTTTGATTATCTGCTCCTATCACTGTTTGCTTGTCCCTACAACCACCACCACCCCCACCCCCCCAACTTCTCTCCCCCCACCCCCCCCTCCCCTCCTTAAACCAGCTTATATTTCACCCCTCTCCTAATTTTACTCAGTTCTGTTGAAGGGTCGTGAGGACTCGAAACGTCAACTCTTTTCTTCTCCGCCGACGCTGCCAGACCTGCTGAGTTTTTCCAGGTAATTCTGTTTTTGTTGCAGGTTTGGAAGGTGCTGTCGAAGGAGCCTTGGTGAGTTCCTGCAGTGCATCTTGTAGATGGTACACACACTGCTGCTACTGTGCATCGGTGGTGGATGGGGTGAATGTTTGTGGATGTGGTGCCAGTCAAGCGGGGCTGCTTTGTCCTGGACGGTGTTGGAGCCGCACTCACCCAGGCAAATTCATTAAAGTTTACCTGAATACTCAGCACCTGCTTGTTGCTATGGCCAATCATTGCCCCAACTCTTTGATTGACAGCTGGTTGTGCTGTCGCAGGCGAATTACGTCATCACAGCAGCGCCCACTGCGCTATTAAACCATTTTGAACACATGATAGGGGTGGACCATTCAATAAATAGTAATGTTTTATAAATAGGTATATAAAGAGAGTGGCTAACCTGATCAATATTTTCAAACTATGAAAATATCGATGTTTTACGGATTTTTCTATTTCTTTCATGCAATTTGAAGAGACTTGTAATATAATTTCCCTTCTCTTCCCCCCTCTTTCTTTATTCGTTCAATGGTGCGTCCGGTTGCTAACTACGCGACAACCAAACGCTCTTCTTGATTGACGTCGACCGTTAGCCAATGGTAGATGCGGATGGCGGGCGAGGGGCGAATAAAGGCTAGCAGGAGGCGGGGCGAGGGTGGGTGGATGCTGACGGGTTAGGTTGCGCTCAGCGGAGCCCGGGCTTCTCGCCGCCTGGAGACGGAGGCGCGGGCCGAGGAGGAGGACGGCGGCGGGGAGGAGGACGACGGTGGCGGGGAGGAGGACGACGGTGGCGGGGAGGAGGACGACGGTGACTGGACGCTCGGGTAACGGGGCCTCGGGAGTCGCGGACGGTCCCGGAGATATGGGGCGGAGATGTTGTCGGGCTCCGGTTTGCGTCCCTGTGTTGAAAAAAAAACGGCTTGGCAATTCGACAGCGGAAGGCATCACCGCTTAATCCAATTCCTTCTACATTGACGATGATTGGCGGGTTTTACTCATTTAAAAAGGCATAAAGGTTCTCCCCCCTTTCTTAATGGGCCACGGTCAATAAACTGTAAATTAACCAATTTAATTTACAGGAAATTTAACAAACTCCCGTGATGCCACCCCCCCCACCCCCCCATCACCTGTAGAATGATTACAGCACAGAAGGAGGCCATTCTGCCTGTCGTGTCCATGCCAGCTCTCTACAGGAGCAGTTCACCTCCACTTCCCTACTGTAGTCCCGCAAATGTTTTCTCTCCAGGTGATTATCCAATTCTTTCTTGAAGGCTTCGATTGATGGCGCCCAGCATTGTTCCTCAGCCCTGATCAGGAGCTGCGATCCTGGCCAATTTACCCCCTAACCGGGTTATGCGGTGCCCCAAGTTGTGGTAGCCCTTGGCTGCTCCCCTCTCCCCATCTCCCCCAACAAGCAGTTAGGACTTGGAGACCAAGCCTGGGATCCTCCTCAATAAAATGCTGGAAATACTCAGCAGGTCTGGGTGTCGTGACCTGCCCTGGGATCTTCCTTGTCTACTTCAGTAGCATGCGGGCTGTACACATACCAAAAGAGTATATAAACTGGATTTGAAACTGCTTAGGTCTGCATAATGACATAAAGGCAAGCTTCCTCTACCCTGCTTTCACCCTGATATGTTGGAATCTATGCTACATTGGGTAGTGAACTTACTTAGATGCTGTGAGGGAGAGCTGGGTCTATATAGGAGGCTGTTCCATCTGGATATCCTTCCCAGTATATGCTACAAACAAAAAAACAAACTGGGCAGCCTGTTGGTGACATTTAACATCATTCTATCTCATTTCTAATCATTTAATTTACTATCCGCAGCTTAAAAGATCTAACTGCTCGTTGCCTCTTTTGAGGCTCCCTGGGTCTTATCACCTTTGTCCTGAAGTACAGCCCACTTGTCTGCCTGCACCATGGAAGGAGGTTCTTCTGTGCAAGCAAATTATGTTTTCCGGGGGATCGAGTACATTGTCACGATGATGGTGACTGGAGGTGTGTTGGAGGTGGAAGTCGAGGACCGGCTGACTTCTGAGCAGTGGCGAGGAGAATTTGAGGCTGTTTGTAAGTTCAAAGCTGCTCTTTCTCGTGTGATCAGTATGATCTTCAGCCTGCCTCTCCTACTTCCTAGGTTGGGGCGTTTTTAATACTAGTATAGTGTGGATGTATTTTTCCAAGCCCTTTTGACAGCTCTGTAGCTGAATGCCCAGTTGTACTGAGCGAGGTTCACGGCCTTATCTGTGCTGAGCTTGTTGATCTCAGGGCAGTGGGTAGTAGGATTGCTGCAAGGGGCCTCTTGTGTCCCTAATGGAAAGGTTTCTTGCTTGTAATCATCGTCCGGACATGGCCTGCAGCGGTTTGAGAAGATGGCTCATCATCACCTCCTCGAGGGCAACTGTGGATGGGCAATAAATGCTGGCCCAGCCAGCAATGCCCACATCTGGTGAAAGAATTTTTTTTTTTAAAAATGCAGCGCTGATGTACTTGTGTGGATGTGGGTCCCAACTCTGCTGTCCTTCATGGTCATACAGCCTTCAAACACAGTCTGGATTCAAAATGGAATCAAGGAATGGTTAAAGCACAGGAGGTTACCGTTTGGCGTGTCGAGTTAGACCATAAGACATAGGAGCAGAAATTAGGGCATTCGGCCTATCGAGTCTGCTCCACCATTCAATCATGGCTGATAAGTTTCTCAACCCCATTCTCCCGTCCTCTCCCCGTAACCTTTGATCCCCTTACCAATCAAGAACCTATCTATCTCGGTCTTAAATACACTCAATGACCTGGCCTCCACAGCCTTCTGTGGCAATGAATTCCACAGATTCACCACTCTCTGGCTAAAGAAGTTTCTCCTCATCTCTGTTCTAAAAGGTCTTCCCTTTACTCTGAGGCTGTGCCCTCGGGTCCTAGTCTCTCCTACTAATGGAAACATCTTCCCCACGTCCACTCTACCCAGGCCTTTCAGTATTCTGTAAGTTCCAATCAGTTCCCCCCTCATCCTTCTAAACTCCATCAAGTATAGACCCAGAGTCCTCAAACGTTCCTCATATGTTAAGCCTTTCACTACTGGGATCATTCTCGTGAACCTCCTCTGGACCCTCTCCAGGGCCAGCACATCCTTCCTGAGATACGGGGCCCAAAATTGCTCACAATATTCTAAATGAGTTTGTGCTAGGTCTCTGCAAGAGCAGTTTAGCTAGTCCCCTGCCCTTTCCCTGTAGCCCTGCAATTATTTCCCCCCTTCGTGTGCTTATTTAATTCTCTTTTGAAAGCCATGATTGAATCTTCCTCCGCCACCACCCTCTCAGGAAGTACGTTGCAGATCCTAACCACTCACTGCGTTTAAAAAAAAGTTTTTCCTCATATTGCCTTTGGTCCTTTTGCCAATCATCTTAAATCTGTGTCCTCTGGTTCTCAACCCTTCTGTCAATGTGAACAGCTTCTCCTGGACTCCCCTCATGATTTTGAACTTGGAAAAAAATTTCAGAAAGAAATATTTTTAGACACAGTATCCAAGAGTTTTGAGTATCCAGTGGAGGAGTCTGTGGATCTGTACTTTATGGCACCACATCGTTCATGGCATTCTGTTGTGAAGCACTGGTATGTAAGGTAGCGGGAGAATAAACCTCGTGGGGGAGGTTAGCAGATACCTAACTGACTCTGTCTGTCTGATTTCTCTGCTTTGCAGATATTGAGGATGTCACTCATAAAACTGGAAACTTCAAACAGTTCTCAATCTTCTGCAACATGTTGGAATCAGCCATCACAAAGGTACAGTTTGGTTTGATGGAGCAGACGTCTGCAGCTGCTGTCTGTTCTGCACCATTTAAAGCCCAGACATGACTTGGGTATGTCTGTCACACCCAAGAATACCTCTAATACCTCTTTCATGTTACTGATCAGAAAATAAGATGAGAAATTCTGCTCTCATCTCCAGCCTCCAGTTCTCATTTTTTCTTTCTCTCTCCACAATGGAGTACACTTGAAATGTGGTCCCTGCTGCAAGGTAAGGGAATGTGTCAGCAAATTTATGCACAGCAAGCTCCCACAAACAGCAAATGATAAAAGCCAGATAATCTTGCTTTGGTGATGTTGATTGAGGGATAAATATTGGCCAAGAGATCGAGGGGAACTCCCCTGCTCTTCCTCTAAAATAGTGCCACGTGATATTTTACATCCACCTCCGAGGGCAGTTGGGGCCCTGGCTTTAACGTCACATCCACAAGATCAGCGTCAGCCTCGATTTTCGGTGCTCAGGTCCCCTGGTGTGGGACTCGAACCCACAAACCCTTTGACTTGGAGGTAAAAGTGCTGCTACCCAGTAAGCCAGGCTGATACTTCACTCCCGCTCCGCTTCTGCAATCGGTGGGCTCTGCAGGGAATAGTGTCCCCACTGGACACATGTAATAACGTTATGTCAACGTTTTATAAGCTTGCTTTTGGATCTGTTGAAAGCAGAGTTAGTTTCTACTCCTCTATCGGCTTTGCCAACTTAAAACATAGGGGCTCGAGCAAATTTGTCCCTCTGTTGATGACATTGGAGCAATTTTTACAGATCATTTTTAAAAAAAAATAAAGATATATACTGCGCAGATTTTGGCAATATTCTGATTTGGTTTTATTTCAAACTTCTTTCAGTTTAATTGGACCACGTGTTAGTTTATTGTATTAATTAATAATTCACAAGGGGCACTTCCAGTGCTGATTTCTACCAAACAATACTGGGGCAACTCTTAGCCACCCCTATTTGTCCCATTTACAAAGGATCGGCTGCGCTCCGGGTAAACATACACAGGTCTTTGCTCATCCAGAAGACAAGGGTACGTGATTCAGGATACTACTGACCCAACACTGATTAAAATTCAGTCTCCAGGTTACTTTCTTAATTTGGGATAGTGTGTCAGCCGTGGCTCAGTGGGTAGCACTCTTGCCTCTGGATCACAAGGTTCCAGGTTTCGGTCCCACTCCAGGGCTTGAGTGCAAGAAGAAAATCGAGGCTTGTGCCGTGGGAGGTGTCATCTTTCGGTTGAACTTGGGTCCCATCTGCCTGCCTGGGTGGATGTAAAAGATCCAATGACACTATTTCGCAGAAGAGCAGGTGAGTTCTTCCCGGTGTCCTGGCCAATATTTATCCCTCAATCAACATCACAAAAAACAGATTATCTGGCCATAATCACATGGCTGTTTGTGGGAGCTTTCTGTGCACAAATTAGTTAGTGTTTCCTACGTCACAGCAGTGACTGCACTTCGAAGGGTACTTAATTGGCTTAAAGCGCTTTGTGACATCCGCTGGTTGTGGAAAGTGCTATGTAAGCACAAGTCTCTTTCCTTTAACTGAGAGTGAAATGTAACACTATTCCTAACATTGGCCCACTGTCCAGTTTAGTCTGATTTATGATTCTGCGAAGGGGGTCTGGGACCATCTTTTATGGTTGGCATGTATATGAATGCAAGTCCTTATTACAGTGCGCTTTAGGTTAAGTTTTTAACTTTGATTTTTAATTTTTAAACATACGACCTCTTTCGTGCACAGTATCCCTACGATTTACTCTGTGCTTAAAAAAAATAAATTATCCAATTATTTGAACGAAGCAATGTAAATAATACAACAAAATGGGAACTTCGTACCTGATAAAGGTGGAATCATTGGATAACTTGTACTGAATGTGAATAATGAGTTAAATTGTGACAGCAGATCATTTGGAGTGTTGAACGGTGGAGTTGGTTTCAATTATGAAATGGATTCAGGGGTTTTATTAAGCTTCCTTATGTTGCTTTCTGTTTGTTCACCTCTATTTGTTTCCAAAATGGGAATAAAACACAGAATTGCATTTGCAGTGAAATAGTTTTTATGTTCAGAGGCTGTCATTTCCTAACTGTTACGCACGGTGTTCGTTCCAAGCTCTCCTTGTCAAAACTGTGTCTCAGGATAAACGTGCAGGGACAGGGAGTGGAGACATAGGACTTAGATCTCGGAGTTTACGCCTGGGTAGGTTGGTTGTTCTTGATAACTGCGCGGGTCAGGGCAGGAGTGCTGACTGCGACGGGTTTATTTATTTTCTTTCAGAGCAGCGAATCAGTGACCCTCGACCTGCTGACCTATTCCGACCTGGAGTTGTTGAGGAACCGGAAAACTGGAGTCGCAATGAGGCACATGCCGCCGCCGAAATCTGGAGCACTCAATGCCAAACGCTACCTCATTCTCATTTACTCGGTGGAGTTTGACAGGTATGCAGGAAGTATTGAATCCCAACTCTCGCCGGAACTTATCGGCCAAGTCCAAGATTCTGCACGCGGCCATGTGTAGCTTAACATCCACATAAAGCAACCGACCAGAAGAAATCCCCAGCTAGTGGCTAGCATGAGAATAGTTCAGACTGAACCCACTTGGAAGATATCAAGGCCATAATACAAAACTGCTTTATTTAACTCTGTCCATATCTTGTGATTGCCGCCATTATAACGTTCAGTACCAACAATTAACGGTCATACTTAATTTAGTTCAGAGACTCTGAATCATACAAGTATCACAGCATTAATTGGGTTTGATCCAGCATGAAAATTAAGGGTTAGTTTTCAAGGTTACAGCATATGTTTAGCAGAGTAGCCCTGTTTCAGTTAATTTTCTAACGTTGGTTTTTAATGAAAAATGTTAAGGCCTTATCCGCGCAGCAACCGATTCATGATGGTGGCGTAGTGGTAATGCCACTGAACCAGTAATCCAGAGGCCCCCAGGCTAATTCTCTGGGGACGTGAGTTCAAATCCCACCACGCCAGCTGGTGGAATTTAAATTCAATTCATAAAATCTGGAATTGAAAGCTAATCTCAGTCATGGTGACCATGAAACTATCATCGATTGTTGTAAAAACCCACCTGGTCACTAATGTCCTTTAGGGCAGGAAATCTGCTGCGCTTACCCGGTCTGGCCTACGTGTGACTCCAGACTCACAGCAATGTGACTGATGCTTAACTGCCCTCTGAAATTACCTAGCAACCACTCAGTTCAAGGGCAATTATGGATGGGCAGCAAATGCTGGCCTTGCCAGCGATACCAACATTCCATGAAAGAATAAATTAACATGAACAGTTGAGTTGCATTCAATGATCCACTGATTTAGCTATTAGAACATAAGAACTAGGAGCAGGATTAGGTAATTCAGCCCCTCGAGCCTGCCCCGCCATTCAATATGATCATGGCTGATCTCATTTCGGCCTCAACTCCAATTTCCTGTCCTCTCCCCATAACCTTTCAACCTGCTACTAATTCAGCGTCCCGGCATCCACTGCACTCTGAGGTAGTGAATTCCACAGATTCACAACCCTGTGAGAAAAGTAATTCCTCCTCATCTCTGATTTAAATCTACCACCCCTTAGCCTAAAACTATGGCCTCTTGTTCTAGAAAGCCCCACAAGGGGAAACATCAGCTCCACGTCTACTTTGTCCATCCCCTTTAGCATCTTGTATGCCTCAATTAGAGCCCCTCTCATCCTTCTAAACTCTAGCGAGAATAGGCCTACCTGCTCAATCTCTCCTCAAGACAAGCCCCGCATCTCTGGAATCAATCTAGTAAACCTCCTCTGAACCGTCTCCAATGCATCTACATCCTTCCTCAAGTAAGGGGACCAAAACTGTGCACAGTACTCCATGTGTGGTCTCACGAATGCCCTGTACAGTTCCCTATTTTATACTCTATTCCTTTAGCAATAAATGCCAAAATTCCATTTGCCTTCTTTATTACCTGCTGTACCTGCATATTAGCTTTCATTGATTCATGCACGAGGACATCCAGATCCCTCTGCACTGAAGCATTCTGAAGTTTCTCTCCATTTAAATAATAAGTCGCCTTTTTATTCTTCCGACCAAAATGGATAACCTCACACTTATCCACGTTAAACCCCATCTGCCAAATTTTGGCCCATTCACCTAATCTGTCCATATTCATTTGTAAATTTCTTATTTCTTCATTGCAACTTACTTTCCCACCTATTTTGGTGTCATCTGCAAATTTAGCTATAGTACCTTATATTCCTGAATCCAAACCATTAATATAGATTGTAAATAGTTGGGGCCCAAGGACCGAATCCTGTGGCACCCCACTAATTGCAGCTTGCCATCAAGAAAAAGACCCATTTACCCCGACTCTCTGCTTTCTGTTGGTTAGCCAATCCTCTATCCAAGCTAATATATTACCCCTAACTCTGTGTGATCTCATCTTGTGTATTAATCTTTTGTGCGGCAAATTACTTTTCATTACTTCCCACCCTTGTACTCCCAAAATGTTTGCACAAATCTCTCCCAAAAGGCTCCCAGAGAAGCCTTAAACTATTACAAATTAACACCGCTACAGCCTGCGGGACCATTTGTGGCAAGTAAGTCTATTGCCACTGATGGTCTTAAAAACACTGTCAAAAGAGTGAAGTTCCAGTTATCAAGTTAATGTAACAGCATAATCTGACCGATTATCTTATTCCATTTCAAGCACTTAGAACACAATCAGCAACAAGACCATGGAGATTAAACCCCTTTTGTTCGTCTTCCATTGAACTAGGAAAATGTGCTGAAAAATTGTACCATAAAATCTCGATGAATTGAATTCCAGGAGTCCAGCTTCCAAATTCATGTTAAGTGGAGTTTTGTAATAGCCAAGGAGGCGCCATTGCCACATGCATGTGTCTCTGTGTAACCTGATATGCCTACAAACATTCTGCCACACCTTTGCGTTTCCGCTTTGGGCCACAGTTTTCCACTTGCTGTATCAACTTCACCTTCTTTCCGTTCGACGGCGCTTTTAACTTTCTCACAGGTTCAGCCACGCTCACAGGTTTTGCAGGCCCTTTCGCAGAGAGATCTCGATGTCAAATGATGGCTTGCCCAGCGCTCTGTGATTTCGCGCTCTTGTGTGTCTAACTCCCGCTCTGGCTGGTTGGTGCGGTCATATGACAAGCTTAGACAAGTTCGGCTAATCCAGAGTTACCAGTGCGGAATCTCGGCTTATCACGGGCTTCATTCTATGGTTTTGCTATCCTGCCGGCAGGAATAGTTGCCAACTTCGACATCATTGAAATTTCGTGTCGTCCAAGTTTGATTCATCGCATTTTTCACTGTATCTATCAGCTTAACTTTTCTCTATGCAACCTTGGCTACTGATCAGGAAGCCAAGGAGAATAAATGGTTTTGTTAAGCTATGCAGTGCATCTTGGAAAAATTGGCTGTCACTTTAGCCACTCATACAATTTTAAGTTTCAATCAGGAGAGGATTTGTAGGGGTGGATCCTGCACTGGTAAACCAGTGTCTTGAACTAATAATCCAGGGAATGTGAATTCAAACTTCCATGGTGGAGGAATCTGGAAATAAAAAGCGATATCAGTTTAAAAATGGCCATGAAGCTGACAGATGGAAAGGAAACTTGCCATCCTTACCCTGTCTGACCAAAAGGTAAACCTAACACCATAAGAAATAGAAGCAGGAATAGGCCATTTGGCTTCTCGAGCCTGTTCCGCCACTTAATAATAGCACGGTTGATCTGATTGTGGCCCTAACTCCGCTCTCCTGTCTGTCTCCCATAGCCATTGACTTTCTTGTAGATCAAAAATCTGTCTAACTCAGCCTGGAATATATTAAATGACCCAGCCTCCACTGCTCTCTGGGGTAGAGAATTGCAAAGACTGAAATGATTGAAGCAGCCCCTGAGCCTTCTTTTTGATGTCTGCAGAATACACTATCCACTGCCACTGCCCTACGCAGGAAAGCCAGATCCAGTCGCTCTCCAGAAAGTCATCCGAGGACTGAAGGAGGAACTCGCCGCTGTGAGATCGAAGCAGGGCAAGGATTACCGCGACACAGAGCTCAGGCGGCTGAGAACAGAGTGAGTCTCTTTCTTTTCCTCCCTCCTTCCTGTTTTCCTCCTTTCTCTTCCACCCCAAATTTCATTCCTTCACATCACTGCCCACCTCTCAGCAGCGACACTATAGAACTAACACCCTTTACTACAAGATGTGCAGAGTCTGTACTTGAGGTAGTATTATGACAGCATGCAGGTAGGATTTGGCTGGGGCTCACAATCCTTAATAGCAGGCCCCCTTTACATAGAAATGACAACGTAGAAACATAGCACAACTAGTCTGTGTTGGCATTTACCAGCTGAACCCATGCCCCTTTAACACTTTGAATATCACTAAAAGGAGAGCCATGTTGCCGAAGCTTTTTGTCTTGCCTTCAGCAGGAGAAATACAAGAATGCCAAATTTCAAAACGCTCGCAACAACGTAAAGTACAGGAGAAAAGGATGCTGATTGGTTGTCAGGTCAACTCTGATTGGCCGAGGTGTTGCCACCATAGCCGGTGCAATGCCAGATACATCCCTGCGACTGGCTGATCAAATCGAACACCATGTTCCTTTGGTTGCTCGCAATAGGCAGAGTACAGACTGCACTCAACCAGTCCACGCTTGCAAAACCCAAATCAAAACATCTGCTGTTATATGTGATTCCCATGACTGGGCAGCACTTGCTGAACAATCCTGAGTACACTAATAGCTACACTAACAACCAATTTAAGATAATCAGTCAAGCTCGTAATGTGGCTCATTTGGACTTGCTAGAAGTGACACCCATTCACATGCAAGGACCTGTTCTCTGCAAACAAAAGGAATATGTTCAAGCCTTACGCCTTTTTTGAATTACCCTGGAGCTTGGGGAACCTATAGTTCCCCGTTGCTTTCTCCATGGCAACACCTCGGTCAATCAGATTCAACTTGCCAATCAATCCTTTTCTCCTGCAGTATAAATTGTTGTTTGTTTGAAATTTGGCATTCTTGTCTTTGTCCTGATGCGTGCAAGACGAAAAGCTTCGGCAACATGTCTCTCTTTTCAGCAATACGCAATCGTTCCTCTGTGTGCCCCTCAGGTTTGAGAAGTTGCTGCAGGAGAAACAGGAGCTGGAAGTCATGATCCTGCAGCTCCAGGAGCAGATGAAACTCTCCAGCACGGCGTCCGTATCCAAAGAGGTGAAAATCTTGAAAAAGATCATTCAAAGTTTGGAGGAGGACCTGATGAAGGAGAAAACGAAAAATCAGAGAGCAGCAAATAAGCGGAACCAAGAATACCGACAGGTCTTGGATGAGGTGAGACTTCAGATGATTGAGTAAGGACAGCAGCATTTGTGTTGGATATAGATATCACAGAGTCTTGCCTGTTGATAAGTTTTAAAAGGAAATAAGCAATTTGGCAGAAATCTAGAAATTGAGATTTTCTACTTGTTAAATTTTGTTCATTGGAAGTGAGGAGCCTTTGACTAGAACCGAAACACTCCCACTTTTCCCATCCCCCCTTAAATGTCACCCAAAGTCACCTGTATAAAACACTGGTGCGGTCTCAACAGGAGTAGCGTGTCCAGTTCTGGGCACCACATGTTAGGAAGGATGTGAAAGCATTGGCGAGAGTGCAGAAAAGATTCACGAAAATGGTTCCAGGGATGAGGAACTTCAATTACGTAGATAGATTAGAGAAGTTGGGACTGTTTTTCATGGAAGAGAGACGGTTTAGAGATTTGAAAGGGGTATTCAAAATCATGAGGGGTCTGGACAGAGTAGATAAGGAGAAAGATTGGGCACCCGATTTAAGATGATTTATTTTTTATTCATTCATGGGATGTGGGCATTGCTGGCTAAGCCAGCATTTTATTGCCCGTCTCTAATTGCCCCTGAGAATGTGGTGGTGAGCTGCTGCCTTGAGCTGCTGCAGTCTAATCTGTGTGGTGTGGGTACACCCGCGGTGCTGTTAGGGAGGGAGTTCCAGGATTTTGACTGGGCCATGGTGAAGGAACAGTGATATAGTTCCAAGTCAGGACGGCATGTGCCTTGGAGTGGAATTTGCAGGTGGTGGTGTTCCCAAACACAAAAGAAGCAACGGTGACATGAAGAGCTTTCTTCACGCAGTGAGTAGTTAGGATCTGGAATGCACTGTCTGAGAATGTGGGGGCTGATTCAGTTGTGGCTTTTGAAAAGGAATTCGATCATTAGCTGAAGAAGAAAACATTTCAGAGCTGTGGGGTAAAGGCAGGGGAGTGGCACTAGGTGAATTGCTGGTTCTCAATCCTTCGGCCAATGGGAACAGTTTCTCCATACCTAGAGATAAAAACAAAAAACTGCGGATGCTGGAAATCCAAAACAAAAACAGAATTACCTGGAAAAACTCAGCAGGTCTGGCAGCATCGGCGGAGAAGAAAAGAGTTGACCTTTCGAGTCCTCATGACCCTTCAACAGAACACAACACAGTTCTGTTGAAGGGTCATGAGGACTCGAAACGTCAACTCTTTTCTTCTCCGCCGATGCTGCCAGACCTGCTGAGTTTTTCCAGGTAATTCTGTTTTTGTTTTCTCCCTACCTACTCTGTCTAGACTCCTCGTGATTTTGAACACCTCAATCAAATCTCCTCTTAACCTTCTCTCCTCTATGAAAAACAGTCCCAACTCCTCTAATCTATCTACGTAACTGAAGTTCCTCATCCCTGGAACCATTTTTGTGAATCGTTTCAGCACTCTCGCCAATGCTTTCACATCCTTCCTAACATGTGGTGCCCAGAACTGGACACACTACTCCAGTTGGGACTGAACCAGTTTTATATACAGGTGACTTTGGGTGTGACATTTAAGGGGGAGGGGAAAGGGGAGCCGGAACAGACACAATGGGCTGAAGGGCCTCCTGTGCTTATAACCATTCTATGATTCTATAAGACAGTATTAATCACTTTACCTTCTGGTCATCTACAGCTTGGCTTAGAGGTAGAGTAAAGCCACCTTTACACTACCTTCACCTGTCAAGCACATATAGGGAAGGCTAAAATATACAGGTTGAATTGCCTTCTCGATATTTACCGCACAGAATATGCAACACAAGCTTGACCCAACTGCTCCACACGAGCTTCCTCCCACTCTACTTCACTTATTTTTTTATTTATATAGCTGCGATTGCTCTCAGTACCAACTGATGGTGCTATTTTTTCCATATTCATTCATGGGATGTGGGCATCACTGGCAAGGCCAGCATTTACTGCCCATCCCTAATTGCTCTGGAGCAGGTCCTGGCGAGCGCTGCCTTAAACCGCTGCAGTCCACGTGGTGTTGGACACCCACTGTGCCTGTTCGGCTTTAGTCACTGTCGTCAGTCTGACCTATTTACAATGCTTTTTTAAAAAAAAATTAACCTTTGTGAATACCCGTGACTTCTGCCTCCCTCTCAATTCTCTCTAATTTTGTCTCTTGTGGATGTTTAACTGTGTTTCAGGGAGTGAGTTGACTTGTAACTGTGTGTTTTGTTAATGAATGGGCTTTATTGACAGAGCAGCACATTGGGATGAAAGCAGAGGTGCCAATTAAAAATAAGACAGCACTAGCGTTGGATAAGCTGGGCTTGTATTGTTCTGAAATCCCAAGTGTCACTATCGATGGGGCTTTGCTGTCCATTTCTGTTGCCATTCAACACTGGATCTTTTTCTCACGATTGTGTTGGATTTTGCGGTGTTAACTTAGATGGAGGCCATTCAGCCCATTGTCCTCTGCCAGCTCTTCAGTTAAACTATCCAATTGGCCCCACACCCGTGCTCTTTCCCAGTAACCCTGTAAAT
The DNA here is from genome assembly GCF_964194155.1 of Cetorhinus maximus. Classification (NCBI taxonomy): domain Eukaryota; kingdom Metazoa; phylum Chordata; class Chondrichthyes; order Lamniformes; family Cetorhinidae; genus Cetorhinus; species Cetorhinus maximus. Next base: position 15,208,791 of record NC_135910.1, on the reverse strand, counting down.
TTTTTTCCCTTCTAGTATTTATCCAGTTCCCTTTCGAAAGTCCCTATTGAATCTGCTTCCACTGCCCTTTCAGACAGCAGCGTGTTCCAGATCACAACAACTCGCTGCGCAATTTTCTTTTCTCCCTCATCTCCCCTCTGGGTCTTTGGCTGATCACCTTTAAATCTCTGACCCTCTGACTATTGACCCTGTTGCCACTGGAAAGTTTCTCCTTATTTTCTCCATCAAAACCCTTCATGATTTTGAGCATCTCTACCGAATCTCCTCTTAACCTTCTGCGCTCTAACGAGAGCAACTTCTCCAGTTTTTCCACGCAACTGATTTTTTTTCTTTCCCTGTTTTTTCCAGCTGGAAGAGGTAAAGGCTTCGGAGCGGAAACTCAAGGTGCGAATGAAGAGCCTGACCACTGAGCTGAGCTTGTATAAAAGGGGGTGAGTTGGTGACAGAATATCCATATATACCCAGATTATCCCCACCTGTTGATTCCCAAGTTTCCACTGAGATAGCTGATCCCTGCAATGATCTTCCAAACCCCTTGACTAGGGAGGGGAAAACCACCCCGTTGGCCATTGCTAGGGTTAGACTGTGCTTGATTGTAATGCTGAGATGAACACATAGCTTGCTCACAATCACTACCCAAGCCTGTTTTTTCCTAAATTATATTTGGTCATAGGATGTGAACGTCACTGGCTAGGTCAGCATTTATTGTCCATCCCCAATTGCCCCTTGAGAAGGTGGTGGTGAGCTGCTGCCTTCTTGAACCGCTGCAGTCCATGTGGTGTAGGTACACCCACAGTGCTGTTAGGGAGGGAGTTCCACGATTTTGGCCCAGCGACAGTGAAGGAACGGCGATATAGTTTCAAGTCAGGATGGTGAGTGGGTTGGAGGGGAACTTGCAGGTGGTGGTGTTCCCATGTATCTGCTGCCATTGTCCTTCTAGATGGTAGAGGTCACGGGTTTGGAAGGTGCTGTCGAAGGAGCCTTGGTAAGTGCTATGAACTATAGTGCATATGCAACACAGAAAGCAGCCATGCAGACCATTGAGTCAATGCGTCAAGAAAAGGACTAACTTGGCTAAACCCTGCTTTCCAGGATTTTAGTCCTTAGGTTACAATGCTTCCGTGCATATTCAAAGTTTTTTAAATGCGATGAGGGTTTCTGCCTCTACCACCCTTTCAGGCAATGCATTCCAGGTGTCCACTACCCTCTGGGTGAAAAAACCTCTCCTCAGTACCCTTCTAATCTGTCTGTCAACTACTTTAATTATATCCCCCTCCTGGTTATTGGCTTCTCAACTAAGGGAAAAAGGTCCTCCTATCCACTGTATCTGGGCCCTTCATAATTTTATAAACCTTGATTAAATCTCCCCTCAGTCTCCATGGTTCCAAAGGAAACAATCCTAGTCTATCCAATCTTTCCTACTAACCAAATTTCTCCATTCCTGACAATATCCTCGTAAACCTCCTTGGTGCCCCCTCTAGTGTGATCACATCCTTCCTGCTGTGCACAGTGCACGCTTGAAGTTCAGACAGGTGGCTGGGACCTGTGGGATTTTACCCCGACGAGTTGCTATGTAGATTTACGTAGAACATATGGCAGAGAAACAGGCCATTTGGCCCGCCTAGTCCATACTGGTGTTCATACTGCCTACGAGTCCCCTCCCATTCCGTCTGCCCCAGCTCAGCCTTTCAGCCTGTCTTTCAAAATGGACACGAGAGAAAGCATCTGAGCTATTTGCCTCAACCACTCCCTGTGGTAGAGTCCCACGTTCTAACCACACTCGAGTTTTTTTTCTTTATTCTTTCATGGGATGTTGGCGTCATTGGCAATACTGGCATTTGTTGCCCATCCCTAATTACCCTTTCAGGGCAGTTAAGATTCTGCCACATTGTGTGGGTCTAGAGTCACATGTAGGCCAGACCGGGTAAGGATGGCAGATTCCCTTCCCTAAAGGGTATTAGTGAACCAGATGGGTTTTCACAAAAATCGATGATAGTTTTCTCGTCACCAGCACTGAGTCCTAGTTTTCAATTCCAGATTTTTTTTTTTGTGTTAAACTAATTGAATTTAAATTCTGCCAGCTGCCATAGAACCATAGAAAAGTTACAGCACAGAAGGAGGCCATTCGGCCCATCTTGTCCATGCCAGCCCGAGGACACCCAGGTGCCCTTTCTAATCCCACCTTCCTGTACCCGGCCCATAGCCCTGCAGCTTACAGCACTTTGGGTGCAGATCCAGGTACTTTTTTAAAAAAGTTTAAAGTTTCTGCCTCTACCACCAACTTGGGCAGAGAATTCCAGACACCCACTACCCTCTGCATAAAAAATGTTCTTCCTCATGTTCCCCCCCTACACCTTCTGCCACTTATCTTGAATCTATGTCCTCTGGTTCTAGAATTCTCCACCAAGGGAAACAATTTTATCCTGTCCACTCTATCTATTCCCCTCATAACTTTTTAACCCATGTCCCCGAAAAGTTAGCCTGGGCCTCTGGAATACGAGTCCATATGACACCAGTCCCCCACCATCTCCCCAGGAATGACATTTTCCCTTATTTCCCTATTGGATTTATTAGCAACTCTCTTGCATTTATGGTCCCTAGTTTTGGATTCTCCCACAAGTTGAAATATTCTCTCCTAATTTATAACCCTAAAGACCTTTTATCAGGACTGCTCCGAACCTTTTTTTTAATCTAAAGGAAAAAGCCCCAGTTTGTTTAATCTTTCCCAATCTCTCAGTTCGGGTACCATCCTTGTAAACTTTTTCACTGGAAAGGTGCCAGGAACAGTTACACGTGCACATCTGGCTTGTACTGCGCCATCGGTCAAGGCACAGATTCTCCCACCAAGACGGTGGGGTGGGGGTCGGGGGGAGCGGTGTTGTGTGCTGTTTTTACTCCCAGGCCAGTTTAACACTGCAAAAAAGGCCAGTTAGTTTAACCGCAACTTTAACCACTAAATGATATTTTGTATAAATAAATAAATATCTGAACAAGTGATCAAGTTGGGAAGTCTGTTGTGCAAGGAGTTCCTCCATAGCCTGGCTAGCTTAGTTTGTTAGATAATGGGAATTTTAATCCCAAATGGTTTTGAGCCTCACATTGGGTGATAATTTTTTTTCCCCCTAAATATTTGATTTTCTTTTTTGCCAGTGCTGAAACTCCACAGTTCTGAGCACTAATTGGTTACTCAGGGAAATAATCTACCTGTCACTACTAGATATGTTGTATTCACTACATGGAAAGCTATTTAAACAGACATTTAAAATGGTTGCTCTCCGAGTAGTTACAATTATTTTCTATTAACTGATTTTGTTGTAGAGGAGACAGCTGTAAGACACCATCTTTCAAAAAAATGCATGATTCAGTGGCAGAAGACAGAGCTGTACTTGAAAACATCTCTCCCTTTAAACAATCAGGGGCTCTGACACTGACACTGACACTGCATCTGTGCATGTGCAGGGAGCGCTTTCCCCTAGTGTGGCACAAATGAACACAGCCCACATCTCTTTTTTTCTGTTTTCTCGGTACTTCTATGTCCTCTTTACTGTATGGAGACCAGAGCTGTGCAGAGCGTTCTGAGTGTTGCCTGATCAAGTTCCATTACAAATTTAAAATAACCACTATTTCTGAATTCTGGAAATAAATCTGTGCTTTGCTCAGCATTTTTAATTGCTTTACCGACCTGACATTTTTGCTTTTAATGATGTGTTCACCTGTATCCCTATACCCATTTGCTCTTCTATCCCATTCAGTTTATTTTTAAAGTGTAGGTGATGTTTACCTAGCGAAGTGTTTCATCTCACATTTAGCTACGTCAAAATTTAGTTGCCACTCAAGATGCCCAGTTGGCAAGTTTTCTAGCTGTGTAGACACAGAGAAAACGTGTTTCCACTTGTGGTGAAGATCAACGCTCATCAATGCAAGATAGTCACCGAGAAATTCAACAGGGAATTCAGAATAAATATCTTTATCCCAGAGAGCATTTAGAATGCGGAGGGAGCAGTTAAGGAGAACCTTTAAGGGGAAGCTGTGTAATTAGATGGAAAAGGGAATAGGAGGTTATGCTGATAGAGCTAGATGAGGAATGGATAGGAAGCAGCTCAAGTGGTGCACAGACACTGGTTTGGATGTAAAAACAAAAAACTGCGGATGCTGGAAATCCAAAACAAAAACAGAATTACCTGGAAAAACTCAGCAGGTCTGGCAGCATCGGCGGGGACTGGATATGTGCAGGGAGCGTCATTTGTGCCACACTAGGGGAAAGCGCTCCCTGCACATGCACAGCCCCGCATCATGAGGACTCGAAACGTCAACTCTTTTCTTTTCCGCCGATGCTGCCAGAACTGCTGAGTTTTTCCAGGAAATTCTGTTTTTGCACTGCTTTGAATGGGTTGGACTGAACAGCCTGCTTCTGTGATGTAAATTCTGTGTAGAAAAAATCTTTTTGTCTTGATCTTCATCGTCATATTTTAATAATATCCTTTAACTACTATTCTCTATGTATAAACCATCCAAACTGTTATCTGTTCTTTCTCCACCTTCCCCCTTCTCAATAATGTGACCCTTTTGTCTTGTAAGCCACGATTCCACTCAGCCTCATGTCTGTGACCTCCACTGTGCAGTTCTGCATGTGGATGCTCCTGTAAAGCGCATTAGGACGTTATGTCATTAGATCACAATGTTCGCAGCTGCACATTTAAAAGATATTCTCCCTCCTTTCCCCCACTCCCCACATCTTGTCTATCTGACGTTCTGCTTTGTTACTTTCAGTCGCCTCACTCCAGCGGGACCCTCTCCACAAAACCGATCGAATTTAAATCTCAGCTCCGGCCGGCGTTCTCAGACCAGGACAGACTCGGCCGGCAGAGCTCGAGAGGACGGTCACTCGGCCTCACGGGAAAGGAGCAAGCAGTGGTCAGGATCCCGAGAGAGGGAGCGATCCACGTCCAGAGAGAGAAGTAGCAGATGGTCAACGTTCCGTGAGAGGGAACGGTCCTCCTCCAGGGAGAGCCAGCAAGGGAATCGTTGCCGTGTCCCCGGACTGTCTCCGTCTCCGTCTCCAACAGGTACAGCTTATCCCAAAAGAGAAAAACGCTTGTGTGTCAAGTGAGAATCTTGGGATAATGCAGCACAGAAGGAGGCCATTCAACCCATTGAGTCTGTGCTGGCTCTTGTGAAGAGCAATCCTATTCATCACACTCTCCTGCTCTTTCCCCATGCTGCTGTCATTCTTTCTCCTTCTTTATCCAGTTCCCTTTTGAAGTCTAATATTGAATCTGTTTCCACTGCCCTATCAGGCTTGTGCATTCCAAACCCTAACCACTTTTTAAAAAAGGCTTTTTACTCATGTCACCCCTTGTCGTTTTGCCCCACCAGTTGCCTTAAATCTGTGCCCTCTAGTTCTCGACCCTTCAGCCATTGGAAACGGCTTCACTTTATTTACTAGATCATAAAAACTCATACCTCTACCAAATCTTCTCTTAACCTTCTCTGCTCTAAGGAGAAAACCCCAGCTTCTCCAGTCTATCTACATAATGGTAATGCCTGAAACCCTTCGCAGTCCTTTTTAGTTAAGCATTGTGTTAACATCCCCCATATTCCCTCTCACCGAGGTGAAATTTGAGCTTATGAAGGTGACGTTTAGCATTTAAGATAGGAACGCTACCATTTTGGGCATCTTGTGTCTGTGTCATGAAATTCCCGAGGCCAGACGTGTTAACAGGTTAGATGCAATGGAAAACTCCCTCTTCTCTGGCCCTACCAATGTGTTTCAGCCCTAGTTTCAGAAGTGTGCCTCACACTAAACCAGTGTATTTTTTCTATTCATCGCACCAGACATTTTGTGATGACTCTGGGCAAGATTACCAGTTGTGTGCGCGCACATGTCTGTGTGTGTGCGCATGCATACATGTGCACACGTGCTTGTGTGTGTGTGTGCTTGTGTGTGTGTGTGCTTGTGTGTGTGTGTGCACGTGTGTGTGCGCATGCGCACACGCATGTGTGTTTGTGACTAATACGATTAACTGTAATGAAGATACTGTCCCCCATAAGCCAATCCAACCTGAATGGAAGCCTTCCTTAATATGATGCCGTAAACTTTGGGCTTGGCACATGCAGACTGTTGGGACAGCTGTGTTCCCATGTCTCCCGTGCCACAACTTTCTGTGATTCTACTAATAAACCCAATAGGAAACCCGGTAGAAAATTCTTTATCCAGAGAGTGGTGAGTATATGGAACGGAACTCGCCACTATAAGCAGTGGTTGAGAATAGCATTTGAAGGGAAGCGAGCTACGTACGAGGGAGAAAGGAATAGAAGGATATGTTGATAGGGTGAGGTGAGAGGAGGCACATATAGCACACAGCATTTGTGCTGAATGGCCTGTTTCTGTGCTGTTAACTCTATGTAATTATATTTTTCCTGTGCCCAGATTGAATTATGTACAATTCCAGTCAGTACTTGAAACCTGATAAAACAGTGGTGGCTCTCGAGTCTCACACTTGGTAGTTTGCAGCTGCTAGGATTAAGGAAGTCTCTTGGTATCAACGGGTCCACTAGCAGAATGTTTGGTGTTTGGGTATTGCAAATGCTGGCTGCAGTTACCTATCAGGCCTGTCACTAGGTATCCATGACCTCTCCTAGTGGTCCCACTTCAAGGGAGACAGAAACCTGAAGTCTCCCTTAGTGACAGTGCATTAGGACAGTGGCTCTTAAACTGGGCTTTGCAGATCTCTGAGGGTCTTCGAGACTTTCCAGCGAAACAGTTGAGCGACAGCCAGAGGCAGGCTTGGTGCGTGTTGGGAGCCTGGAGGCAGATAGCTGTCTTACCTAGGGGTAGGGAGCCTTCGCCGACAACAGGAAAATTGCCAGGCGGACTCACAGTTACCAAGGCTGGCGGGTGGAGGTGAGGTGAGTCCAGCCTTCTTCGTGTTATGAATACTTTTTTGATTTATTCTTTCATGGGATGTGGGCATCGCTGGCAAGGCCAACATTTGTTGCCCATCCCTAATTGCCCTTGAATTGATGGCTTGCTAGGCCATTTCAGAGGGCAGTTAAGAGTTGACCATGTTACTGTGGGTCATATGTAAGCCAGACCAGGTAAGGACGGCAGATTTCCTTCCCCAAAGGACATTAGTGAACCAGATGCGTTTTTACAACAATTGATGATAGTTCCATGGTTCCCCTTACTGAAACTAGTTTTATATTCCAGACTTATTAATTTTCCCACCAGCTGCCATGATGGGATTTGAACCTGTGTTTCCCAGGGCATTACCTAGGCCTCTGGATTACTAGTCCAGTGACATTACCACTATGCCACTGCCTCCACCTGAAGTATTTACTATGTAGTATTATAATTTCGATGGGTGGCGGGAGCATTCCGTGATTACTAATCAACCAAAGAATCATAGGATCATAGAGTTTGAGAACCACTGCATTAGGACGCTCAATGTTATTAAGGAACAGAGCTTCAGTAGCAGGGTGTAGCCAAACTGTTCTCACTCCTTTATTCTCCTCAGGCACCCGACAACCCCGCTTTAATCCCACTGCATATGTGCATGACAAGGAGCGGAAGCAGAAGGAGACAGAGCAGAGAAAGTAAGTTATTGAAAGGGGAAATTGCTAAGTAAAAACACTGTGTGGTTCATTTAGTGACAGGGACCTAGCCTTTACATTGCAGCTTGCAGACAGAGCTGGTGAGCGAGGTCTCCTTTCGCCGCTGTGGCGATGTAGAAATCTGTCGGTTCTGTATTTCTACGTCACTGTGTTTTGTGAAATGGAAGTCCAAAAGCATTAGCGTGAAGTGGAAAAAAATGTCCAGTATAGTCACTAGTGTGGAGTGTTGCATTCCTTTAAATGCGAGAGTTGGACTCTGAAGAGAGGGGATGGGGGGAGGAGAAAAGCTTTTGAAATGTGGGCATGGCAGAGGATGCTCAGAGTCAGCTGGATGGACAGAAAGACAAATGAGTGGGATAGCTCAAGTTCAGGAATCAAAAGGATTGCTGAGCACAGTTAGAGAGAGAAAGACAGCCAAGGATGGACATTGGAACCGAAAACCCAGAAGCCTTGCCCCAGCAACAACTGAAGGAGAAATTGAGGGTAAAAACAGAAGAGGAAGAAGAAAAATCATACGGGTGGATAACATTGAGACGTGGACTGAGGGAGGATTGAAGAAAACCAGAGGAGAAGCAAAATGATGCCTCCGGCTCCACTCAGGCTATGGTGAAAATGAACAAATGTGCCTTGTGAGACTTCTGGTCTCCTGCACGTTACCTGTGGGGAACACCGGGACTAAACTTTAGCATAGATTCTCGCAATATCCTGTGAATTTCCCCGTCATTGATCAAACCTGCCTTCTATTCCCCTCCCATCTTCAATCCTGAGGGGGCTGCAGTAATTAGAGGGAAGCGTGGAAAATCGACTACATACTTTCTGTCGCAAAATACTCCCGATGCCAGAAATCTGAATTGAGAAACAAAACTGCTGGATGCACTCAGCAGATCATGCAGCGTGTGTGGAGAGAGAAACAGTTAACATTTCAGATCAATATCTTTGGTCAGAATTGAGATGTCAGCTGAGAGATAAATACTGGCCAGGGACTTGGAGAGGACTCCCGATCTCTCCTTCAAAACAGTTGCTGTGGGATATTTTACGTTCATCCCATTTAATGCTTCATCAGAAAAACGGCACTTCTGACAGTGCAGCACTCCCTCAGTACTGCGCTGGGATTGTCAGCATAGATTTTGTGCTCCAGTCTCTAAAGTGGGACATGAACCCACGGACTGAGAAGCAAGAGCACTGAGCCATGGTTGAGGCCTGTGCAGTATTTTTGAGATAATGTTCATGTTTGCCATCTGTCTGTCTGTCTCTCTCTCTCTCTCTCTCTCTCATGCAGCCTGAGGAAGGTATACAGGAGCATGAACTCCCTGACCAACGAGGAACGAGGAAGGTCAAAATCCAGAAACTGCTCCCGTGAAGGCAGCGCTGGGAAGATACAAGCAGGCAGCCGAAGTCGCGGTCGGAGCTCGTCAGGTAGGGGCTGGGGAAGAATCCAGGAAGGCAGATGAGGGCGGGTCACCCTTGAGGATGAGCCTGGGATCCATGCAATGGGAAGAATGTCGGAAGATTTTCCTTTTTAACCAGACTCTGGCGGACTGAATTTATTAGAAATTCTGTTGGCTTTTGCAGCTTTCATGAAACAGTGGGGAATGTTAAGGGTATGTTAATTGTATTGTTAAGATATATGGGTGAATGGCCCTTTTTAAGTTCTTAGAGCACATATGAAGAGAGACTGCTGGGCACTGGTAGGTAGGAAGCAGACATATGTAATTTTTGCAATCCGTGAATAAATCTATTATCAAGAAAAGTATTAGTGACTAGTTTCATACTTCACCGACTGAAGTAATTCTTCAGGTTAACAGGGAAGACTGAGAAAGCTTTCCCCACTCCCGACTCTCGTCTGATGGAGTTCTTGTCTCTCTTTTGTTTAAAATGTAATGAACAGGCTACCTCAAATTAATCAATAATGCACTGAGAATACAACAACAAAAAAACACGTTATATGGTCAACAATGGAAAAGGGTGAGAATTCTGGTCGGGATCATTAGAGCTGCTAAAAGATGTTAAACATTACACGAGGATCCTGGCCTGACAAGCCTCCTTGTAGTGGAAAACAAAAACAGAATTACCTGGAAAAACTCAGCAGGTCTGGCAGCATCGGCGGAGAAGAACAAAGTTGACGTTTCGAGTCCTCATGACCCGGGTCATGAAGACTCGAAACTTCAACTTTGTTCTTCTCCACCGATGCTGCCAGACCTGCTGAGTTTTTCCAGGTAATTCTGTTTTTGTTTTGGATTTCCAGCATCCGCAGTTTTTTGTTTTTATCTCCTTGTCGTGGAGCCTGTCAGAGGGCTATGTTTGCAGTCCCCCTGTCATCTCTAGTATGCATAAATTATTTGGATGATAAACTGATTATCATCTCGTCGAAGTTGCTGATGACCCTAAAACATGCGGATTCAGGAGAGACACAGGATGCAGAAAACACCTATGAGGAAAAGTTAGAGAATTAAGTTCCCCAACCTTTGGAGAAAACGGTTAAAGAAAGGCACCTGATGGATGGAGGTAAAATATTAAATGGGTATCGGAGAAAATCAACCCAGGATATTACTTCAAAACAGAAGATCCTGTGTCTTGGGTGGGCAGAAGGGGTGTTTATCCAACCTCCTGGCGACCTGTGGAAAGGTAGAGAGTGATCGTCATCTTGGAGTCTGAGAGAAGATAATCCTTGGGAAACGCCTGTGAATGGGGTTGGCCCTTCAGCACCTGTCAGGTTAAAGGGTGGGTTCGCCAATGTACATTGGGATGTTACTCACCTCGTTACATCCCCTCTTCTGCAGCGGAATTTCACCGGAGCAGATTCTCCTCCGCAAGCTCGGCCAGTGATTTTGAAGACAGCAGAGGACATGCCAAGTCCAGGTAGATATTTGACGCAAAGTGGGCAGTGTTGCCGCTGCCTATGTTTAGTGAGTTGGTTTTAATATTGTCTGATGTGCTGCTTGTGAGATTTCTAAATTCATCCAAAATTGTTTCCACCAGCAGTAACTACCATGAGATCACAGGAAATAGGAGCAGGAGTAGGCTATTCGGAGCCTCGAGCCTGCTCAGCTATTCAATAAGATCATGGCTGATCTGATGTGGCCTTAACTCCACTTTGCGTCTGCCCCCCAAGGCCTTGAATCCCTTGTCAATCAAAAAGCTGTTTAAGTCAGCCTTGAACATTCAATGACCCAGCCTCCACTGCTCTTTGGGGGAGAGAATTCCAAACACTATCCACGCTCTGAGAGAGAAAAGCCTCATCTGCCTCTTAAGCAGGAGACCCCTTTAATCTATACCCCCTAGTTCTAGATACCCCCAAGAGAGGAAACATCCTCTCAGCATCAACCCTGTCCTCCTAAATGTTTCAATAAGATCACCTCTCATTCTTATTCTCTAAACACAGCATGGGTTTTGAGAATTGTACTGCACAGCTTTTTTTTCCCCCCCTGATTTAACTGGGTAAGGTTCACAAGTCTCATCCTAGTGACAACGGTACAAGATCTGGATAGTTTGTGTTGTGGAGAACTCCCTGCTCTTCAGATAGTAGCCGAGGGATCTTGCACGTCTACCTGAGAGGACAAATGGCGCCTCAATTTAACGCCCCTTCTGATAGACAGCACCTCCAACTGTGTATCGCTCCCTCCGTACTGAACTCAGCCTAGATTTTGTAAGGCTTGAACCCGCGATCTTGTGGCACTCTCGTTCCTGAGTCACAATTACAAGGTTGCACATACTGATGTTCCACGCTGAACAGTTCTCTATTGTTGTAGATATTTTAACCATATCCACGACCACAATCAGAAGTCTGTAGTGAGATGCCAGTACCCCAATGGCTGGCAGGGCCACATTGAATAAATGTTACACACAACCTGCCCCGTGATATGCCTTTCACCTCTAGAGAAGGTATCTGTGAGCCTAAATTTTTTTAAAAAGTATAGATATAGACGATGGATAGCTTGCAAATGGAAATTGGATATATATATTTGAAAGACAAAATTGCAGGACTTTGGTGAAAGAGGTGGGGACTGAGACTAATTAGATAGCTTATTCAAGACCGATGGGCTGAATGACCTCCTGTGTTGTATGATTCTAGGTGCCTTGTCTTGAGTCCCAGGTTTGTATAGTTAGCTGGTTGGTCCAGATTCATTTGACCCCCTCAGCATACTTCAAGGTGCATACTGTACAGACCAGAAGGTGACAGATTTAATCATCAAGTCTTTGCTGAGGCTTTGCTGATAACTCAAGTGCAATCTTGTAATTAGTTTAAAAGAAAAATATTCTTTTTTCGCTCCCCCCACCCCCCACCTCACCCCCGCCTCCACCTTCCCACAAACAGATTGCAGAGGGACAGAAAACCTAAGCGGCCGTTGGGATTGGCTTCCTGGAGCAGTCCAAACTTGGTGAGTAGATCCCTGATCCACGGAAAACCGGATCCCCACCAGTCACATTCCCCACACTGCTTAGTCTGATTTTAATTTAATTCACACCACATCCTGTCTCCATCTCTAGCACGTACCATCCCTGAAAGCTCTTCCAGCAGCAACTTTCAACATCTTGGGTTAGCCCCTTTTCTGAAGATCTGAGTTTCACAGTGTACAACAAGAAAGATTTGCATTTATTTAGCACCTTTCACGATCTTGGGACGTCTCACAGCTAATCAAGTACTTTTGAAGTGCAGTCACAGTTTTAATATAAGAAACAAGGGCAACCAGTTTGCTGTTTGTGGGATCTTGCTGTGCGCAATGTGGTAATGACTGGGTAATTTGTTTTATACTGGTGTTGACTGAGGCATTGCACTGGTGCTGATTTACTGTGAGAGGTACAGTTGCAGGTTCTATCTCCATCTCTCTGCCATTCCTTCCCCATCTCTAAACTTAAAGATTGGGGAATGAATGGGAATGCTCTGCCTTGAAGGCAGAGGTTGGAAGCAGATTCAGTAGCTAAGGGGAACTGCCTAAACACTTGAAAGGGATGAATTTGCTGACCACTTTGAAAGGACAGAGAGATGGGACTGGTTGGATAGTTCTTTCAAACAACTGGAAAGATGGGCCGAAGGGCCTTCTATGTTGTGTGATCCTATGAAATCTCAGCCTCCTTGTTCCGTCTCCCCTAGCCTCAGAGAAAGCCAAAACAGAAGAAATGTTTAGCCAGCACCCCGACTAAACCAAGCAAAGCATCTGACAAAGGTAAGCACGCGGTCCTGTACAATTAAATAGTTTCTTGCACTGAACAACAGCAACAATATATTTATAGAGTGCATTTAACATAATAAAGCAATCCCAAGGCACTTCACAGGAGCAGGATAAACAAAATATGACATCGAATCACATATGATGACCAACGGTTTGGTCAAAGAGGAAGGCTTCAAGGAGTATCTTAAAGGAGAAAAGAGAGAGGGAGAGGTTTAAGAGCGGGAATTCCAGAGCTTGGGGTCCAGGCAGCTGAAGGCACGGCCGCCAGTGGTGGGGCGATTAAAATCGGGAACGCTCAAAGAGGCCAGAATTAGATGAGCGCAGAGATCTCGGAGGGTTGTAGGGCTGAAGGAGATTACAGAGATAGGGAAGGGTGAGGCCAAGGAGGGATTTGAAAACAAGGATAAGAATTTGAAAATCGAGGCGTTGCTTGACCAGGGGCCAGTGTAGGTCAGTGAGCATAGGGGTGATAGGGGAATGGGACTCGCTGCGGGTAAAGTCACTGGCAGCAGGGTTTTGGATGACCTCAGGTTTGTGGAGAGTAGAACGTGGGAGACCAGCAGGAGTGCATAGAAATGGTCGGGTCTAGAGGTAACAAAAGCATGAAGGAAAGTTTCAGTAGCAGCTGAGCTGAGACAGGAGGAGAGCCGGCTGATGTTACAGAGGTGAAAAAAGGTCTTGGTGATTGTGCAAATATGTGATCGGAAGCTCATATCTGGATCAAGTACGTGAGCAAAAGCTCATGTCTGGATCAAACATGACATCAAGGTTGCAAACAGTCCGGTTTAGTTTCAGACAGTTGCCAGGAAGAGGGATGGAGTCGGTTGCTAGGGAACGGAGTTTGGAGCAGCAGCCGAAAATGTCTTCCCAATATTTAGAGTATTGCTGAAAAGAAGAGACATTTTTTTGTTGAAGCTTTTCGTGTTGCACTCATCAGGACAATTTACAAAACATTACCAATGTCGGGGGGAACAACATATTTATACTGTATGAAAGGAGAGTGCTGATTGGTTGCCAAGTGGACTCAGTGGTAGATTGGTATTTGGTCATTTCTTGCAAGTTATCCTGATGAGTGTGAGATGAAAAGATTTGACAAAAGAGTCCCTTTTTTTTTTCAATAATACTCAAGTTCTGTACTACCAAATGACTATTTAATTAGAGGAAATATCTGATTATCCAATACTAGATGTTGGATAAGCAGTCTGATAATTTAGCAAGTGGAGGAGTCGAGAGAGGCGATGGTGACGTAGAGCTGGGTGTCATCGGTATACACGTCAAAACTAAAGTTGTGCTTTTGGACGATGCTGCCAAGAGGCACCAAGTAGATGAGAGGAGTGGTGGGTGAAGGGGGGTGGGATACGATCCTTGGGCGACACCAGGACAGAAGGAGAAAAGCATTGGGGGAGCCCCCAAATCATATACTGAGGATTTGTCAGCCTGCCTGGGTGGTGGTATCTAGCTCGTTCAAGCTGTGCCACGTAGCTGAGAGATGCTGGCTTTGTGTGTCCTGAACTCCTCGTGTCAGCCCAACTGCTGGGTGCGAGATACCTGTCGGAGGGAGGGAAGGTTGGAGAGGAGGAGTTGTCAGCTGTGCAGATCTGGTGCAGAAGTTGCATAGTTTAGCAAGCAAGCAAGGAGGGGAGCAACATTGTATTTATGTATTTAGTGCAGCTCTGAGAGCAAGTTGGATTTCCAAAGATGGAATCATCTAAATGCATAAAAAGCCTTTTTGTCCCCCCCTCAACCTTCCAGAAAATTATTTGGACTCGTGCGACCTTTCCGAAATCGATGCCAGGCTCAACGCATTGCAGGAGTACATGGAGAAGCTTGGCGCACGGACCGAATGAGCTAAGCAGCAGATCCTTCAGTCGGGCACCGCACGACAAGTCGAGGGGAGGGTAGGGAGCTAGGACCGCGTGGGTGCAGACACACGACCTGCCCACACTGATCACCAGGTCAAAATCAGCAAAGCCAACGCGGACTAAACGAGGCTTCCTTTTCTCGAACTAGATGGAAGAACTGTGCCTCTTTATTTGTTTACTGTAAATATCCCATTTTTAAAAAAAAATCCTAAGTTTCTGGACATTGGTGAACATTTTGAGTCCTGTGTCACCATCATGTGGCCATTACACTATTTGACAACATAACGGTGCATGCAGTTACTGGCTGTGATTCTGCCTGAACAACAGCAAAGAGGTCAACACAAGCTATCGTGTGCCAGGCGCGGGAGTGGGTAAAGTGTGACCGATATCTAGATAGTTGACTATCCTGGTAGCTTCTTACTTGGGAGAACGGAACCAGCAGCTGGTGAAAACAGCCTCCCCGTGCTTTTCACGTGAACACAGCCCGTGATTCTTCCCCATGTGCTGTGTTCAATACAACATTCCTGGAGCTGTGTGAGAAATTATTCCCTGGTTCTGAGTCCCACGCCACATGAGCACAGTCATCCGAGCCTTTCGGGGAAAGAGGGCACACGTGACTGTGCGTTCAAGGGTTGCAGAGCAAAAGGGAGTCGGTCATTCAGCCCCTTGCTCCTGTCCTGCCATTCACTGAGATCTTGGCTGATCTCTAACCAAACTCCATATACCTGCCTTTGCCCCATATTCATTAATACCTTTGGTTAACAAAACTAAGTCTCTGTGATTTAAGATTGACAATTGATCTAGCTAGCTTCAGTCGCTTTTTGTGGAACAGAATTCTAAACATCTGCCAACCATTACCTCTCCCTTTGCCTTTTGTTCCATGACATCTTTGTTATTTAATCTCACCTGTCCTCTACCCTATCCCAGACCTTCCCTTTTATTCCACCTCCCCAATTCTCCCTTTCAACAGCATAAAACCCATCACATTTCTACCTCCCTTCAGCTCCGAAGACGCCATTTGACTCAAAACGTTAACTATTTTTCCCTCTCCACAGATGCTGCTTGACCTGCTAAAATTTTCCAGCACTTCCTGTTTTTATTCCTGCCACCTTTGCCTGTGGAAGTATTTTCTAACCCCCACTCCAGTGAGGTCTGGAGCCAGTACCATATCGTAAAATAGAAGGCAAGAGGGTAGTAGAACGATAATACACTTTGCGTTCTCAATGAATTTGCTTCGCAGGGCTATTATGGATGAAGGCCATTTGGCCAGAATGATTCTAGTGACCTTATTTTAGCATCCAATTATTTTTGTAATGTTTCCAGAGTTTTCCTGCCTTTTTTCACTCGATATCTGGAAGTTCGTTCTGTGTGTGTCATTCTGAAGAATTCCCCAATATCACTCCAAAATTTACCTTTTACCAATTTCTGCCAGTGACTCTGTTATACAGCTGTAGTAATTTAAGTACTATTTGGCATTGACCTTTTTCTATTCCCTTTATTTTTCTTTCGTGTCCCTGTAAGATTACTACTCAAAACCTTCCAGTCAACCCAGACCTTTGACTCTAAGGATCAGCTGGCCACATGTCTGTTCTGCGCTGCCTCCAGCGCTTAAATACAAGAACACAGTAGGAGCAGTAGACCATATGGCCCATTGAGCCTGCTGCGCTATTCAGTGTGATCATGGCTGATTTTGGAGCTTCAACTCCATTTTCCTGCTCCCCATATTCCTTAATTCCCTGCGAGGCCAAACATCTGTCTATCCCAGCCTTAAATGTATTCAACAACAGAGCATCCACCACCCTCTGGGATAGAGAATTCCAAAGACGCACAGCCTTTTGAGTCTGCCTTATGTACTGGTGGCCAGAGCTGGTGTATTCCAGGCGCAGTCTGACCAGTTACTGCATGTTTTGACCTTACTGATTCATGTCACATTTTGAACATGTGTTTTATTCGTATTTTTAAAAATTATTTTTTTGAGGTAAATGTAATGATGTTAGATATAGGCTGGATGTAATTCAGGAGCCAGACGTACTAGTGGGAAGATTGTGTTGTCCTGTGAAAATCTCATTCTAAAAGTTTTTTGGGGGGAGGGGTTGGCAAGAGACATGTCAAGGCCAAGCCTGGGTGTGTAAAATCTGTAACAGTGTCACAGCTTCTGGTGTGAGTAGTTGTATGACTTTGTGTCCGTGCTTGCAAACATTAGCGATTCTTTATTCCAAGTGCCTAAACCTCACCCCCCCCTCCACCCACAACTGGGTCCAGTGCTTCAAACATTGTAACTGATTAGTTTGAGGAACCCAGCCACTGAATTTCCATTTTAAGATTGCTTTTTAACTTTTATTATTACTTTTTGGTGTGGGTCCAGGTGAGCTCAGTCCGAGTCAGTTGTCATTCATAAGAGTCACCATCAGCTCATGCAGTGCTACTGAGAGCAGCATTGGCCTTTTAAAGCTGCATCATTGGGTTTGGCCTGTTCCTCATTGATCTGATTTGGACAACGAGGTGCAATTTATCTCGTGTCCGAATGTGTGGGCAACTCGGTAACCTCCCAGCTGTAGCCTTCCTAACCTTGCGATGAGATACCAAACTCTAATCTTGAATTAGAAACTGAAAATGCTCAACAACTGTGTCAGCATCCGAGGTTAACACTACACTTAGGACATTTTTGACATAATTCATTTTTAGATGCCTTTATATCAGACTTTGACCATGCGTGTTCTTTTTGTTAAAAACCTGTCTGGTTTTCACCAAGGTAGCTTTAACCCCTAACAACGAACCCTTTGGAGTTAACTAGTGAGTGGTGCAAAGCTACCATAAGCCTAGCAAACTAGTTCATAAAAGTGAGAGGTGTTTATTTTATTTGTAGGTCTGTGATGGTAAACATTCTAGGTTGGCAAACTGCTTCCACTTTCAGAATCAGCCTTAGCTTCTGCTCTTACCCTCCTCTTGGTTTCAGGAGCGGGAACTGTGCTTATAAGGGTTTGGCAGACAGCTGCAATTTGCTGTTGTCTCACACAGGGTCTGTTGGTGTCCCTACTGTAACAGCTGTGGTGAAAACTTTTTATATGTCATCAATAGATTTTATTTGTATCAATTTTACAATCATTTTGTAAATAAATCTTTTAGTACAATAAAATAAGCGTGTCTATCATTAAAGCAAAAATCACATCGCTGTGCTTAGACCACACACGTTTCGAGTCCACCATACTCTGCTCACACTGTCTTCAACCACTGGCATTCTGGACATATCCTTTGCAATCTTGGAGTGAGCAGAGATTGTTAGGAGGGAATGGACGGAGAAGCTGAAGAGGCTACAGTACTCTGTTGATGGCACAGAATACAGTTATTTGATCTGTAACAGAGGTAGATTCAACCAAATAATTTGAATGATAGTCAAAGCTGGATATGTATTATGATCCTTCAGGGATGCAATGATGGAACTGAAAAACACTGGTTAGGCCACAGCTGGAATTTTGTATACAGTTCTGGTTGCTGCATTACAGGAAGGACATAATTGCTCTGGAGACAGTACAGAGGAAATTCACAAGAACGTTGCCAGGGCTTGAAAATTGCGGCTATGAGGAAAGATTAGGTAGGCTGGGGTTGTTTTCCTTAGAACTGAGGAGGCTGAAGGGTGACCTGGTTGAGGTGTACAAGATTTTCGGGGGGAGGGCCTAGATAGAGTAAACAGATGCCCCGTTTCCCCTAGCAGAGAGGTCAGTTACCAAGGGGCACAGATTTAAGGTGATTGGTAGAAGGATTAGAGGGGACATGAGGAAAAACTTCAAACACCCACCATCCTCTGGGTGAAGGAACTCTCTGCCTGGTTTGATGGTGGAGGCAGAAACCCTCAGCTCATTTAAAAAGGTACCTGAATCTGCACCTAACGTGCTATAACCTGCAAAGCTACGGACTGGGTGCTGGAAGGTGGGATTAGAATGGGCAGCTTGTTTTTTTCTTTTTTGGCCAGAGCAGACATGATGGGCTGAATGGCCTCTTCGTGCTGTAACTTTTCTATGGTTGTAAGTCTTGCATTTGGTAGATTTAAAGCAATCTGAAGCCTTGATGCAACCTTGGCACGATCACTAAATTTGAATAGGTAAGAGACCAAAACTCAGCCATAAATAAGACAGTCACTAATAAATCCAATAAGGAATTTAGGAAGAACTACCTTACCCAGAGACTGGTGAGAATATGGAACTCACTCCTACATGAAGTAGTGAGGTGAATAGTGTAGATGCAGTTAAGGAGAAGCTAAGTGGACACAGGAAGGAGAAGTGAAATCTTGCCTTTATATAGCATTTTTCACAACCACAACACACCCTTTACAGCAAAAAAAAAATACTTTTGAAGTCTAGGCACTGTTGTAATGCAGGAGACAGCAAAATCCCACAATGAATAGGTTACTGATAAGGTAAGATAAAGAGGGGTGGGAGAACCTTGTGTGGCACACCAGCCTAGACCAGTTGGACTGAATGGCCTGTTGGTGTGCGGCAAATACCATGTAATTTTCCAAAGGAACCTGCGATGGAGTTTTACTTGATCCATTCTTACTCCTACTCCTGGCACTATTTTGGCTGCATCAAGACCCACTCCCTGCCCTAAATACGATGCAATTTCTGTACAGGGTCTCCAAGCATCAAACCCCGACAGGAAAAGCACTCCGGCTGCACAGTCACTGGTACAGAAAGACAACCAGACAGACAGATGCTGCCCAAACCATAGACCAGACCTGCAATGAGAAAAGAACAAACTTTGTACACCACTTCCCTCAACCATCCCAAGGCATTTTACCTCAAATGGATAATTTATGTTAATTATGGCAAATAATTCAGGCACAGCAGGGTGCCATATGAGTAAATGCAAAATTAAAAAACGATTTTACATTTAGGCAGATTATTAAATTCATAGCCGGAGAGGTAGGGCCTTCATAATCAGTCATGGCATCCAGTGAGATTCACAGGGTTTGGCATTAAATACAAGGATCTTTTACAAAATAATTCTCCTCAAATACGGTTTTTCTCTGCTCCAAAATGATGTTCAGAGGATGTGTATGTCTGCAAACCAACAAATGGACAAACATCCAGCCCACTCACACCCCCGCTTGGTTCTCCGCGCTAACACTTTCCAATTAATTACCTCCTACTTCCCGACAAGGATTGGATACAAAGCCAAGGGTTGGCTAAACAGTTCGGTGGGAGGGAAGGCAAACTGGGCATCTTAAGAGAGACGGGTGAAACGTTTCAGGTAGAAGATCCTACTTCTTTTCCAAGATTCGTTGCTGGAGCGTGCAAGTGCCTCTACTCTGTATTTGGGGGACCAGCAGGGGAGTACGAATGGGGCCTTACTCTGCATCTAACCATATCAAACTGACTTGGGAATGGTTGATGGGTCAGTGCAGAGAGATTGCTCCCATAGTATCTCAATTTAGCCTAGATCCAAACCTAGAGGCTTGAACCCACAACCTTGTGACTCAGAAACAAGTGCAATACATTAACAAGGTGACACCATACCGATGTTCCACACTGATCAGTTCTCTATTGTTGTGGATATTTTAACCATATCTGCGACCACAATCAGAAGTTTGTAGGTGTTACACACAACCTGCCCCATGATATGCCTTTCATCTCTAGAAAACATACCTGTGAACCTAAATTTTAAAAAAATGTTAAAGATAGATATTACAGATAGCTTGCAAATGGAAATTTGACATATATTTAATAAACAAGCTGCAGGACTATGGTGAAAGGGGTGGGGGGGGGAAGAATAGGACTAATTGGATAGCTTGTTCAAAAATCATGGGCTGAATGGCCTCCTGTGTTGCACAATTCTAGGCGCCTTGTGTTAAGTTCCTGGTTTGTATAGTTAGCTGGTTGGTCCAGGTTCATTTGGCCCCCTCAGCATACTTCAAGGTGCACACTGTACAGGCCAGGTGGTGACAGATTTAATCATTGAGGCTTATACCTACACCACACGGACTGCAGCGGTTCAAGAAGGCAGCCCGCCCTCACCTCCTCAAGGGCAATTAGGGATGGGCAATAAATGCTGGCCTAGCCAGTGAAGCCCACGTCCCTTGAATAAATAAAAAAAGCTGATAAATGAATTACAGATTGCACTGGAGTTATTTATTTTTCTCTTCATTCCTCCACCTTCCCACAAACAGGTTGCGGAGGGGCAGAAAACCTGACCGGCCATTGTGATTGGCTCCCTGGAGCAGCCTGCACTTGGTTGGGTGGATCCCTGGATCTGCGGAAAACCAGATCCCCCGCCAGACTCTGCTATGCCTGAGCAGACAGCACTTGCCTAAAACTGAAAATGTTTCATTCTCTGGGGCTAACGTTCCCTCGAGAACAGAATTTGCCACAGAATAAGGTGCACGTTTTCCAGGCTCTTGTCCAGCCAGTAGGAAGGGCTGGCTATCTTTAGGGGTGTTCCATTGGACGTTTGGTGCAAGTTTCAGTCATCAAGTTCCCTATGCCATGATGTCATATTGACAGCAGCTTCTCTTAGTAGCAAGGTGGCTGTGAAAATGTTTCGAGGCCTATGGGTAATAAGTCAGAGATAAACACCCACCCCCCCCAAAATGCAGCCAAAAGAAAAAGACTTGCATTTATGTAGCACTTTTCATAACCACAGCATGTCGCAAAGCACTTTTAGAAGTCAATTCGCGCACGAGTTTCCACAAACAGCAATGTGAATATGGCCAGATAATCTGTTCTTTGTGATGTTGGTTGAGGGATAAATATTGACCCAAGACAATGAGGAGAATTCCCTCGCCTTTCTTTGAGTCATGGGCTCTATTACATCCTCCTGAGGGGGCAGACAGGGCCTAGGTTTAATGTCTCCTCCGAAAGACAGCATCTCCCAACAGTGCGGCGCTCCCTCAGTACTGCACTGGGGAGCGTCAGCCTAACATTTTGTGCTAAAGTCTCTGGAGTGGAAGAGACTCCACTCTCTAAGTCCACGGTTTTCTGACTTGGGAGGCGAGAGTGCTACCCACTGAGTCACAGTTGACCTGCAGATAATATCTGGGGGTAATACAGTACTTTGACCATTTTACAGTGCAAATGCTATGCTGCTCCCAGCCACTGTAATGTTAATGAAAATGTAACAATTAAAAATGCTAGTGTAGTCACTGGGTCATTCATACCAATTCACCATTACAAGTGACAATTTCGCCTCCTTGAATTTAAAATTTATTCAGGGTGGGAAAACATCTCAGTTAAGCCAACGCGATTCTTGCTTCATTCTCAAAAGTGCATTTACAATACAAACAGTGGCACTGATGTGAAAGTCGGTTATGAAGTAAATGTAGTCTAAATTCAGCACCTGACATGACTGCAAAATGGAGATAATCTCTCTCCATTGCGTCGCCAATCTTCGATTAGTACTAAGCTAAAATTGTGGTTTAAATGTACCCTTAATTCATCACCCTAGACAGCTCCCACCAGTTACTCTAGCGTCACCCAACTCAAAATGCTCTTTGGGATAAGACCACCGATTCGGAAAGGCATTTTGCTGCAGAATGACTCTCGCAGCTCAAGTTAATGGAGTAGTACAGTCTGTATTTGCACTTGCTAAAATCTTACCACTGTAAAAGAGGGCAAGGGAAAGGGAGGGGTGGAGAGGCAGCCTCGATCTACTCTCACACACACACACACACACACACACACACACAGCGCTACAGCCAATAGAGTGGGAATCAAATCCAGTCATTTACTGCTGGAGTTTATAATTCCAGCAGAAATGAAGAAACATGATTCGTGTTTTTTTTAAAACAATGACTGGCTTGGTATAAAGAGTACTACATCCAGGCATGTAAAACTATATGTGCGGTCGAGGTTTTTTTCTGAACTTGAATATAAGACCGGGAGGTGGGCAACTATAACTCTGAAGTTTTGGATAGCAGATTGTCAGCGTATGCCGACATTTTTTTTGAATATAAAATGGAGTTTGATATCCTTCACAATATTGCCCGCTGTCCTGTTGTCACTGGACATGTTTAGTGTTCTGGTATGAAAGGCTGCAAGGGAAAAAAATCATGCCTCTCTCAATGGTGTCTTTCGTGGTCTGTTCACTCTCAATTCAAGTTGCTCCTGCGCTCTAAGCGTACACAGAAGAAAATGTCGGAGGGAGGGAGCAGAAAGCAGGCACGGTGGAAACTCTGCACACGAAACACCCTGTCCGACCCAAATTCCCAAAGACAGCATGGTTTACCTGGCAGCAGAGACTGTTGTGGGCTAGTGCAAGATTCGCTTTGATCAAATTAAGCCATTTGGGGGCGACACAGGTCAAGAATGCAGTTTCCTAAACATAGTTTGTGCGAGACCGCGCTTTTCACTCCCTGCATCTGTAACTCCTTCCAACAGCTGCTTCCCCAACACAAACCTACCGCATTAACACAAGCCTTTTAACGAACAGAGTCTTAACTTGGGGGGTGCGGGGGAGGGGAGGGGTAAGTTTCAACGCAGCAGAATTTAAACTTGCATGATTGACAAATCATTTAATGGGACCCAAAGCGCACAAACATGCTGCTCTTTCACACACGTGACAATGGCACAAAGGTCACGCAGCCATGAATGTAGACATGTGCGTACACAAATGACAAAGTGTTTTACAGCATTGACATGTGTGAACAAATGTCAAAATCTGATGTATTTACAGCGGGCAGTTAGTTACTCATCAGTGCCCCAACCTCTCTGCTCCCTGTACCCCCACACCCCAGTTCAACAGGACTCCCTTGGGAAGTGTGGTTCTTTAACTTAAGCAGCAGTCTGAATTGGGACAAATTCCAACCCTATTGACAGAGTTTACCCTGTTCTCTTGCAAAGCTCAGCTCCGAGCGCTATTTCGAGGCTGGGGGGAGCGAGTGAACGAGGCGATTGTTTTCACGCACACGGGCATCAAGTTCTTCAAAGGTCAAGGAGAGATGGGCGACCTGCTCCTGCAAGCTCTGCAGCGTGCTGTTCAGCTCTTCCTCCTTCCTCGCGCTGTTGGACGACTGCCTTACGTATTCAGCCAAGACACAAACCCCTCCGATGATAAAAACAATCGCCTCTCCCAGGAGTTCTGCGCCCAGGTCCGCCGCCACCTCCTCACTTAAGGGTTGGACCAGACCACTTCTGAGTCCCATAATCCTCATCTTTGTCTTCATTTCAATCCAGTGATAGACTGCAAAAAGGAAGAACACTAGTTGAGGTCAAATCAAGACACAACAGGGTCACAATCTCTGTCTCGCTGTTTTATTACAGGAATTCTGTCAAACTCAAAGATCAATATTCAGTATCCGGAAGGCCACAGATTCTATCCCCTGTCTGTGCCGAATTGGTTTCTCTCAGCCAGACCACAGATTGTGTGGACAACATCCCAAAATTTAAATAAAAATCAACCAGGGCTTCTGCAAACCCCCCCCACCCCCCCATCACTATCCAACCACCACCCCCTCCCTGAAAGGGTGCAGGGGAGATGGTGGCATAGTGGTAATGTCACTAGACTAGCAATCCAGCATCCCAGTCTATTGCTCTGGAGACATGGGTTCAAATCCCACCACTGCAGCTGGTGGAATTTAAATTCAATTAATAAAATCTGGAATTATAAAGCTAGTCTCAGTAATGGTGACCATGAAACTCATCAGTTGTTGTAAAAACACATCTGTTTTGCTCTGTTAAGGAAGGGAAATCTGCCGTCCTTACCTGGTCTGACCTACATGTGACTCCAGAACCCACAGCAACGTGGTTGATTCTTAACTGCCCCTCTGAAAATGACCTAGCAAGTCACTCAGTTCAAGGGCAATTAGAGATGGGCAACAAACGTTGGCCTTGCCAGCGATGCCCACAAGATAATTTTTTTTTAAAAAGACATGATCGCTAGCCAGCATTCAGAGCCTAGCCTTACACGGGCAGCTTGTGGGGTGACCAGAGTCTGCGGCTGAAACAGAGAGTCAGTGTTTCAGGCGGAAAGGAAGGTTTCTGCTCACTTGGGCGTTCGAGTCAAGGTGGAGTGTGTGTGTGAGAGATTCCCTCAGTGTCCTTTCAGTATTTGCAAGATCATTCATTAGGTGAATGTGTATAAACATCCCACGTCAATAATACCAATATTAAACAATTACTGCTCAGTCACCACTTTGCCCATTGATCAAATGACCTGAACCCATTGGCCCCTCTTTTCATTTCCCCCAGCCCCCCCATTACCCCCCTCCATTGCCGCCATTACCCTCCATTCCCCCATTGCCCTCCATTACCCCATTGCCCACTGCACATTTGCCCTTTTGCATTCCCCCGTTGCCCTGATATTAATATTTGCCCCTATTGCCCCTAATGTAACCCCCCTGTTTAAGAAGGGAGTGAGGCAAAAGACGGGAAATTACAGGCCGATTAGCCTGACCTCGGTCGTTGGTAAGATTTTAGAATCCATTATTAAGGATGAGATTTCAGAATACTTGGAAGTGCATGGTAAAATTGGGCATAGTCAGCATGGTTTCATCAAGGGGAGGTCATGCCTGACAAATCTGTTAGAATTCTTTGAGGAGGTAACGAGTAGGTTAGGCAAAGGAGAGCCAATGGATGTTATCTACTTGGACTTCCAGAAGGCCTTTGACAAGGTGCTGCACAGGACGCTGCTCAGTAAGTTAAGAGCCCATGGTGTTATAGGCAAGGCACAAACATGGATAGAAGATTGGCTGTCTGGCAGGAGGCAGAGTGGGGACAAGGGGGTCCTTCTCAGGATGGTGGCCGGTGACTAGTGGAGTTCCGCAGGGGTCAGTTTTGGGACCACAACTTTTCACTTTATACATTAATGATCTAGATGAAGGAACTGAGGGCATCCTGGCTAAGTTTGTAGATGATACAAAGATAGGTGGAGGGACAGGTAGTATTGAGGAGGCGGGGAGGCTGTAGAAGGATTTGGATAGGTTAGGAGAATGGGCAAAAAAGTGGCAGATGGAATACAACGTGGGCAAGTGTGAGGTCATGCACTTTGGTAGGAAGAATAGAGGCATAGACTATTTTCTAAATGGGGAGAGAATTCAGAAATCTGGAGTGCAAAGGGACTTGGTCCAGGATTCTCTTAACGTTAACTTGCAAGTTGAGTCAGTAGTTAGGAAGGCAAATGCAGTGTTGGCATTTATTTCGAGAGGACTAGAATATAAAAGCAGGGATGTGCTGCTGAGGCTTTATAAGGCTCTGGTCAGACCACATTTAGAATATTGTGAGCAATTTTGGGCCCTGTATCTCAGGAAGGATGTGCTGGCCCTGGAGAGGGTCCAGAGGGGGTTTACGAGAACGATCCCAGGAATGAAAGGCTTAACATATGAGGAACGTTTGAGGACTCTGGGTCTATACTCGATGGAGTTTAGAAGGATGAGGGGGGGATCTGATTGAAACTTACAGAATACTGAAAGGCCTGGATAGAGTGGATGTGGGGAAGATGTTTCCATTAGTAGGAGAGACTAGGACCCGAGGGCACAGCCTCAGAGTAAAGGGAAGACCTTTTAGAACAGAGATGAGGAGAAACTTCTTTAGCCAGAGAGTGGTGAATCTATGGAATTCATTGCCACAGAAGGCTGTGGAGGCCAGGTCATTGAGTGTATTTAAGACCGAGATAGATAGGTTCTTGATTGGTAAGGGGATCAAAGGTTATGGGGAGAAGGCAGGAGAATGGGGTTGAGAAACTTATCAGCCATGATTGAATGGCGGAGCAGACTCGATGGGCCGAATGGCCTAATTTCTGCTCCTATGTTTTATGGTCTATTCTTTGCTCCCTCCCTATTCTCCATCCTCAATGTGACTTTTCCTCCTCTCTCAAACCTTGTCCCGCAGGCCCCGCCCCCACACCTGCCCATCTGCCTGAGCCAACTGCTGATTGGCCAACCACACAGGCCCGCTCAGCCCCCATTGGCTAGAGCGCGACAGCCCCGCCCACTCGCGGCCTAGTCGGTTCAGGCGCCTCGGCCTCTCCCTCACTCACTCACACTGCGCGGGCGGCAGGCAGACGTAGCGCTTGAAGAACTGGCTCCTCCGGGCGTTCGCCTTGATGGAGTTGGCGAGCGGCCGGCTGACCTGCCGGACTCCGAGCATCAGCAGCTTAGCGATGGGGAAGGCGCCGACCACCATGGCGACCGCGCTGCGTCACTTCCGTCCTCCAACCACCCATGACGTCACACGAGAAACCACACCCCCAACCCCTTAAAGGGCCATCGCTACCCTCTTAAAGGACCACCCCCACCCTCTTAAAGGACCACCCCCACCCTCTTAAAGGACCTCCCCACCCTCTTAAAGGACCACCCCCACCCTCTTAAAGGACCACCCCCACCCTCTTAAAGGACCACCCCCACCCTCTTAAAGGACCATTCTCCATCCTCTTAAAGGACCATCCCCATCCTCTTAAAGGGGTATCCTCATATTCTTAAAGGGCCATCCCCACCTTTCAAAAGAACATCCCCACTCTCTTAAAGGGTCACCTCATCCTCTTAAAGGGCCATTCCCACCCTCTTAAAGGGCCATCCCCACCCTCCCTCCATGTCCATCAATTAGTCTGATTAATTTCCTCCTTTAAAAGCAGCGCCAACAATGAAGTCCAAATGCTAATCAAACCTCTCCAATTTAGTTATAATTTTTATAATTTAAGTTATAATTTCCAGGGCCATTCCAGTCTGTGGAATTCTCTTCCCCAGTGAACAGTGGAGGCTGGGTCATTGAATATGTTCTAAGGCTGAATTCAACAGATTTTTGATTGACAAGGGAGTCAAGGGTTATGTGGGAAAGTGGAGTCGAGACCACAATCAGATCAGGAGTAATCCTATTGAATGGAGGACTAAGCTTGAAGAGCTGAATGGCCTACTCCTGCTCTTAAGTCCAATGCTCAGGCGATTAATGTGATCTTGAAAAGCATAACAGAAAAATAATAACACATTTGAAGCAGAAATTGGAGGAACACAGTCTGGATTTAGACTGGAGTAGGAACAAGAGAGAGAATATTTAATCTAAGAACGATCTTCAATAAATATGACGGGAGGTCATGTTGGAGTTGTATAGAACCTTGGTGAGGCCACAGCTGGAGTACTGTGTGCAGTTCTGGTCGCCACATTATAGGAAGGATGTGATTGCACTGGAGGGGGTGCAGAGGAGATTCACCAGGATGTTGCCTGGGATGAAACATTTAAGTTATGAAGAGAGGTTGGATAGACTTGGGTTGTTTTCATTGGAGCAGAGAAGACTGAGGGGTGACATGATCGAGGTGTACAAGATTATGAGGGGCATGGACAGGGTGGATAGGGAGCAGCTGTTCCTCTTAGTTGAAGGGTCAGTCACAAGGGGGCATAAGTTCAAGGTGAGGGGCAGGAGGTTTAGGGGGGATGTGAGGAAAAACTTTTTTGCCCAGAGGGTGGTGACGGTCTGGAATGCGCTGCCTGGGAGGGTGGTGGAGGCGGGTTGCCTCACATCCTTTAAAAAGTACCTGGATGAGCACTTGGCACCTCATAACATTCAAGGCTATGGGCCAAGTGCTGGTAAATGGGATCAGGTAGGTAGGTCAGGTGTTTCTCACGTGTCGGTGGAGACTCGATGGGCCGAAGGGCCTCTTCTGCACTGTGATCCTGTGATTCTGTGAAATATGGAGATGTGTACAAGAGCATTTACATATACTCCATGGACTATGAAAAAGTGTTTGATTGTGTTTATCACCAAAAGCTGATAGATGTGCTGCTGAAATGTGACATTGACAGGGAAGGTGAGATGTTTATCTGGAGTAAAGGAAGACTTGCATTGATGTAGCACCTTTCATGACCACAGGACATCACAAAGAACTTTATAGCCAATGAGGTGCCTTTTGAAGTTCAGTCACTGTTGTAATGTAGGCAACTCAGCAGCCAATTTGTGCACAGCAAGCTCCCACACACAGCAATGCAATAATGGCCAGATAACCTGTTATTTGCAATGTTGATGGAGGGGTAAATATTGACCAAGGCGCCAGGGAGAACCCCCCTGCTCTTCTTCAAAATACTGCCAGGGGACCTTTTACATCCGCCTGAGATGGCAGTTGGGGCCTTGGTCTAACGTCTCATCAAAAAGACGGCATTTGCAGCACTCCCTCAGTACTGCACTGGACCTGTCAGCTTGGATTCGCTGCTCGAGAGTGGGGCTCGAGCCCACAAACTTCTAACTCAGAGACAAGGCTACGGACTGAGCCATGGTCAGCAGCAAATAGAGGGGGTAAGGAGGATGTCCCATCAATCGACTATTGAAAGCGTTTCGATTATTAAGCTGTTCTAAATGGACCCAGTGCAGAGAGGATGCCTATCATTCTGCCAGCATATTTAAATTGCTTCTCCTGCGGCCAGAGCACATTAACAATGCTATCTTGGACAGATCAAACACTGGATAATGTAGGTCAGGAGTGACCTATATACGGCTAAATCAATCACATATTTCTGCTGATGTTGTAAACAGGATGACACCATCCAGGTCAAAGCAGCCCCGCTTGACCGGCACCCCACCCACAAACATTCACTCCTTCCACCACCGACGCACAGTAGCAGCAGTGTGTGTACCATCTACAAGATGCACTGCAGCAACTCACCAAGGCTCCTTAGACAGCACCTACCAAACCCACCACCACTACCATCTGGAAGGACAAGGGCAGCAGACACATTGGAACACCACCACCTACAAGTTCCCCTCCAAGCCCCACACCATCCAGACTTGGAAATATATCATCCGTTCCTTCACTGTCGCTGGGTCAAAATCCTGGAACTCCCTCCCTAACAGCACTGTGGGTGTACCTACACCACATGGACTGCAGCGGTTCAAGAAGGCGGCTCACCACCACCTTCTCAAGGGGCAATTAGGGATGGGCAATAAATGCCCACATCCCATAAAAACTGAATTAAAAAAAGACTGAGGTGAGACTCAGTGACACGTCACTTTTATCAATGCATCTTTACAAAGCTCGAGGTTTGAGTTGGACTCTGTCAGCTCTCAGTGGGGATGAATATTTGTCTTGGCGGCCGTGGGCTAGAGATAACCAGAGTTCCCGCTCCTGGTTATAATCAAGTGACAGCAACAGCAGTCTACATTTATATAACGCCTTTAATGGAATAAAACAGCCCGAGGTGCTTCACAGGAATTTCAATAAACAACACTCGACAGACGTTAACGTTATGTTGATTGTATTGTTGAGGTTAAGGAGAAACAGGTGGAGGGCATTGATTGATTAAGTATCTTGAGCACATATAAAGAAGGACTTCCTGCTCTTGGGCCTGGCCAAGGTGGCCATCAACAGGTCCAGGTGGTCT
The DNA here is from genome assembly GCF_964194155.1 of Cetorhinus maximus. Classification (NCBI taxonomy): domain Eukaryota; kingdom Metazoa; phylum Chordata; class Chondrichthyes; order Lamniformes; family Cetorhinidae; genus Cetorhinus; species Cetorhinus maximus. The sequence continues at coordinate 15,178,855 of NC_135910.1, read as the reverse complement.
GACCCGACTGCCTGCCCCTCTACCGCGGCTATGTTCACGGCCAGAGGGCCCTGGAGAGGGACCACACGGTGCCCACTGGCATACCAGATGCGATCGGTGGGCACTGTGGGGCTGGGGGTTCATTATCACCCCCGGGAATGATATTTTGATTTGATGTTGTAAGTTTCCTTTGAGGTTTTGTTTTAGTTACAGTGCCCCCAGCAGGAGCTGTTTAACCCCCCTGCACCCCCACCACTTTTAATTAGTTTATTTTATTGATTGTTTTTTGGTTTAATTTAAAAGAGGATATAAAGAAGGACAAAAGCAAAAAACTGCGGATGCTGGAAATCCAAAACAGAAACAAAAATACCTGGAAAAACTCAGCAGGTCTGACAGCATCTGCGGAGAGGAACACAGTTAACATTTCGAGTCCGAATGATTCTTCATCAGAACTAAAGAAATATAGAAAAGAGGTGAAATATAAGCTGGTTTAAGGGGGGGTGGGACAGGTAGAGCTGGATAGGGGGCCAGTGATAGGTGGAGATAACCAAAAGATGTCACAGACAAAAGAACAAAGAGGTGTTGAAGGTGGTGATATTATCTAAGGAATGTGCTAATTAAGGGTAGAAAGCAGGACGAGCAAGGTTCAGATAGCCCTAGTGGGGGTGGGGTGGGGGAAAGGGATCGAAATAGGCTAAAAGGTAGAGATAAAACAATGGATGGAAATACATTTAAAAATAATGGAAATAGGTGGGAAAAGAAAAATCTATATAAATTATTGGAGAAAGGGGATGGGGTTGGAGGAGAGAGTTCATGATCTAAAATTGTTGAACTCAATATTCAGTCCGGAAGGCTGTAAAGTGCCTAGTCGGAAGATGAGGTGCTGTTCCTCCAGTTTGTATTGAGCTTCACTGGAACATTGCAGCAGGCCAAGGACGGACATGTGGGCATGAGAGCAGGGTGGGGTGTTGAAATGGCAAGCGACAGGCAGGTCTGGGTAATGCTTGCGGACAGTCCAGAGGACTGCTGGGACACTAAGAAAGTTAACAGCTAGGAGGCAGACGCATGTGACGCTGCACTCTGTAAATAAACAGACTATCGAAACAAGCATTTGCGTCTCATTGCACACTTTGCAATCTGGCTTATTTGCAATAAGGCGATATTAGGTCAGGTGACCAAAAGCCTGGTCAAAGAGTTGGGTCTTAAAGGAGGAGAGTGAGGGGCGGAGAGGTTTAAGGAGGGAATTCCAGGGCTTAGGGCCCAGGCAGCTGAAGGCCCGGCCGCCAGTGGTTGGAGGATGCTCAAGAGGTCAGCATCGTGGTTGGGTGACATCTTACATGGAGACCATTCGGTCCATCAGGTACATGCCAGCTCCCTGCCACGAGAATCGGGAGGGGGGGGGGGGAGTGTGGATGCCTCGGGGCGGGGGGGGTGGGGCTGGGGTTGTAGGGCTGGAGGCGATGGCAGGGATGGGGAGGAGGTGAGGCCGTGGAGGGATTTGAGGCGCGTGTCAGACTGTCGGTCAGCGAGCACCGAGGCCGATGGGTGAACGAGGCTTTGGTGTGAGTCTGGGCACAGGCAGCAGAGGTTGGAATCAGCAAAGGTTCACAGGGAGTTGGAGGCCAGGCGGAGGATGGAGGATGGGAGCAGTCAGGGCTGGAGGCATGGGCGAGGGATTCGGCGGCAGATGTGCTGCAGCCCAGGAAACTCTACAACGTGTCAGGAAAACGCTAGCGAAGATTTGAAATCACCTGGGAGCCATGGAATTCCTTAAACACCAGCAGGTTGGTCAGAAGTCCCGTTCGATGCTCAAAAACAGAACTGATGTTTGTTCACCTCCGCAGTCGCCTTTTACAAAGAGCCAGTGAAATCCCGGTGTGAAGCCACTCGCAGTCAATCAGCTTACCCACCAGCCTCCCCACTACAACAACAACTCGCATTTCTGTAGCACCTTTAATGGAGTAACGTGTCCCAAGGCGCGTCAGAGGAGGGATTATCAAATAAAATTCACCGCTGGGCCAGAGGTGGGGAGATGGTGGCGTAGTGGTTATGTCACTGGACTAGTAACCCAGAGGACCAGGCTAATGTCCCTGGAGACAAGGGGTCAAATTCCACCATAGCAGCTCGTGGAATTTAAATACAATTAATAAATCTGGAATTGGAAGCTAATCTCTGTAATGGTGACCATGAAACTATCATCAATTGTTGTAAAAACTGATCTGGTCACTAATGCCCCTTTAAAGGAAGGAAATCTGCCATCCTTACCTGGTCTGGCCTACATGTGATTCCAGACCCACAGCAACTGCCCCCTGAAATGGTCTGACAAGCCACTCAGCTCAAGGGCAATTAGGGATGGGCAACAAATGTTGGCCTTGCCAGTGATGCCCACATCCCATGAAAGAATATAAGGAGAGACAACCAAAAAGGGTTTGTTAATGAAAAAGCTTAAAGGTGGAGAGGAAGATAATGAGTTTTAGGGAGGGAATTTCAGAGTGACTGTCTCTGGGGTGTGCAGGTTCCACAGGCACTCGTTTCCTACACCTCACCCAGGCGTGTGTGTGAAAGTGAGACTGTCTGTTTGCTATTTGGCAGTGGGAGGCATCACAGCTGAATCCGATCCTGCCTCAGCCATTGGGTGCGGTTCGTCAAGGCAGGGTTACTCCAGACGTACTATCTTTTGGATGAGACATTAAACCGAGGCCCCTCCCCCACCAGGTTGTTGGGGGGGGAGGGGTCCTGGCCAATATTGACCTCTTCAGCCAAACTCAGTGAAAATAGGGTTACCTAGTCACCCCATTGCTGTTTGTGGGATCTTGCCGTGCGCAAATTGGCTGCTGCATTTCCTGCATTACAACACTTCAAAAATTAGCTGTGAGATTTTTGGGGGGAATGTCCTGTGGTTGTGGAAGGCACTATATAAATGCACACCTTTGTCTCTCAGCAGTAGGGGGGTTACAGCCTTCCCTCCACAGACAGGCTGAGGAGTGAGTATTCAGGGCCGTGGATGTAATTGTGCGAGGAAACAGCCCAGGACAATCTTCACTCACCTGCCGGTAGCTCAGCTGTCTGAGGCAAATGGCTCTCCGAAGCTGTGCTGGCTGACAATCGGGTTTGTGGTGAGTGAGTCTCTCTCCCTCTTCTCCGCCTCTGTCGGTGGGATCACACACACACACACACACACACACACACACGGTTAACTGGCCCCTTATATTCTTTGCCCCATCAAATCCCATCGAGGCTGTCAACTGTCAGCTCAGGCGGACGAGTAGTGTTATACTGATCACAGAATCGTAGCTAAACATGAGGGGATTGAAGGAGAGACAGAGTGTGTGTGTGGATGAGAGAGAAAAAGAGGCATTCAAGAGGGCAGTAGATGATTATTTGAATAGAAACAATGTGCAAGGTTACTGGGAAAAGGCAGGGCAACGCCACCAGGTCATAATGCTCATTCGGAGAGCCAGTGCCGACATGATGGGCTGAATGGCCTCCTTCTGTGCAGTAATAATCTGTGACTCAGTGAGGAAAAGAGAGAGGAAAAAGTGAGAGAGAGAGAGAGAGAGAAATACAGGGAGAGTAACAAGGTGATATAAGGAGAGAAAGAGGGGGAGAGAGAAAGAGAGACAGAGAGAGAAAAACAGAGAAGACAGAGAGATGGAAAAAGGGAGAGAGAAAGAGGGAGACAGAGAGAGGGAGAGAGAAAGCTGGAGACAGAGAGAGAAAGAAGGAGACCATGAGAGGGCGAGAGAAAGAAGGAGACAGAGAACGATGGAGAGAGAAAGAGAGAGAGGGAGACAGAGAGGAAGAGAGAGGGAGATAGAGAGAGAGAGAATAAGAGGAAGACAGGTGGAGAAGCAAGGAGAGATGCAGAGAGGCAGAGAAGGAGAGAGAGAGAAAGAGGGAAACCATGAGAGAGAGAGAGAGAAAGGAGACAGAGAAAGATGGCGAGAGAGAGAGAGAGAGAGAGAGAGAGGGACAGAGAGAGGGAGAGAAAATAAGGGAGACAGAGGGAGCAAAGCAAGGAAATTGAAAGCTTGGAATTGAGAGAGAGAGAGAGACAAGAGCAGTAAACTTGCCCACACAGCAAGTTTTATCTCCTAAGCGATAAGATTGTTTCTGAGTTTGACAAATCTCTTGTTAAAGAAAACGTCTTTTGTTTGGGGAAGAGAAGGTTTTTTTTTAAATTCTGTTTTTTTAAAGAAAGGTCACATTGAAACAAAACTCAGGGACTTTGTCAAATCCCTTCCGATTGGCCCAGCGTTTGATGACTATGGTCTTTGGCTGGTTCCTATTGGTTTGGGAGGGAGAGGGCCAATGGTTGTGCTTGGATTGAATCGAGCGCTGATCAGAGGGGTCTGAGCTTGCTTTGTGATGGCCGGGTGTGGGGTCAGCAGCGCTCGCTGGGTTTGGATAGTCCTCGTGTCTCTTTTTGGGCTGTTGGAGCTGATCTTCAGCCAGCTCAGTGACTCCCTCACCCTGCTCCTTGACTCCTTCCACAGCCTCTCGGTGCTGCTGGCCCTGGCGACGCCTGTCCTGGCCGAATGGCTGGGCCGCCGGCCCGTCCCCAGCTCGCACACCTTCGGCTGGGAGAGGCTGGCGCTGGTGGGCGCCCTGGTGGCGGATGTGCTGTCGCTCTCGCTCTGCTGCTCGGTGAGCGTGTCTGCCACGGCCCGCTTCCTGAGCCCTCACCCTTTCCACAGGCCCTCCCTGCCCGTCGCCGTGGGGGCTGCTGGGATCTTCCTCAACCTGGGAGTCCGCCTGTGGCTCCGATCGACCGGGAGCGGCTGGAGCCACGGCCCAAGTCCGGATTGCAGACAGGGTCAGCTGGACACCACTGGAGAACGCCAACATCCCAAAGTCAAGGGTAAGTGCTTTTCTCATCTCCTAATTCGCGAACAAATAATTCTGTGGTTGGTTAAATGGTGGGGCACTGAGGAGTGCGGAGGAACAAAGGGATCTGGGAGTTCAGATACATAATTCCCTGAAAGTGGCGTCACAGGTAGACAGGGTTTTAAAGAAAGCTTTTGGCATACTGGCCTTCATAAATCAAAGTATTGAGTATAGGAGTTGGGATGTTATGGTGAGGTTGTATAAGACATTGGTGAGGCCAACTTTGGAGTATTGTGTGCAGTTCTGGTCGCCTAACTACAGGAAGGATATCAGTAAGATTGAGAGAGTGCAGAGAAGATTTACTAGGATGTCGCCGGGTCTTAAGGAGTTGAGTTACAGGGAAAGATTAAACAGGTTAGGACTTTATTCCTTGGAGCGTTGCAGAATGAGGGGAGATTTGATAGAAGTTTGCAAAATTGTGAGGGGTATAGACAGAGTAAATGCGAGTAGGCTCTTTCCACTTAGATTAGGAGAGATAAACACGAGAGGACATGGCTTTAGGGTGAAAGGGGAAAGGTTTAGGGGGAACATTAGGGGGAACTTCTTCACTCAGAGGGTGGTGAGAGTGTGGAACGAGCTACCATCTGACGTGGTAAATGCGGGCTCACTCTTAAGTTTTAAGAATAAATTGGATAGATACATGGATGGGAGAGGTCTGGAGGGTTATGGACTGGGTGCAGGTCAATGGGACTAGCGGAATAATATTTCGGCACAGACTAGAAGGGCCGAATGGCCTGTTTTCTGTGTTCTATGGTTCTATGGCCTTGAAAGTAAAGTTAGGGTCCCCAACCACGTGGTCAGAACTCAGCCTGAAACTGTCAACAAGATGTCGTGGGAGAGGGCGGAAGCTGATTTATTTGTTTCTCAATCACGATTGGCAGAGGAGCTGGAGGTAACGTAGGGGAAAGTCCAGCAGACGGACATTGGGGTATATGTGAACGAATCCCTGAAGGTGGCAGGAGAGGTGGAGAGAGCAGTTAATAAATTTTACAGTGTCCTGGGCTTTATTAATAGGGGCAAAGAGTACAAGAGCAAGGAGGTTATGTTAAACTCGTATACGTCACTAGTTAGACCTCAGCTGGAGTATTGTGTCCAGTTCTGGGCGCTGCACTTTGGGAAGGACGTGAGGGAGAGAGAGAGAGAGAGAGAGAGAGCGCAGAGAAGATTCACTAGAATAGTTTCAGGGTTGAGGAACTTCAGTTACGTGGACAGATTGGAGAAGTTGGGACTGTTTTCCTTGGAGAAGAGGAGGTTAAGAGGAGATTTGATAGAGGTGTTCAAAATCATGAGGGGGCTGGTCAGAGTAGAGAGGGAGAAACTTTGTTCCCTTTGGTGGAAGGATCGGGAACGAGAGGGCGCAGGTTTAAGGTGGTTGGTGAAAGAAGCAATGGAGACGAGAGGAGAAACTTTTTCACGCAGCGAGTGGTTAGGATCTGGAATGCGCTGCCTGAGAGTGTGGTGGAGGCAGGTTCATTCGAGGCTTTCAGGAGGGAATCGGGTTATTATCTGAAAAGGAAGAATGTGCAGGGTTACGGGTATAAGGTGGAGGTGTGGCACTTAGTGAGTTGCTCATTCGGACAGCCGGTGCAGACTCAATGGGCCGAATGGCCTCCTTCTGCACTGTAACAATCCTGTGACTCTGGTTGTGGTCCGGAATGCACTGCCTGAAAGAGCCATGGAAACACCTCCAATAATAACTTTCAAAATTGAATCGGATAAACACTCGAAAGGGTAGGAGTCATTAGGGGTGTGGGGGAAGAGTGGGGGCAGTGAGACCAACTGGATTTCTCATCAAAAGAACAAGCATAAATGGGCCGCATTTCTATAGCGCCTTTCACAACCTCAGCCCATTCCAAAGTGCTTTTCAGCCAAGGGAGTGCTTTTGAAGTGTAGTCACTGGTGTAATGTAGGAAACACAGCAGCCAATTTACACACAGCAAGATCCCACAAACAGCAATGTGACAATGGTTGGAGAATCTGTTTTTAGTGATGTGGATTGGGGGAAAAATATTGACCAAGACACTGGGAGAACTCCACCCCCTCCCCCCCACCCCCCTCTTCTTCGAGATAATGGCCACAGGATCTTTCACATCCACCCGGGCAGGCAGCCTTGGTTTAATGTCTCGCCCGACAGGCAACACCTCTGACAGTGCAGCACTCCCTCAGCACTGCACTGGAGCGTCGGGGTGGATTTTGTGGTTCAAATCCTGGGCCCTAATCCAGGGGCCCCCAGGCTAAGGCTCTGGGGACACGAGTTCAAAACCCACCACGGCAGCTGGTGCTATTTAAATTCAGTTAATAAATCGGGGATTATAAAGCTCGCCTCAGTGATGGTGACCATGACAACTATCATCGATTGTTGTAACAACTCATTTGGCTCACTAATGTCCTTTACCGTCCTTACCCGGTCTGGTCTGGCCTACATGTGACTCCAGACCCACAGCAACGGGGTTGACTCTGAAGAATGGCTTCAGTTCAAGGGCAATTAGGGACGGGCAACAAACGCTGGCCCTGCCAGCGACGCCCACATCCCATGAAAGATAAAAATAAACGATTTTATGAATCTATAAATGCAAATCGGTGTCAAAATATTTTCAATAGTGAAGGACGTGAAGGTGCTTTAATAGAAGGGGAGGAGAGGGCAGATGGTGGGGGGGGTGGGGGGGGATAAATGGTCGATTGATGCCCCAAGAATGGACAGACTGCAGGGGTCACCTGCAATCCTCAGTTGCCTCTGGACAGATGCCGAATTCATAATTCAATAATGTCTTTCGAAGAGGAATTTATAAAGTACCTCACAGGGGAAGTTTTACAGGACTATGAGAAAAGAGCAGGGATAGTGGGGCACATGGGATAGTTCTTTCAGCGAGCTGACAAAGGTATGATGGGCCAAATGGCCTCCGTCTGCGCTGTGCCATTTTATGAGTGACCTACGGTACATTTACAGAAGAAGCTCCCAGGTTTTAGTTTAAGGTGCACCACCGCCTGACAACACTAGATGGCAGACCCGCCTGCAAATTACACATGGTCCTCCGAGGGTGCAGGGGAGATTCACTTGAATAGCATCAGGGAGTCGGGGCTTCAGCTAATGTGGAGAGACTGGAGAAGCTGGGATTGTTCTCCTTAGAACAGAGAAGGCTAAGGGGAGATTTAATAAGGGTATTCAAGATGGTGAAGGGTTTCTATAGAGTAATTAAGGAGAAACTGTTTCCAGTGGGAGAAAGGTTGGTAACTAGAGGGACACCAATTTTGTTTTTAAATTGCAAAAGAACCAGAGGGGAAGACGAGAAGAATATTTTTTTTACGCAGCGAGTTGTCGTGATCTGGGAGGTGCTGCCTGAAAGGGCGGCGGGAGCAGATTCAATGATAACTTTCAAAAGGGAATTGGATAAATACTTGATAAAGAAAATTTGCAGGGCTATGGAGAAAGGGCAGGGAGAATGGGACTAATTGGATGGCTCTTTCAAAGAGCTGGTACAGGCACAATGGGCCGAATGGTCTCTTAATGACTTTCCTCAGTTCTGTTGAAGAGTCATACGGACTTGAAACGTTAACTGTGTCCCTCTCCGCAGATGCTGTCAGACCTGCTGAGTTTTTCCAGGTACTTTTATACGTGTTTTGGATTTCCAGCATCCGCAGATTTTTTTGCTTTTATTTTTTGTTTTGGTCTCTTACTGTGCTTGATTATTCTGTGATCGACTTGCTGCAGATTTACAAGCGTAAAGCTGCTGGTTTCATTTTTTTTAAGTCGCGCTACTGCCTGACGTCACTAGATGGCAGACTTGCCTGCAAATTCCACACAGACTGTGTTGCTTCACCAAGTTTTCTCTCTGCCTCCCCTCTTTCCAGGTGCTGATGTCACTGGATGGGGGAGCGACTTGGCAGCGGCCAGAGGCCCAGGAGGGCGGGGCGCCCACGGCGAGAGGGTTTCGGCAAGCGGCTGCTGGGAGACCCTCACCTGCTTCGTCGGCGTCGCTCAGTCGGTGTTGAGCTCGGCGGTGGCTCTCGTTGTCGGGCTCCTTCACCGCTTCCCGGGGGTGCCGCCCGGCAGCTGGCACCGGGGCAGCTTACCCTACCTGGACCCGGGGCTCTCGCTGCTCACGGCGCTGGCGCTGGCGACCGCCGCGGCCCCCCGGCTGAAGGGGTCGGTCCTGCTCCTGCTCGAGTGCGTCCCGCCCGAGGTGGACTTGCGGAGGCTGACCCGACGGCTGGCGGGCGTGACGGGGGTGTTCGGGGTCCACGAGCTCCACATCTGGCGCCTCTCGGCCCGCCGGGTGCTCGCCAGCGCCCACGTGCGGTGCCGCAGCCTCGCCAGCTTCACCCGGGTGGCTGAGGACCTGAGGCGGGTGTTCGGCAGTGAGGGGCTTCACTCGGTCACCGTGCAGCTGGAGCTCATCAGCCCCACCGACAGGGGCTTCTGCCAACTGGCCTGCGGCCCACTCTGCACGAAGAAGCTCTGCTGCGATTGGCCAGAGGGAGCGGAGGACGTGGCAAACTCGGCTGCAGACCAGTGGCTGGGAGACTGAGTGTAATCCACTGTCAAACCATCTCATCATAGAACAACACACAATATACCCCAACAACACGTCAACATCTGTATGAGAGCATGTGTGAGTGAGAGCGTGTGTGAGTGAGAGCGTGTGTGTGTGTGTTCTGTGTCTGTATGTGTGTCTGTATGTTTTTGTGTATGTTCATGTTAGGAGTGTGTGTGTCTGTGCACACAGAAGTGTGCTTCTGTGTATTTGTGCATGTTTGTATTTGTGGGAGTGTACATGATTATGCGTGTTTGCTCATGTTTGTATTTGTGGGAGTGTACATGATTATGCGTGTTTGCTCATGTTTGTACTTGTGGGAGTGTACCTGATTATGCGTGTTTGCTCATGTTTGTATTTGTGGGAGTGTACATGATTATGTGTATTTGTGTATGTTTGTATTTGTGGGAGTGTACATGATTATGTGTATTTGTGTATGTTTGTATTTGTGGGAGTGTACATGATTATGCGTGTTTGCTCATGTTTGTACTTGTGGGAGTGTACATGATTATGTGTATTTGTGTATGTTTGTATTTGTGGGAGTGTACATGATTATGTGTATTTGTGTATGTTTGTATTTGTGGGAGTGTACATGATTATGTGTATTTGTGTCTGTTTGTATTTGTGGGAGTGTACATGATTATGTGTATTTGTGTATGTTTGTATTTGTGGGAGTGTACATGATTATGTGTATTTGTGTATGTTTGTATTTGTGGGGGTGTACATGATTATGTGTATTTGTGTATGTTTGTATTTGTGGGAGTGTACATGATTATGCGTGTTTGCTCATGTTTGTACTTGTGGGAGTGTACATGATTATGTGTATTTGTGTATGTTTGTATTTGTGGGAGTGTACATGATTATGTGTATTTGTGTATGTTTGTATTTGTGGGAGTGTACATGATTATGCGTGTTTGCTCATGTTTGTACTTGTGGGAGTGTACATGATTATGTGTATTTGTGTATGTTTGTATTTGTGGGAGTGTACATGATTATGTGTATTTGTGTATGTTTGTATTTGTGGGAGTGTACATGATTATGTGTATTTGTGTATGTTTGTACTTGTGGGAGTGTACATGATTATGTGTATTTGTGTATGTTTGTATTTGTGGGAGTGTACATGATTATGTGTATTTGTGTATGTTTGTACTTGTGGGAGTGTACATGATTATGTGTATTTGTGTATGTTTGTATTTGTGGGAGTGTACATGATTATGTGTATTTGTGTATGTTTGTACTTGTGGGAGTGTACATGATTATGTGTATTTGTGTATGTTTGTATTTGTGGGAGTGTACATGATTATGTGTATTTGTGTCTGTTTGTATTTGTGGGAGTGTACATGATTATGTGTATTTGTGCATGTTTGTATTTGTGGAAGTGTACATGATTATGCGTATTTGCTCATGTTTGTATTTGTGGAAGTGTACATGATTATGCGTGTTTGCTCATGTTTGTACTTGTGGGAGTGTACATGATTATGTGTATTTGTGTATGTTTGTATTTGTGGGAGTGTACATGATTATGTGTATTTGCTCATGTTTGTATTTGTGGGAGTGTACATGATTATGTGTATTTGTGTATGTTTGTATTTGTGGGAGTGTACATGATTATGTGTATTTGTGTCTGTTTGTATTTGTGGGAGTGTACATGATTATGTGTATTTGTGTATGTTTGTATTTGTGGGAGTGTACATGATTATGTGTATTTGTGTATGTTTGTATTTGTGGGAGTGTACATGATTATGTGTATTTGTGTATGTTTGTATTTGTGGGAGTGTACATGATTATGTGTATTTGTGTCTGTTTGTATTTGTGGGAGTGTACATGATTATGCGTGTTTGCTCATGTTTGTATTTGTGGGAATGTACATGATTATGTGTGTTTGCTCATGTTTGTATTTGTGGGAGTGTACATGATTATGCGTGTTTGCTCATGTTTGTATTTGCGGGAATGTACATGATTATGCGTGTTTGCTCATGTTTGTATTTGTGGGAGTGTACATGATTATGCGTGTTTGCTCATGTTTGTATTTGCGGGAATGTACATGATTATGCGTGTTTGCTCATGTTTGTATTTGCGGGAATGTACATGATTATGCGTGTTTGCTCATGTTTGTATTTGCGGGAATGTACATGAGGGACAGTGACATCCCCTTTAAAACCCGCCCTGTGGCCAAGCCTCCTGTTGTACATTCTCGAGCACCTAATTTTAACCGTGTGTAAGAGAATGGGTTTCGAGTGAGTTAAAATCAGGCTCAAGTACCTCCTTCTCAGCCTTTGTATTACCTTTTAGTATTTATTTTGTTCTTTCTGTCCATGTAAAGCTTTGTGATGTTTCCACCGCATTAAAAATGCCAGAGAGAGGGTGAAGGACTCGAATTTAAACAGACCCGAGATGTCCCAAAACCCTTCACAGCCAGTGAGGTGTCGTCACTGTTATAATGTCGGACACGCGGCCGACAATTTGTGCACAGCAAGCTCCCACAAGCAGCAAAATGAGCAGATGATCAGTTTTTGTGATGTCGGGTTGAGGGGGTAAATGTTGGCCAGGACACCGCGGAGGGGGTCCCCCTGCTCTTTTTCGAAATGCATCGCAGAGGGTGGACAGGAGCCTGTGTTTCACGTCGCACCAAAAAGAGCAGCACCTCCGACAGTGCAGCCTTCTCCTGGCCTGTCAGCTGGGATTTTGTGCTGAGGTTTCTGAGGCAGGACGTCAAACCACAGCCCTCTGACTCAAAGACGAGAGTGTCTGAACCACAGCCGAGACCTTCTCAAAGTCAAGAAGTTCCCTCCAATGTCACAGCTTTATTCCTGGCTTGCTCATTTTTTACCTGAACATTTGCATCTTTTACCAGAGTGACTACCCACCTGCCCACCTCCCCCCCCGGCACCCAGTCCTCCCTCTCCGGGCGCTGATTCTCTGGCCCCCGCTGATGTGCACACAATTCGGAGCCTGCAGCCCCCTCCCCCCACCCCCCGATCAAATAAGCGGAACGTTCTGGAACTCACTGTGACAGGAGTAAACACCAGGGAATCAATGCCGCCATGAATCAGCTGAGTTGTGGATCACTTCTTTACTCTCTTGCTTCTGAATCATCCAGGTTCTGGGTTCAAGGCCCACACCAGGACATCTAGAACATCTGATTTAGGAGCAGGAGTAGACTCACCTCAGGACATTGAATTTCAATCAAGTTGCCTCTCACTCGTCTAAATTCCAGCAGATACAAGCCTAACCTGTCCAACCTTTCCTCACAAGACAACCCGCCCATTCTTGGTATGAGTCTGGTAAACCTTCTCTGAACTGCTTCCAACGCATTTGCATCCTTCCTTAAACAAGGAGACCGATACTGTACACAGTACTCCAGATGTGATCTCACCAGTGTCCTATACAACTGAAGCATAACCTCCCTACGTTTGTAATCAATTCCCCTCAGAATAAACAATAGCGTTCCTCATTACTTGCTGTACCTGCACACTAGCCAAAAAAAGCAAGGCCGACACTCCAGAGCAGTGCTGCACTGTTGAAGGCGCTGTCTTTTGCATGGGATATTAAACTGAGGCGCCCAGCTGCCTGCTCGGGTGGGTGTAAAGGATCCGGTGGCACTATCTTGAAGAAGAGCAGGGGAGTTCTCCGCTGGTCCTGACCAACGCTTATCCCACAATCAACATCACAAAAACGGATTATTTACGCAGCCACTATCACACTACTGTTTGTGGGAGCTTGCTGTGCGCAAATTGGCTGCTCGTGATTCCTACATTACAACAGCGATTACACTTCAAAAAGGTACTTCATTGGCTGCAAAGCGCTTTGAGTCATCCTGAGGCTGCGAAAGGCGCTATATAAATGCAAGTCCTGCCACCTTCAGCTGGTTTCACGCGTTGGGCTAGACTGTTTGCTGAGGTTCAGACACTGTTGCTAACCTCAAACCCTTTGGCTGTGATCACCTTTATTAAAAAGCTCAGATTATGGATAAATTTTCTTTGCAATAAAATTGCCCCCGATGTAATAGAAATGGTGGACTTGCCTGTCTCATGTCTTCTGTCGGTTTTCTTTAGCTTACGCTGGTCTGTAGGGGCTCCCAGTTTACACCCCACAGTGACTCCGGGTTCCAGAACCTTGGCATCCCTCTCCATTAACACAGGGAACAGGTTATCATCGAATCATAGAATGGTTACCAGCCCAGCCAGGGGGCTATTTGGCCCTTTAAGTCCCTGCTGTCTCCCTACAAGAGCAAATCAGCTAGTCTCATTCCCCTGCCTTTTCCCCATAGCCTCGCACCTTTATTTTCTCTTCAGATAATTATCCAATTCCCTTTTGAAAGCCTCAATTGAATCGGCCTCCACTTTACTCCTAGGCAGTGCATTCCAGAACCGAACCCTAAAAAATGTTTTTCCTCATGTTGCCTTTGTTTATTTTTGCCAATCACCTTAAACCGGTATCTAGTTCTCGGCCCTTCTGCCAAAGGGAACAGTTTCTCCCCATCTACTCTGTCCTGACCCGTCATCGATTATTATATCATTATATCCTGTCACCTTGCCCCAAAAATATGTTATTGTTCTCCCTTACCTCTCCAAGTAACATTAACAATAAACGCTTTATTAAGTGCCAAGTGTAGGATGAAATAAATATGAAGCAGCTCTTTAATAGTTTCTTTATGTTCCAGCGACTGTCGGTTCATACCAAGCAACACATCCCTTTGGCTGCTCGCAACAGGTAGTGTACTGAGCGTACTTAACTATCCCATGCTTGTAAAATTCAGGATATAATGTCTAATGTTAGTGCGATTCCTCAATTGGACAGCACTTACTGAAAACTCCCTAGTGTGCTAAGAATTATACTAACAGCCAATTTAAGATTATCACTTGGGCTCGCAATGTAGCTCACTTATGCTTGCTACAAGCTACATGTGCAGGGACTTGTCCTCTGGAAGTAGAAAGAGCATGTCCAGTTTTGCGCCTTTTTTGAATTAAACAAAAACTTGGGGGCAATAAGACCATAAGACCATAAGACATAGGAGCAGAAATTAGGCCATTCGGCCCAACAAGTCTGCTCCGCCATTCAATCACGGCTGATAAGTTTTTCAACCCCATTCTCCCGCCTTCTCCCCATAACCTTTGATCCCCTTACCAATCAAACCCCTCAACCAACCAGAGTCAATTTGCCAACCAAATATGCAATATAAATTAAAAACAGAAAAATCTCAAGCTGGAAATCTGGTGCTGGAAAGATCTCTAGCGCCCACAGCATTTTGCTCCCATGATTATGCAATGTAAATGGTGGCTTCCTTTGAAATTTGGTATTCTTGCATCTGTCCTGATGAGCACAAGACAAAAAGCGACGACAGCATGCCTCTCTTTTTTCAAAAATACTCAAATTCTGTACTATCAAGCAACTATAAATAAACACTTTATTAATTACTAATTGTAAGATAAAATAAATATTAAGCAACTCATTAACCCATGATTGCAGGGTTTTAATCTTTTTTGCGTTTTTGGCAGCTGATGCAATTTGGTGACGTTCCCTTGCTTTTAAACTGGGCGCCAATTCTGAGACGGTCCCTAGACGTGAGGGGCGGGTCTCCGCTGTGAGCGACGCACCCCGCATCCAATCAGAGTGCAGATCTCGGAGGGGCTTGACCAATGAGAAGCCACGGGGAGGCGGGATTTCCGGTCGCTGGCCGGCGCGGCCTGGTGGGCAGAGTGAAGCCTGAGGCTCGAGTAAGTGAGGGGAGCCCAGGTTGGAGGTGGGGATGAGGAGGAGGAGGGTCTGAGGGAGGCTCCTCTGCCCCCCCTTAGGTGAGGCCTCTGGGCCTGGCACCCGGCTGCATCCCCGGCCTTTCCTGAGCTGGCTGCCCTCAGGGAGGGGGTTGTGGTCCTCAGTACCCTGGGGGGTGGGGGTAATAAACCAGCCCGGCGGGGGGGGGTTGGGGGTGGAGAGAGTGGGGACAGTGACCCTCCATCTACTCTCCCCTCCTTTGCTGGAAATGCCATCCAAGGGCATGGGGGGGAGGGGGGTCAAAACATAGTCTGTGATGCCTACTGTGGTTGAATAGGCCACCTATGTGGAAGTGCTCGTGGGACCGAACCCAAAAGGTGAAGGCAAAAGGGGCTATTGGAGGCAGCATCGTGGGCTTTTATAATGGGAGAGGGAGCTCCAGACCTGCCTCTGTTGTCCGTACTTTGGTCGCAGGAACGGGAGGAGGCCATTCAGCCCCTCAACCCGGGCTCAGTTGTTCCATTAGATCAAGGCTGGATTGCGAGGAATGGGGGGGAATTGGTTGGGCTGGGTGTTTATGAAAGGCTCCATGGAATCATACAGCACAGAAGGAGGCCATTTGGCCCTTCATGCCTGTGCTGGCTCTTTGAAAGAGCGACCCAGCTAGTCGCACCCTCCCCCCACCCCTTGCTTTATCCTCATCTAGCTGGCAGTGATATTTACTTCTTCAGATAGCGCCAGGTATAGAAAGAAAGAACTTGCATTTATGTAGCGCCTTTCACAACCTTAAGATGCCCTAAAGCGCTTCATAGCCAATGAAGTACGTTTTCGAAGTGTAATCACCGTTGTAATGTAGGAAACGTGGCAGCCAGTTTGCGCACAGCAAGATCCCATAGACAGCAATCAAATAAATGGTTAGATAATTTGGTTCAGGTATTGGTTATGGGACAAATATTGGCCAGGACACTGGGGAGAACTCTCCTGCTCTTCTTCGAAACAGTGGCTGTGGGATCTTTCACATCCACTCGAGAGGGCAGACCGGGTCTCGCTTTAACAACTCATTTGGGAAGAAGCTACCTACGGCATCTCTGACACTGCAGCACTCCCTCAGTACTGCACCGGGGGCGCCAGCTGGAGTAAATGTTCGAGTAGGACTTGAACCCAGTGCCTTCTGGCTCTGAGGCTGCAATGTTAGCACCGGAATAGACAGGAGCTGAGTCTCGCTTGTGTATTGTAACCTTCCTCTGAACCACCCTCTTTCCGACTCCACCCTAGGTCACAGCTGAGCGATGCCCCTCCACAAGTACCCACCCCGGATCTGGCAGGCACTGCGGCTGAAGCAGGGAATCTACGCCCGGTTACCGGCTCATTACCTCCGCTCCCTCGAGGAGACCCAGGAGCCCACGCCCGTTCACTTTAAACCCCACGGGGTTAAGTACGAACGGAACCCACACACCGGGCAGCCAGAACGCGTGCAAGACATACCGATTCCCATCTACCACCCACCAGAGTCACAGCAGGGGCTGTGGGGGGGCGAGGGCTACGTACGAGGATTCAGATATGCTAACAACGACAAGGTATGGAGTCACAATATGACCCACAGCGTTGACTAATTTTTGCATTAACTTCCCTGAATAGGGACATGGCGGTGACGGTAATGTCATTGGGCGAGTAACCCAGAGGCTCAGGCTAAATCGCTTGGGTTTAAAGGTTCAAACCCAACAGCTGGTGGAACTTAAACTAAATCAACAATTCAGGAATTGGAAACTGGCCTCAGTAATGGTGACTGCGAAACTATTACTGATCGTGATAAAAACCCCCTCTGGTTCACTAATGTCCTTTTTAAGGAAGGAAATCTGCCATCCTTACCTGGTCTGGCCTACATGTGACTCCAGACCCCCCCCAATAACGGCCGAGCAAGACACTCAAGAGCAATTGGAATTAGGAACGGGCAACCAAAGGCTGCCTTTGCTACGATCACCCACATCCCGTGACAGAATAAAGAGAAAAGAAAATTGGTGTCACTTCAGCCTGAGAGAACTGAGTGTCTTGCTCGGGCAGTTCAGAGTCAACCACTTTGTTGTGGGTCTGGAGTCACATGTAGGCCAGACCGGGTAAGGACGGCAGATTTCCTTCCCTAAAAGACATTAGTGAACCAAATCAGGTTTTTACAAGTCGATAAAAGCAAAGAACTGCGGATGCTGGAAATCCAAAACAAAAACAGAAACAGAAATACCTGGAAAAACTCAGCAGGTCTGGCAGCATCGGCGGAGAAGAGCAAAGTTGACGTTTCTGTTGAAGGGTCATGAGGACTCGAAACGTCAACTTTGCTCTTCTCCGCCGATGCTGCCCAGACCTGCTGAGTTTTTCCAGGTATGTCTGTTTCTGTTTTTGTTTTACAAGTCGATGATCATTTCTCAGTCACCACTACTGAGACAATTCCAGATTTATTAATTGAATTTAAATTCCACCAGCTGCCATGGTGGGATTTGAACCCATGTCCCCAGAGCATTAGCCTGGGCCCCTGGATTACTAGTCCAGTGACATTAGCACTTCAGCACCATCTCCTCCGTCCTCTATTGGAGATCGACACAGAATCCCAGTACTTGGCTACCTGGGCAATCCCCACCTCAAATTTAAAATTCTCATTCTGGTGGGTGTTCAAATCCCTCCACCCTATCTCTGGAACCTCCTTCTGTCCTGCAACCCTCAGTGATCTCTGCGCTCCTCTGGTTCTGACCCCCCTGCGCCTTCCTGATTTTTAATCACTGCACCATTGGCGGCCGTGCCTTCAGCTGCCTGGGCCCCGAGCTCCGGAATTTCCACCTCTCCCTCCTCCGTCAAGAAATCCCTTAAACTGTCGGCTGTTGTGACTTGGCGTCAAAATTTAGTCTAATAATTCTCCAGTGAAACACCTTGAAGTGGAGGAGATGGGCGGGGGGGGGAGAGCTCCACTTGTTTGGGGGCCCAGGCAGCTGAGGGGCGGCCGCCGATGGTGGAGCGATGGAACTTGGGGGTGTGCAAGAGGCCAGGATTGGAGGGTTATGGATTGTTTTGGCTGCATTTCCGTTTGGAGCCCGGTCTGGTGCAGTTCGGCCTGTCACAGCCCGTTTCTGTTTGTCTCCTCCGCAGCTCTCCACACGACTGAGGAAAACTTGGAAGCCGCAATTGTTTGTGCGAGAGCTTTACAGTGAAATCCTGGACAAAACCTTCACCATCCAGGTGACCATGCGGACCCTAGACTTGGTGGACACTTGCTACGGTTTCGATTTCTATATCTTGAAGGTAAGAGGCTCCTCGGATTGATTTGAGCTGGAGAATGTTTTGCTCGATCAGACACCCATTCTCTCCTTCAACCTTCCGGAGGCCTGAAACCAGGAAAGCCGAAGTGAGGGGGTGGTTGAGGGGGGTGGGGGGGAGCGGAAGACGGAATCATAGAATTTTCCAGCGTTTAGGGCACCTGTCTGAAAGAGCCCACTCACTTCCTCTCGTTCTAACTGTCCTGATAACCCTCCGTGTAAAAAGAGAAAGCAAATCCCTAGCAATAATTTGCACCAGTAAAATGCCCCAAAGCTCTTCACAGCAATGCCCCCTCTAACTTTTTTCCGCTTTGCGTGCGCTGTGAGGCCCCTTTAAGATGGCTGCAAGCCCATCATCTTAAAAGGAATGATCGTGGTACATGGCCTATTGAACTGCGTGGGCCGTCGCTATGTAGCCACGCAACCACCCAGCTTAGAGGGAATGTTGGTTCACTGGAGCATTACCAAACAAATCTGACATTGAGCTCCGTAAGGATAGAGATGGATAGACAGAGAGAGAGAGAGATGGTTTTGGAAAATCATCCTGGTGACGGGTACCAAATTGTAATGAATACAAATGAAACAAGTAATCATAATTCATAGGCAATCGTTGAAATAAAAATAAAGCATATATTTTTCTTTATTCTTTCATGGGGTGTGGGTGTCGCTGGCAAGACCAGCATTTGTTGCCCATCCCTAATTGCCCTTGAACTGAGTGTCTTGCTCGGCCAATTCAGAGAGGCAGCTAAGAGTCAGCCACATTGCTGTGGGTCTGGAGTCACATGTAGGCCAGACCGGGCAAGGACGGCAGATTTCCTTTCCTAAAGGGCATGAGTGAACCAGATGGGTCGATGATAGTTCCGGGTCACCATTACTGAGGCTAGTTTTAATATTCCAGATTTTCCGAATTGAATTTAAATTCCACCAGCTGCTGTGGTGGTGATTTGAACCCGTGACCCCAGGGTATTAGCCTGGAGCCTCTGGATTACTAGTCCAGTGGCATTACCACTACACCACCATCTCCCCTAAAATAATAAAAGGGATTGTACAATTATGAACATACAATAATTATAAAACGTTGCAAGATGCAGGTCCCCTTAATTTACAGAATAAAAATGAAAGGTCTGCTGCTTTCTGCATTTTGTATTAAAGTCCATAGATCACATGTAGCCAGTCTGAGTTCATTAAATTCTCAATCATTTACATTATATTTACGAGTTTGATAAAGTAGGGGATTGGGCTGCCTCGTAGTCCGTTCTTTCTGTATCTTACTTGCGGAATAGAGCCATTCCATCGCAAATTTACTTTTGTGTGGTTGTGTCGAGAGAGATAGCGGCGATAGGAGGTGGGATTCAAGAGATTTCAGGACTACTAGGCTGAAGGCTTGGTCAACGAGGTAAGTTTTAAGGAGCACCTTAAAAGGAGTAAAGAGAGACACAGATTTAGGGAGGGAATTAACCCCTTCCTTTTGAATGAATGAATGACCGGATGAGTCCATTTTAATGATAATCGTTGAGGGATAAATATTGACCTCGGGGCACAGAGAAGACCTCCCCTGCTCTTATTACAGATGGTGGTCGTGGGGTTTGTTTACATTCGCTTGAGGGGGGCGGACGGTTTAAATTGTCAGTCGAAAGATAGCACTTACCACAGTGCAGCGCTCCCTCAGTACTGCACTGAGAGTGTCGGCCTGGATTATGTGCTCGATTCCAGGAAATTGGGCCGGCCTGGGATTATTGTGGGAACTTCACTTCCCAGGGAGAGCTGGAGTTTATTATTTTCTTTTGGTGCCAATTGTTCCCTAGACCCCCAAGGTCGACCTGAATTCGAAGCTGGGGATGGACCTGAAACGTGCGATGCTGCTGAGACTTGCTCGCAAGGACACCGAGCTTTACCCCGACGATGCGGAGAAGCGGGAGCTCGTCTACAACAAATATAAGGTACGACTCTAGACTCGGGATGTGTGCCACAATTAGCTTTAAAATGCGGGGACGTTTTAAATTTCCCTTGCAGGAACAGTTACACGCAGAGACTGGAAAAGCTGAGATTATTCTGTTTAGAGCAAGAGATGTGTGGGGGGGATGTGGAGATCAAGGCTGAGGGACATTTGAATTAAGGAACAGGAGGAGGCCCCTCAAGGCTGTCCTGCCATTCAGTAAGATCAAGACTGATCTGCGACCTAACTCCATGAGAAGCTGGGGCTGTTCTCCTTAGAGTACGGAAGAACTCACCAAGGCTCTGTTAACAGCAACTTCCAAACCCGCGACCTCTACCACCTAGAAGGACAAGGGTAGCAGGCGCTTGGGAACACCACCACCTGCAAGTTCCCCTCCAAGTCACTCACCATCCTGACTTGGAAATACATCGGCCGTTCCTTCACTGTCGCTGGGTCAAAATCCTGGAACTCCCTCCCTAACAGCACTGTGGGTGTACCTACACCACAGGGACTGCAGGGGTTCAAGAAGGCAGCTCACCACCACCTTCTCAAGGGCAATTAGGGATGAGCAATGAATGCTGGGCCCAGCCAACAAAGCCCACACCCCATGAAAGAAAAAAAAAAGAGAGATTTAATAGAGGTGTTGAAAATCATGAGGGGTTTTGATAGAGCCAGTAAGGAGAAACTATTTCCACTGGCAGGGAGGGACATGGATTTAAGATAATTGTCAAAAGAGATGAGGATCTTTTTTTACGCAGTGAGTTATAATGTTCTGGAATGTGCTGCCTAAATGGCTGGTGGAAGCAAGTCCAACAGGAGCTTTCAAAAGGGAATTGGTTAAGTCCTTGGAAAAGGAAAGATATATGCGGGGGAGCAGGGAAAGAGCAAGGGAGAGTGAGACTAATTGGATAGGTCTTTCAAAGAACCAGCACAGATGTGGTGGGCCGAGTGGCCTCCTCTGTGCTGTATGATGCTCCGAAGTTAAACTGGTGTCGAATTCTTTTGAGTTGCAGGAGTTTGTAATTCCTGAAGAGGAGGCGGAATGGGTCGGTCTGAGCCTCGAGGAAGCTGTGGAGAAACAGAGGCTGTTGGAGAAGACGGTAAGGGAGAAAATCCCAGTTAAATCTTTAACCCCGTGTCGACTGCCCCCTTCCCCTTTAAAAATTCTAGGTTACGTTTATATCTAAAATGGGCCACGGGGGAAAGACCTGGTGAGCAGGAATTAATTGGAGAGCTCGTCCAACGAGCTGGCAGAGGCACAATGGGCAGAATGGCCTCCTTCGGTTTTGTATCATTCCACGAAAAGGGAATTTGATCATTTACATAAAGAATTACGAAAAGCAAGTTCAGCTCATGGTGGCTGGATTTTGCAGTGTTAAAGTTGCTGGGAAAGGCTGTTTATTTAAATACAAGATATTACAAGGCTCCACACATCCCAACTTGTTAAAGATGTCAGACAGACTCTGAATGATGTGCCTGCTTCTCAGCTACAACATGAAAACCCCCCTTTGCATGTCCAGCTTCTTGTCCAGTTGACAAACTGAACAGTTGACCTCTTAAGTGACCGGAATCTCGGGTAGTGACTTTCAAATGGCTGCCACCCAGGCGATCCTAACACCTTTCTGAAAATTGTATTTCAGGATCCTCTGCCACTGTTTAAGGTTTACACTGAGGAACTCGTCCACAAACTGAACATGCTGAAACTGTCGGAGCCAGCGATTATAGGAAAGAAGTCGTAACTCAGCTTGGGCCCATTAAGATCTTCAGAGCCGCAGGTTATATAACCAAAGAAAGATTTGTTTTGACAACACTTGCTCCCTGATGTTAGCCTACCTGTTTGAGAGCGCCGACAAAACTGCCTCAAAGGCCAAGGGGCAAAGGTTAAAGTGACGACGAACTCTTGACCCGAACTCCCAAATTAAAACGCTGAGGTTTTTTTTTAAAAGTGTCCAAGGTGTCAGCGCATCCACCCTGTAAAATGTGGTTGCTAATTAACATTATTTCCTAACAATAATAAGATGAAGAATATTTTAATGTGTTGGTGTTTCTCATTCTATCAGGGAAACGCGACTGGGATCCCTTTTAAACATCCAATGGGTACAGACACTTAAGTTACCTTTCGTTTGGTAGGACAGAACCTGCGTATTGCTGTAAAGAGAGCCATGTTGCTGAAGCTTTCCGTCTTGCACCCATCAGGACAAATGCAAGAATGCCAAATTTCAAATTATCACAACAATTTATGCGACAGGAGAAAGGGGTGCTGATTGGTTGGCAACTTTTCTCCTATACTATAAATTGTTGTGATTGTTTGAAATTTGGTATTCTTGCATTTGTCCTGATGAGTGCAAGTGGAAAAACTTCAGCAACATGTCTCTCTTTTCCGGCATTGTGGTTGGAGCTTACTGTGCATAAAATAGCTGCCGATCTTACTTATACAGGTATAATGGGCACTGCACTTCACATTAATCTGTTGCAGTTGAAGCACTATGGGATGTTTCCTAAGTAGCAACCAATTTAGGATAATCAGTCAAGCTTGTAATGTGGCTCATTTACATATGCTAGAAGCAATCATACGAAGGGACCCATTCTCTGCAAACAAAAGGAATATGTTTAAGCCTTGCACCTTTTTCGAATTACCCGGGAGCTTGGGAAGCCTATAGTTCCCCGTGGCTTTCTCCATGGCAACAGCTCGTCCAATCAGAGCCAACTTACCAACCAATCAGCACCCTTTTTTCCTGTAATATAAATCGTTGTGATTGTTTGAAATTTGGTATTCTTGTGTTTGTCCTGATGAGTGCAAGATGAAAAACTTTGGCAACATGTCTCTCCTTTCAGCAAGATTCTCAGGTAAAATGCTATGTAAGCATAAACGTTTCATTTCCTAGCCAAAGGAGCATTGCAACAAGTGAACATTCTGTGTGAAGGTGCAGCTGACCTCACCTATAAAGTTTGAAGCCAATCAGAGTTAATCGCTGTTGGTGAGAAAAGTCTACATGTTGGCAGTTCCTTGTAAATTTTTGGCTCCATATCAATAGAAATGTGTATGAAAAGATCATCTTATTTGGGGTGAAGGGCAGTGTTTGAAACGCAATGAGCTGAAGTCACTTGAGATGGAATAGATCAGGTCACTGCTGCCTCAATAGGTCAGATGCAGGGTCTCCGACAGTAAGCTATGCAGACCTTAGCATGTCCAGGTTCCAGCCCTAGCTAGTGCTGCCTTACCTGGTCTTAACCAAGGTGCTATAGTTTGCCACTTTCTGGGCATGGAGGCCATCGGCCAGTGTTCTTGTTCCTGACCATTATCCCTTACTTGAGCGATTGTGTATGGCTGGCAACTCTCAATTGTCTTCTCCATGGCAGCAGAGCTTTGGAGAACCAATGGCGACTGAGGGAGTCAACCCACACAGTCAGCTGTAGCTCAGTTGGTAGCACTCTCACCTCTGACTCTGAAGACTTTGGGTTTGAGTCCCACCCCAGAAATTAGGCCAAGACAATCTAAGCCAACACACCCAATGCAGTACTGAGGGAGTGCTGCACTGTCGGAGGTGCCGCCTTTGGGATAAGGCATTAAACCGAGGCTCTGCCCGCCCTCCCAGATGGAAGTAAAAGATCCTGTGGCTGTATTTGAAAGACGAGCTGGTGAGTTCTCCCCGATGTCCTGGCCAACATCCCTCGATCACCATCGCTTAAAAAAATCATATTATCGCATTGCTGTTTGTGGGAGCTTGCTGTGCAGAAGTTGACTGCTGTGTTTCCCACATTACAACAGTGACTCCATCTCATTAAGGTCCTTCATTGGCTGTAAAGGGCTTTGGGACGTCCTGAGGTTGTGTCAGTTGCTATAGAAATGAAGAAGAGTTCTCTGAAGAAGAGTCATACAGACTTGAAACGTTAACTCTGCTTCTCTCTCCCCAGATGCAGACCTGAGTTTTTCCAGCATTTTCTGTCTTTATTTCCAACCTCCAGCATCTGTTGCTTTTGTTTTGCTATAGAAATGAAGCTTCTTTTAATCGAGAAAGGAGAAGAGGAGTAATTAGCATTAAAGCAGAGCACTAGATTGAAAAGAAAATTGTGCTGAATTTTCTGCTGTTCAAGGTGGATGTGCTGGGGGAAAGAGGCTTTAATGATCATAAAAGTCACAGCGTTTCACCAATTCTCAAACTGTCCTTTATAAACCAACAAGTGAGGAGGAAAGGAATGCAACTGAGACAAGTGACTGCAGTAAAAGGAGACTGTGCGCAGCTTTGGTCCCCATATTTAAGGAAGGATATACGTGCATTGGAGATGGTGCAATGAGTGTTCACTAGGTTGGTCCCTGAGATGAGAGGAGTTGTCCTATGATGAGAGGCTGAGCCAATTGGGTCTATATTCTCCGGAGTTTACAAGAATGGGAGGTGATCTCATTGAAACACTCAAGATTCTGGAGGGGCTCGATAGGATAGATAGTGAGGGATTGTTTCCCCTGCCTCAGGAATCTAGAACAAGGGGACACAGCCTCAGGATAAGGGGCCGATCATTTAGGACCTGAGATGAGGAGAAATTACTTGACTCAAAGGGTTGTGAATCTTCGGAATTCTCTACCCCAGAGGGTTATGGATGCTCCATCGGTGAATATATTAAGGCTGAGGTAGAAAGATTTTTGATCTCGAGGGAATCGAGGGATATGGGGAGCGGGTGGGAGAGAGAAGTTCAGGCAGAAGATCAGCCGTGTTCGTATTGAATGGCAGAGCAGGTTCGAGGGGCCAAATGGCCTACTCCTGCTCCCTTTTCTTAAGTTGTTCATTTTTTTTTTAACTCAATGAGTTGTTGTGATCCGGAGCACACTACCTGAACAGGCAGTGGAAGAAGATGCTATAGTAACTTTTTAAAAAGGGGAATTGGGTAAATACTTGAAGGGGGAAGATTTGCAGAGCTGTAGGGAAAGAGCAGAGGGAGTGGGACTAATTGGATAGCTCTTTCCAAGAGCCAGCACAGGCACAATGGGCCGAATGACCTCCTGTGGTGTTTCATTCCGAGATTTGACAAATATCCAAAGTGAGTGGGATGTTGCTGAAATACATATTTCCAAACTTTATAATAACTTGCGTGTGTTTGCCACAAAAATTCCAAAACCACAGACATCATGTAGTCTCTACTGCAAATTTGTTTTGGTATGCAGAAACCTAACGGGGTTATTTGCAATGTTTAATCTCCAGCAACAGAAACTACTAGAACCATAGTCTCTGTACCCTCTTTCCCTTAGCTCGAGCTCGCCCATTGTTTACTTAATGCGAATTAGACTTTCAAGTTTGAGATGGGCACCTACGCACATTTTTACAAGTGTTTGATCTGATATTCGAACGTACGAAATAGGAGCAAAAGTAGGCCATTCAGCCCCTCCAGCCTGCTCTGCTATTCAATCAGGTCGCGGCTGATCTGCTTGTGTTTCAAATTCCACGTTCCCACCTACCCCCGATAACCTTTGATTCCCTCGCCTAACAAGAATCTATTCACATAGAAACAAAATACCGCGGATGCTGGAAACCTGAAACAGAAACAGAAAATGCTGGAAAATCTCTGCAGGTCTGGCAGCATCTGCGGGGAGAGAAACAGAGTTAACATTTCCAGTCGGTATGACCCTTCTTCAGAGAACCTATCTATCTCCGCCTTAAAAATATTCAATGACCCCACCTCCAGTGCCTTCTGAGGCAGAGAGTTCCAAAGTCGCACAGCCCTCTGAGGGGAAAAAAATTCACCTCATCTCTGTTCTAAAAGGGCGACCCCTAATTTTAAAACAGTGCCCCTTAGTTCTGGACTCACCCACAAGAGGAAATATCCTTTCAATGTCCACCTTGTTGAGACCTTTTAGGATCTTTGATTCCCTCGCCTAACAAGAATCTATTCACATAGAAATGTGAATTTCTATGTGAATAGATTCTTCAATCAAGTCGCCTCTCTGTCTTCTAAATTATTGTAAAACAGCGAATCCTGTGAATCCCCACTCACAATACGTTTTCAAATATCTTAAACAGAAAGACTCTTGTCAAGTGCCCAACTATTACACTCCAGCTGCCATTTTGTTGCAAATGTGAACAAACACAGCTAGTTGACCTGCGGGCTTGAAATTTCCAAACAGTTAAAATTGCTCCCTGTGGAGAGGGAAACAGTTGACGTTTCAGATCGATGACCTTAGAATCACAGAATGGTTACAGCACAGGAGGGGGCCATTCAGCCCATCATGTCTGTGCTAGCCCTCTGAAAGAGCAATTCACCTAGTGCCACTCCCCACCTTCTCCCCACAACCCTACACATCCTTCCTTTTCAGATAACAGACCAATCCCCTCCTGAATGCCTCGATTAAACCTGCCTGCACCACACTCTCAGGCAGTGCATTCCAGACCTTAACCATTCGCAAGTCTTTCCTCATGTCACCATTGCTTCTCTTGCCAATTATCTCAAATCTATGCCCTCTGGTTCTCGATCCTTCCACCAATGGGAACACTTTGTCCCTCTCTATTCTGTCCTGACCCCTCATGATTTTGAACACCTCTCTCCAATCTCCTTTCAACCTTCACTTCTCCAAGGAAAATAGTCCCAACTTCTCCAATCTATCTACGTAACTGAAGTTCCTCATCCCCGGAACCGTTCTTTCGTCAGAACTGATGCGAGATCATCAATCTAAGACATTAACTCTGTTTCTCTCTCTGCAGATACTGCCTGACCTCCTGAGTATTTTCTGTTTCGATTTCAGATTTCCAGCATTCACAGTATTTTCCTTCTATAAAGTTGCTCTCTGGTTGACCTCATCTGTTTGCAAGTTGAAATAATTAGCAGGATTTGTCTATTTAGAGCAGCGATTAAGGAAATATCCAGGTTGGAAGTTAAACAACAATACCTTGGACTATACATTAGCTGTTAAAATCCATTGGTCACATCGTAGAGGGATCTTTTAGTGGAGGCTGCATTAATCTTGCAATTAAAATCTAAAAGCGAACAGCCAGATTGAGTTCTGAGTGTGTCGATTGCATGGTCTGTGATTAATCTGCAAGTGAACTCTTTATTTGGTACAATATGTTGCTTGTGATGTATTCTGACGCATGTAATTAAATTTGCTTTTTTGTTGAAAAGAATGACTGATCCCACAGCTGTATGATAGGACGGTCACTGCCCCAGTGTGTTAGGGTGGTAACTATCCCCAGTGTTCTAGGACACTATAAGCAACATGCTCAGACAGTCACTACCCACGGCCCCACCTCACCACACCTCTCTGAACAGGACACTCTGCTGATGCCCACGTTTGAGATGCAGCGTCTTCCCCTAGGAGAGAGTCGGAGCACAGCTACTTACCAGGTTTAATGGCAGAAGGTACCAGGCAAATACCAACCCGGTACCCCCGTCAAACACTTGCACACTCCCAGGGATTCCCCTCAAATACTGGCATATCCCCCCAGGAACCCTCTCAAATACTGGCACACAGTTGGAGACCCCTTAAATACCGGTACGCTCTTGGGGACCCTCTGAAATACTGGCACATCCCCCGGAGATCCTCTCAAATGCTGGCACACTCTCGGGGGGGGCTCTCAAATACTGGGACATTCCTGGGGACCCTCTCAATTGCTGGCTTGTCTTTGGGTACCCCTTAAACATTGGCATATTCCAGGGGACTGATAGAATTTACCCTGCAATTTGAGAGGAAAAAGCTGGAATCAGATGTAACGGTATTACAGTTGAATAAAGGCAACTACAGAGGCATGAGGGAGGAGCTGGCCAGAATTGACTGGGAGATGAGCCTAGCAGGAAAGACAGTGGAACAGCAATGGCAGGAGTTTCTGGGAATAATTTGGGAGACACAGCAAAAATTCATCCCTAGAAAGAAGAAGCATACTAAAGGGAGGACGAGGCAACCATGACTGACAAGGGAAGTCAGGGACAGCATAAAAGCTAAAGAGAAAGCATACAATGCGGCGAAGAGCAGTGGGAAACCAGGGGATTGGGAAGCCTACAAAGACCAACAGAGGACAACTAAAAAAGAAATAAGGAGGGAGAAGATTAAATATGAAGGTAAACTAGCCAGTAATATAAAAGAAGATTGCAAGAGTTTTTTTAGATATATAAAGGGTAAGAGAGAGGCAAAAGTGGACATCGGGCCGCTGGAAAATGACGCTGGAGAAGTAGTAGTGGGGAACAAAGAAATGGCGGAGGAACTGAATAGGTACTTTGCGTCAGTCTTCACGGTGGAAGACACGAGTAATGTCCCCAAAATTCAAGAGAGTTGGGGGGGCAGAGGTGGGTATGGTGGCCATTACAAAGGAGAAGGTGCTAGGAAAACTGAAAGGTCTGAAGGTGGATAAATCACCTGGGCCAAATGGATTACACCCCAGAGTTCTGAAGGAGATAGCTGAAGAGATAGTGGAGGCGTTAGTGGTGATCTTTCAGGAATCACTGGAGTCAGGGAGGGTCCCAGAGGACTGGAAAATCGCTAATGTAACCCCCCTGTTTAAGAAGGGAGTGAGGCAAAAGACGGGAAATTACAGGCCGATTAGCCTGACCTCGGTCGTTGGTAAGATTTTAGAGTCCATTATTAAGGATGAGATTTCAGAATACTTGGAAGTGCATGGTAAAATAGGGCAAAGTCAGCATGGTTTCATCAAGGGGAGGTCATGCCTGACAAATCTTTTAGAATTCTTAGAGGTGGTAACGAGTAGGTTAGACAAAGGAGAGCCAATGGATGTTATCTACTTGAACTTCCAGAAGGCCTTTGACAAGGTGCCGCACAGGAGGCTGCTCAGTAAGATAAGAGCCCATGGTGTTAGAGGCAAGGTACTAGCATGGATAGAAGATTGGCTGTCTGGCAGGAGGCAGAGAGTGGGGATAAGGGGGTCCTTCTCAGGATGGTGGCCGGTGACTAATGGAGTTCCGCAGGGGTCAGTGTTGGGACCACAACTTTTCAATTTATACATTAATGATCTAGATGAAGGAACTGAGGGCATCCTGGCTAAGTTTGCAGATGATACAAAGATAGGTGGAGGGACAGGTAGTATTGAGGAGGCGGGGAGGCTGCAGAAGGATTTGGATAGGTTAGGAGAATGGGCAAAGAAGTGGCAGATGGAATACAACATGGGGAAGTGTGAGGTCATGCACTTTGGTAGGAAGAATAGAGGCATAGACTATTTTCTAAATGGGGAGAGAATTCAGAAATCTGGAGTGCAAAGGGACTTGGGAGTCCTAGTCCAGGATTCTCTTAAGGTTAACTTGCAGGTTGAGTCGATAGTTAGGAAGGCAAATGCAGTGTTGGCATTTATTTCGAGAGGACTAGAATATAAAAGCAGGGATGTGCTGCTGAGGCTTTATAAGGCTCTGGTCAGACCACATTTAGAATATTGTGAGCAATTTTGGACCCCGTATCTCAAGAAGGATGTGCTGGCCCTGGAGAGGGTCCAGAGGAGGTTCACCAGAACGATCCCAGGAATAACATATGAGGAACGTTTGAGGACTCTGGATCTATACTCGATGGAGTTTAGAAGGATGAGAGGGGATCTGGTTGAAACTTACAGAATACTGAAAGGCCAGGATAGAGTGGATGTGGGGAAGATGTTTCCATTAGTAGGAGAGACTAGGACCCAAGGGCACAGCCTCAGAGTAAAGGGAAGACCTTTTAGAACAGAGATGAGGAGAAACTTCTTTAGCCAGAGAGTGGTGAATCTATGGAATTCATTGCCACAGAAGGCTGTGCAGGCCAGGTCATTGAGTGTATTTAAGACCGAGATAGATAGGATCTCGATTGGTAAGGGGATCAAAGGTTACGGGGAGAAGGCGGGAGAATGGGGTTGAGAAACTTAGCAACCATGATTGAATGGCGGAGCAGACTCGATGGGCCGAATGGCCTAATTCCTGCTCCTATGTCTTATGGTCTTATGGGACCCCCTCAAGCGTTGACACACTCCCCCAGAAACCCCGTATCTTGTAAAAAGCTGGTGTTGACAACTCCGAAGGAAACATCATCGCAGAAAATATGTTTTTATGATTGTTAATAGCTGCTGATATTAAATACAGGTAAATCAGCTGATGTATGTGGTCTGTGCCCAGCTGTCACTGCTGTGTGGGGGAGGCAGAAAGTAAACGGGGTTCAAATTTAGTCTTGGTGACACATTGTCGCAGTCATCTGAGTTGCACATGATGTAGATTTCCATTCAGTGTCAGGAAAGCAACTTACTCAGGTGGCCTTTCAGCTTGACAAGCCAAGATTTGTGTTACAAGTTCCGCCCCCTCCCACCCCCACACTGTCACCCATTAGGGCATCAGCTGCTATGCTCGTGACCTGCCAACAAGGGAGGAGGACAGGAAAGTGGCTCGCCACTTTGATTCCCCTTCCTCTCCCCGTCCTGCGCTCCGAGCTGAGACTGCTGCAGAAGTCAGACCCGAGACCTCTCGAGCTCCTCTAGAGGGAGATCTGCTCACACCACTGGGCCTGCAATAGAAGGGTTTGCTGTCACCTCTTCTTCCACAGTTTCTCCCCTTTCCTTCCTTCCCCAGAGGCACTGGCTCTTGGCAAGGTCCAGCCCCACAAGCAGCAGGTGCCCTCGGGTGTGCGCAGCCCAGACAGTCACTCTTTCTTAATGTTGTAACAGTGATTACACTTTTTATTATTCTTTCAGGGGGCGTGGGCATCGCTGGCTGGGCCAGCATTTATTGTCCATCCCTCATTGTCTGCGAGAAGGTGGTGGTGAGCTGCCTTCTTGAACCGCTGCAGTCCATGTGGTATAGATACACGCGCGATGATGTTAGGGAGGGAGTCCCAGGATTTTGACCCAGCAACAGTGAAGGAATGACGATATATTTCCAAGTCAGGATGGTGAGTGGCTTGGAGGGGAACTTCCAGGTGGTGGTGTTCCCATGTATCTGCTGCCCTTGTCCTTCTAGATGGTAGAGGTCGTGGGTTTGGAAGTTGCTGTGGAAGGAGCCTTGGCGAGTTGCTGCAGTGCATCTTGTAGATGGTACACACACTGCTGCCACTGTGCATCAGTGGTGGAGGGAGTGAATGTTTAAGGTAGTGGACGGGATGCCAATCAAGCGGGGCTGCTTTGTCCTGGATGGTGTTCAGCTTCTTGAGCGTTGTTGGAGCTGCACTCATCCAGGCAAGTGGAGATTATTCCATCACACTCCAGACTTATGCCTTGTAGATGGTGGACAGGCTTTGGGGAGTCAGGAGGTGAGTTACTCTCCGCAGGATTCCCAGTCCCTGACCTGCTCTTAATGTGACCATATTTATATGGCTGGCCCAGTTCAGTTTCTGGTCAACGGTAACCTCCAGGATGTTGAAAGGTTTTCATTGGCTGTAAAGTGCTTTGGAACATCCTGAGAATTTTAAAAGTGCTGTAGAAATGCAAGCCTGCCTTTCATTCCTATCTACCCCCACCCACCCCCCACCCCCACCACATAGTGCCTTGTGGCTCATTGCGTGGCATTCTCACCTCTGAGTATCAAGGTTGTAGGTTCGAGCCTCACTCCAGGAGCTCATCGTCCAGGCACATTAACCGCTGCAGTTAGAAAGGAGTGCAGAACTCTCGGGGAGATGTCGTCCTTCAGATGCGATGTTAAATCGAGGCCCCATCCGCCCTCTCAGGCAGACATAAAAGAACCCACAGCCACTATTTTGAAGAAGAGTGGCGGGGTTCTCCCGGGGTGTGCTTGGCAATATTCATCCCTCAATCAACATCACAATAACAGGGTTATACAGCCATTATCACATTTGCTGTTTGTGGGAGCTTGCTGTGCACAAATAGGCTGCTGCATTTCCCACATTAGAGCAGTGACTACACCTCAAAAGTGCTTCATTGGCTGTAAAACACTTTGGGACAACCTGCGAAATGTGCTATATAAATGCAAGTTCTTCATTTACTCTCAGTTTCTTTCCTGCTGAAATCATTTGTATCTTAGAGGTTTGGGAGTGCAGTGCTCCCTGGCTGTGGTACATGTGGAATTTTCACCACCCCCTCCGATCTGGGACACGTCAAATAAAAATCGAATCCTGGTTAACCTGTGACTCGGTAATGTGTGTGCTGGAGTTTCCCCATGACTGAAGCTCACTCACTGAACTAGCGTTACATCATTCCATCTTGCTGCTAGCTCGTAAATCCTGGACACCATTCAGACATGGCGGGGGTTGGTATATACCTGCCAAAAGGCAACCAAGTTTTTCCAGGAAACTGGAACATGTCCCATATGCCTCTCTCTATAACACTGATATAACCCATAGACTTAATGTAACACTGATATACCCTACACCCTTCACTGTATCATTGGTATGTCCCACACCCCTCACTGTGACACTGATATATCCCACACCCCTCACTGTAACACTCTGATATACCCCACACCCCTCACTGTAACACTCTGATATATCCCACACCCCTCACTGTGACACTCTGATATACCCCACACCCCTCACTGTAACACTCTGATATATCCCACATCCCTCTCTTTAACACTGATATACCCCACACCCCTCACTGTGACACTCTGATATATCCCACACCCCTCTCTCTAATTCTCTGATATATCCCACACCCCTCACTGTAACACACTGATAGACCCGACACCCCTCACTGTAACACTCTTTGATGTACCCCACACCCCCTCAATATAACACCATAATATACATAATATATAGACCCCATAACCCTCACTGTAACGCTAAAGTACCCCACACACTTCTATGGAGCACTCTTATATATCCCACATCCCTCTCTTTAACACTGGTATATCCCACACCCCTCACTGTAACACAACACTGTCTGATATACCCCACACCCCTCACTGTAATACTCTGATATACACCACACCCCTCACTGTAACACTCTAAAAAAACACCACACCCCTCACTGTAACACTCTGATATACCCCAAATCCCTCACTATAACACTCTGATATACAACACACCCCTCACTGTAACACTCTAAAAAAACACCACACCCCTCACTGTAACACTCTGATATACCCCAAATCCCTCACTATAACACTCTGATATACAACACACCCCTCACTGTAACACTGATATACCCCACACCGCTCAGTGTAACACTCTGATATATCCTATACCCCTCACTGTAACACTCTGATATATCCCACACCCCTCACTGTAACTCTCTGATATACCCCACACCCCTCATTGTAACACTCTGATATATCCCACACCCCTCACTGTAACACTCTGATATACCCCACACCCCTCACTGTAACACTCTGATATATCCCACACCCATCACTGTAACATTCTGATATATCCCACACCCCTCACTGTAACACTGTCTGATATACCCCACACCCCTCACTGTAACACTCTGATATATTCCACACCCCTCATTGTAACACTGAATTACCCCATATCCCTCACTGTAACACCCTGATATACAACACACCCCTCACTGTAACACTGATATATACCACACCCCTCACTGTCACACTCTGATATACCCCACACCCCTCAGTGTAACACTCTGATATATCCTACACCCCTCACTGTAACACTCTGATATATACCACACCCCTCACTGTCACACTCTGATATACCCCACACCCCTCACTGTAACACTGATATACCCCACACCCCTCACTGTAACACTCTGATATATCCCACACCCCTCACTGTAACACTCTGATATACCCCACACCCCTCACTGTAACACCCTGATATACCCCACACCCCTCACTGTAACACTCTGATATACCCCACACCCCTCACTGTAACACTCTGATATACCCCACACCCCTCACTGTAACACTCTAATATATCCCACACGCCCTCACTGTAACACACTGATATATCCCACACCCCTCACTGTAACACACTGATATATCCCACACCCCTCACTGTAACACTCTGATATACCCAACACCCCTCACAGTAACACTCTGATATATCCTACACCCCTCACTGTAACACTCTGATATATCCCACACCCCTCACTGTAACACTCTGATATACCCCACACCCCTCTATGTAACACTCTGATATACCCCACACCCCTCACTGTAACACTCTGATATATCCCAGACCCCTCTATGTAACACTCTGATATATCCCACACCCCCTCACTGTAACACTCTGATATATCCCACACCCCTCACTGTCACACTCTGATATATCCCACACCCCTCACTGTAACACGCTGATATATCCCACACCCCCTCACTGTAACACTCTGATATATCCCACACCCCTCACTGTAACACTCTGATATATCCCACACCCCTCACTGTCACACTCTGATATATCCCACACCCCTCACTGTAACACTCTGATATATCCCACACCCCTCACTGTAACACTCTGATATATCCCACACCCCTCACTGTAACACTCTGATATATCGCACACCCCTCACTGTAACACTCTGATATATCCCACACCCCTCACTGTAACACGCTGATATATCCCACACCCCCTCACTGTCACACTCTGATATATCCCACACCCCTCACTGTAACACGCTGATATACCCCACACCCCCTCACTGTAACACTCTGATATATCCTACACCCCTCACTGTAACACTCTGATATATCCCACACCCCTCACTGTAACACTGATATATCACACACCCCTCACTGTAACACTCTGATATATCCCACACCCCTCACTGTAACACGCTGATATATCCCACACCCCCTCACTGTAACACTCTGGTATATCCCACACCCCTCACTGTAACACTCTGATATACCCCACACCCCTCACTGTAACACTCTGATATACCCCACACCCCTCACTGTAACACTCTGATATACCCCACACCCCTCACTGTAACACTCTGATATACCCCACACCCCTCACTGTAACACTCTGATAAACCCCATTCAGATCCCTCATTAACAGGCTTTAATCCAGCCTATATCACCCTTTTAATATTGAGCAACGTTTCAGATCAGTGCCTCTGTGACATTGCCTCCAGCCAGTGCTTGCTCAATGTTGATGGATGGAATGTTCCATGTTTCTCTCCCAGAAAAGCCACATGTAATTTTAATCTTAAAAAAAAATGCAAACCTGGATTCCAGCCTTTCTCTGCATTGACTCATCTTATTGTTCCTGACCCCTGAAGCTGAACTGCCTTTTGTTTTGAAATGCAACATGAAAACTATAATCTCTTTGACCTTGGCAGTCGAAACTTGGCAAAGGGCCAGCTCTGTCACCATAGCATCCACAGGTTTGTGCAGTAAAACTGGAAGATGGCACCCAAACGTCCATGTTTTGTTACCCCACCGACCTCTTCTGTACAGTGACCTGTCGTTCATCTCCGTAAACGTTTCAGATCAGTCCTCTGTGACATTTCCAGCCACGCTCACTGCCCGCACTTTAACTTGCAATGCCCTCCCTTCACCCCTGTGCTCATTGACCTACATTGGCTCCCAGTTCAACTGGGCCTCAGTTTAAAACATTCTCAAACCTGTACTCGAATCTCTCTGTAGTCACCTCCAGCCCTACAACCCTCCCAAGATCCCTGCGCGCCTCCAATTCTGGCCTCTTGCACATCACTGATTTACTTTGATTCACCATTGGCGGCCATGCCTGCAGCTACCTGGGCCCCCTGAGCGCTGGAATCCTCTCCCTAAACCTCTTCTGCCTCCTTCTTTAGGATGGTCCTTTAATCGAACCGATTGACCGAGCTTTTATTCGCCGCTCCGAATATCATTTGCACCTCACTGCCAGGTTTTGTTTAATAATGCTCGTGTGGAGCGCTTTGAGGTTGTTTTTGAATCATGTTAAAGGTGTTGTATAAATGCAAGCTGTGGTTCTGGGTTCTGCTTGTTAGAAACATGCCACAGA
The DNA here is from genome assembly GCF_964194155.1 of Cetorhinus maximus. NCBI lineage: Eukaryota > Metazoa > Chordata > Chondrichthyes > Lamniformes > Cetorhinidae > Cetorhinus > Cetorhinus maximus. The sequence continues at coordinate 15,142,705 of NC_135910.1, read as the reverse complement.
GCGCGTTTGTATGCAGGTTCCTCATACCACGGACTATCGCAACCAACAGTTCTGCTTCAGAAGCTCAGTGGAGCTCAGATGTTATATTACTGGGAGGATCTATTAGTTAGAAGCCTGCATTCAGATAGTAGCTTAGTGCTGGAGTTTCAAGCACGGCCAAGATGCTATATAAGGGCAAGGGCGGAATCTTGCCCTTGTCGGGTGGACGGGCCTGGGCGCAGTTGCGAAGCTGCCCGCCATCAGGCCCCGACATGGATTCCACGTCGGCTGGACAATTAACGGGCAACGAGCGTGAAACACGCGCTGAGCGCTGCCGGGGTTGGGGGGGGAGGAGGAACGTGAGTGTGGAAGTGTGCACATGCACAGGAGGGGTATGCACATTAAAAGCCCAGAGTGCCTCAGGAAGCTGAAGATTTTTAACAATAAAAACAAACATATTAAAAATAATGAAAACAGGTCCCCTCATGCGACCCTGTCACGTGAGCAGGGACATGTTAAACATGACCGTTAAAAGTTTAAAAAGTTTCTTAAGCACTTGGTCGAAACCTCATCCCGCCCGCGGATGAGGTTTCGCCAAAAATACAAAGGCCGCTTGGCCTTTTCGCCCACCGAACGGTTGGACGGGCAGCGAAGAATGCGAGTCAATTGGGTTCTTAAGGGCCTTAATAGGGCCGCTTAATTAATGGCGGGCACAGCTCCGACCCCCGCACATGCCCGCCGACCAAAATATCGCCTGAGTGCGCAATGACATCGGGACGCTCACCCGACGCCACTGCGCGTCATTTTACGCTCGTTCGGGCGCGCGCCCACCTGATGAGCGAAACATTCTGGCCCAAGTCTTTGCTCTTGGCATTCCCCCCCCCCTCAAACAATGACACCAACAATACCGATTTATCTGGACGTTTATGCCATTTTTTTTTTCTTTATTCTTTCATGGGGTGTGGTGGTTGCTGGCAAGGCCAGCATTTGTCACCCATCCTTAATTGCCCTGAACTGAGTTGCTTACTAGGCCATTTCAGAGGGCCGTTAAGAGTCAGCCACTTTGCTGTGGGCCTGGAATCACATGTAGGCCAGACCAGGTAAGGGTGGCAGATTTCCTTCCCTAAAGGACATTGGTGAAGTGGATGAATTTTTACAACAATCAATGATAGTTGTCATGGTCACCATTACCAGCTTTCTGCTCCTGCGGTAGGCTTTGAACCCATGTCCCCAGAACTTTAGCCTGGGCCTGTTGCTTACTAGCCCAGTAACATTACCGACAGGCCACCATCTACCCATTTGTTCTTTGTGCGATCTTGCTTTACACTTGGCGCCACGTGGCTTCCATAGCAACAGTGATTGCACTTCAGAAGCAACCTATTGGCGGTGAAACACTTGCGGACCTGATGAGGTGTGAAATAAATGCAAGGCAGGCGGGTCGATAAGCTGGTGGAGAAGGCGTACGGGATGCTTTTTATTGGCCGAGGCATAAAATGTAAGAACAGGAAGGTTATGCTGGACGTGTGTAAAACACTCAATAGGCCGCAGCTCCAGTACTGCTTGTAATTCCGGTCACCGCACCATAGAAAGATGTGGTACAGATGAGACTTACAAGGATGTTGCCTGGACTAGGGTTTTTTGTTATGAGGAAAAATTGTACAGGATAAGATTGTTTTCTTTGGAGCAGAAGCTGAGGGGAGATTTAATTGAGGTGTATAAAATTATAAGGGGTCTGGAAGGATCTATTCCCCTTGTTTGAAAAGTTGATAACCAGGGGGCAAAGATTTACATTAAGCGGTAGGAGGTTTAGAGGGGATTTGGGAGAAATATTTTTCAACCAGAGGGTGATGGGTGTCTGGAATTCACTGCCCGAAAAGGTGGTAACATTTTAAAAAGCACTTGGATATGCACGAGGAAAGGCTTCTTTGCACAGCGAGTCATTAGGGTCTGGAGTGCACTGCCTGAGAGTGTGGTGGAGGCAGATTCAATCGCGGCTTTTAAGAGAGACTCAGATCATTATCTGAGGAGGAAAAGCGTGCTGACCTACAGGGAAAAAGGCAAGGAAGAGAGTGACAGTCGGTACATTGTGCTCACAGAGTGACAGCACAGACACGATGGGCCGAATGGCCCACTTCTGTGCTGTCACCACTCTCCACTTCTCTGATTGTACAAGGCTACAGACCAAGAGCTAGAAAGTGGGACTAAGCTGAATGGCTAGTTACCAGCTGGCACAGACACAATGGGCTGAATGGCCTTCTTCCCTGCTGCAAATCTCTACGATTCTATGAAGCTCTTTTCTGATTACACTGTTTTGTCAGATTGCTTTGCAAAGTCTTGAAATGCTTATATTAGAATCAATGTCTTCCTATTCTTCGGTTGACTGGAAACTGTGTCACAGCCTTGAAGGAAGCTGGAATGTAAATGACAGAAAGCCAATTGTGCGGAGTTTCCCTGGCTGTGGGCCAAGATAACTAAATGGGAGCAGATGAGATCATGAGCTATATACGGTTCCAAGATATACTGGCAACTGGCTCAGGGATGTGAAGGGGCTGTGAGGGCTCGACCCTAAGTGAATTTTTCTAAATCTCTCACGGTTCCATTTAGCTACTGGGCTAGGTACTAATATTCAGGCCTTCCTTGGCATGTGCATGGGCTGGAGTGGCACAAGGAATAGGAGCAGGAGCAGGCCACACAGTCCCTCGAGTCTGCTCCACCATTCGATTAGACCGTGGCTGATCAGATCTTGGCCTCAATTCCACTTCCCTGCCTGTTCCCCATTACCCTTGACTGCCCTGTAGCTCAACAGCCTGTCTGCCTCATCCTTGAATGTAATCAATGACCTGGCCTCCGCTGCTGTCTGGGGTAGAGAATTCCAAAGATTCACAACCGGCTGAGAAGAAATTCCTTCTCAAATCTGTCTTAAATGGGAGACCCCTTATTCAAAACTGTGCCCCACGTTCTAGACTTCCCCACCAAGGGAAACATCCTCCCAAAAGCAACCCTGTCAAGCCCCCTCCGAATCTTACTTGTTTCAACAAGAACACCTCCCATTCTTCCAAACGCCCATGCACTGGACCAAGGCTTACATTGAGGGAGCAGGAGAATCAGCAACCCTGCATTCTCTATCTTTTTAATGACTGAGCTCTGTAATAGACATTGCTCTTTGGTCGATCGTCACTACTCAAATGCGGATCTGAAGGGAAATTCCAGTTGGATTTGTGTATGAGTAACGTAAGGAAAATTTTTGACATTTTATTGCACTGTTACTCTCTAGTCTGCACTCTCTCCATTCCTTCTCCCTTGATGCTGCTGCTGCTGCTTGTAGCTACTCCTACCAGGAGATCTGCTGTCATGGCTCACCACACCCGTCTGTCTCGCGCCTTCCTCACACATCCACTATAACTCGCCTGAAACCGCTCTGTGACGTCCGTCATCCGACTACACCTAGATCGACCCCTCTTTCTGCTGCCCTCCACTCTCCCTCCAGGAGAGATCTCCGTAACTTTTCAGCTCTGATTAAATGGACAAGATACTGACATTTGTCTTGGGGTCTGTATGTAGAATTTTTAATGTATGTCTTAGCATCCACCTTTCAAAGGCCTCTACTTTCTTCCACAGATCTTTATTTATTGTCCAGGTTTCTGAGGCAGACAGGAAAGTGGATAGAATGTAGCATCTTAGGAGTTTTTCCCCTTGTTACAAGCTTGAGTTTTCTTGTTGCTAACACATCCTTCATCTTCACAAAATTATTTCAATCCTTCTAACTTCTGCATCACATTTGCCGTATCCTGTTATCCTTTGTCTTAAATAGATAAACTTATCTGCTTGTTCCAGTATGACACCATCCACTTCAATCTTCACTGTAGTTTCTTCTAATGTATTCCTCCTAACGATCACTCTTTTTGTCATTTTGGTGTTAATACTCAATCCATATTCTAAGTTTCCAGATCTGTGACATTTTGTAGGGCCTCTTCTGACTCTGTAAGTCATCGTACCACAAGTTTATGTCCCTGTCTCCAATTTTTACCCCTGGAACTACATCTAATTCTCTGAAAATTGTTCTGTTTATGGATTTGAATTATTTTGGCAACAGTACACAGTCTTGTCGTACTCCTCTCTCTACATGAAACATATCTGATTGCCTCTCTTCTAGCCTGATGCTTGCTGTAATATAGGCTCTGGATAAATCTCACATCTTTACTGTCAATGTCACATTTCAGCAACATGTCTATTAACATATGGTGATTAAAAACAATCAATTGCTTTTTCATAGCCCATGAAGCATATGTAAATATTCTTGTTCACTTCTCGATATTTAGCGAAGATTATTCTTCAGTTAAATATTCTCCCTCTTGTTCCTACTCCAGTCTAAATCCAGACTGTGCTTCATCAATTTCTGCTTCAAGTGTTTTCCATTATGATTTTCAGGATTTTTAATGAGATGACTCATTGAGCTTATAATTCTTAAATGATTACACTCCATCGCTTTAGGTTTCTTGGGTAACTTAATGAACAATGGACAAACCAAAAAATGTTTTTTTTTTTATTCGCTCATGGGATGTAGGTGTCGCTGACTGGGCCAGTATTTATTGCCCATCCCTAATTGCCCTTGAGGACTGAGTGGCTTGCTAGGCCATTTCAGAGGGCATTTAAGAGTCAACCACATCGCTGTGGGCCTGGAGTCACGTGTAGGCCAGACCGGGTAAGGACGGCAGATTTCCTTCCCTAAAGGGACATTAGTAAACCGGATGAGTTTTTATGACAATCAACAGTGGTTTCATGGTCATCATTAGACTTTTAATTCTAGATTTTTTTGCTGAATGCAAATTTTAAAGTCTGCCATGGTGGGATCTGTACCCGGGTTTGAGAGCATTACCCTGGGTGTCTGGAGTACCAGTCCAGTGACAATAGTACTATGCCATCATGCAGTGGTTATCAAACATTTTTGTCTGTGGACTACTTAGGACAGAAGAGACCTAATGATCCTACCCCACATGCATTTGCTTGCCAACCCCGAAGTACTCATCAGAATTCAAGGGAACTTTTGGAAACTATAAATATTTTGTTGCCTTTTCACTGCTAAATAAATTAAATTTATGTGCACTTTTGTTTTACCAAATATCATTAGTAGACTATTAATTCATGCCAGACACAAAAGCATAGACGTTTTCATATCAAAAATATTGATACTACGAGAGAACTTGTTTAATTGAAACATTCTAATATGTTACAAAATTATCACCATATTCTACGCCTGAGAAACTAATGTTTACCTTACGTCGATATCAATGTGGAACAAAAATCAACAGTGCTGTAAATCTCTTTGATAAAACAACATTGCTGTCTCTCACACATATGACAACTTGTGCCATTCTCACAAGAGCTGGTCTGATAGTGCAACGTCCTGTGGGTGGTGGGGTCGTGGGTTCTGGTCTGTTCACTTGTATGGCCTCGGCCCTGGCATTGCGACTTAGCATTTTGGACCAGCCCGCTGACCGCCTGGAGGACCCTCACTGACCAGCAGTGGCCCACAGCCCACACTGTGGGAACCACGTGCTCTTGTGTTGCCAGAGGTGCAAATTCAAACTGAACTTTATATGAATGAGTTTTTTTAAAAAAAACTAACGGGAGGGACCCGTTTTTATTTTATATTCTTGCTACACTTCCCCCACAATTGGGTTGCGATGAGGAAGCTCTTGTGATTCCATTTCTTCCCCTATTGCAATACTTTACAGCTTCTCCAAATGGACCTGATGTCCTTGGCCCTGCCGCTCTCTGTGGCAACACAGTGATGTTGTTTGAGGGATAAATCGGGGAGAACACCTCTTGCTCTTCTTTGAATGGGCTTGTCAGGACTACTGAGATTGTGGCAAATTGGGAGGAACCCTCTTCCAGTGTGGCTTTTGGACAGCTTCGAGTTTGTTTCCATTCTGTAGCAGCTTGCCTGTTGGTTTTAGCACTACCCCACCGCACTGATACAGGTTTATGAATTTCCGCAAGCATGTCAGTCGAGGCCTGCTCTGCCACTCGGTGCCTGGGTTATTATTTCAGGGGAGCAGAGCCGCCCCTAGGCTATGGCTTTGGGGCCCCCGCACTCTGTCATCACAGTGTCAGATGTAATGCTGTTTGGAACTAGTTAAGCATCTTTAAAGGGGGCATTCAGCGCATCGCGTCTGATCTGCGGGGTATGTCTCTCACTTTGCTGTGTTAATTTTTGGTCCCGGGCAATTTAAAACCCTCTGCTTCTTATTTCACTTTTCTTCCAGTACACATTCGCAACTAACATTTGCTTAACGTTGGAAGGTGGACAATCATTTTTTTTTGTTTTTTAAAGTCGTCATTATTTTATTGCATCGCATCTGTAATCATTTTTTTTAAAAAAGTTGAACGCAGTGAATGTCCTCACTCCAACATTTAGGCCAGAATTCCCCAGCCCCCCACCCACCCCACCCTGCGGTGGGGCTGGCAAACCATTGAAATCTCTGTCCACATGGGCAGGGACCTGATCATCCCGCGGGGTGTAAGGGGCTGGAAAATTCCGGCCGCAAAGTTTGGTCCAGCTGGGGTGTGGGGTGTGTTTGTGTAAAAGGTTATAGTGGAATCCCCTCGAGATCATGGATTTCTCCTTAACACAAGGAGAGCCAACAATTATGTTCCAGTCCTGGAAGCAAGGTGTAGTTTTACCTGCGACACACTTATCACAGTCAGTGGTGCAGTACGTGCTTGGCACCCAGCGCTCGGTAACTGGGACGCTTCACACACACGCTCAGGGGTCCAGCCATCAGAGGAAACTTATATAAAAATGTTACGTGGGGCCCACACGGTGTGATTTGCCCTGGGACCCCCCACCTAGGGATGGCCCTGAGGTGACGGCATGGTATGTGAGGCTGTAACTCAAGGACAGCAGCCAGATATCGAGGCAGTTTCTCCTGCCTGGGTTGGTTCACAGTGTTGTTTTACCTCTCTGACCCTGTTCACAGAATCTCACAGTGCAGAAGAGGCCCTTTCGGCCCATCGAGTCTGCACCCAACACGTGAGAAACACCTGACCTACCTCCCTAATCCCATTTACCAGCACTTGGCCCATAGCCTTGAATGTTATGACATTCCAAGTGCTTATCCAGGTACTTTTTAAAGGGTGTGAGACAACCCGCCTCCACCACCCTCCCAGGCAGTGCATTCCAGACCGTCACCACCCTCTGGGTAAAAAGGTTTATCCTCACATCCCCCACCTAAACCTCCTGCCTCTCACCTTTAACTTATGCCCCCTCGTGACTGACCCTTCAACTAAGGGGAACAGCTGCTCCCTATCCACCCTGTCCATGCCCCTCATAATCTTGTACACCTCGATCAGGTCACCTCTCAGTCTTCTCTGCTCCAACGAAAACAACCCAAGTCTATCCAACCTCTCTTCATAACTTAAATGTTTCATCCCAGGCAACATCCTGGTGAATCTCCTCTGCACCCCCTCCAGTGCAATCACATCCTTCCTATAATGTGGCGACCAGAACTGCACACAGTATTCCAGCTGTGGCCTCACCAAGGTTCTATACAACTCCAACATGACCTCCCTACTTTTGTAATCTATGCCTCGATTGATAAAGGCAAGTGTCCCATATGCCCTTTTCATCACCCCACTAACATGCCCCTCTGCCTTCAGAGACCTATGGGCACACACACCAAGGTCCCTTTGTTCCTCAGGTATTGCATTCATCACAACTTCATCCAAATTGACTCGAGATGTTGGCTGGGTAGTCCCCTATCTTTCGTCATCTCACGCTTTCTTGACTATGCTAACAAGAGAACTCACTGTGAAAAGAGAGGCCTGCGTTTGAATAGCGCCTTTCACAACATTTCAAAGCGCTTTACAGCCAAGGAGATTCATGAGAACGGTTCCAGGGATGAGGGACTTCAGTTACAGAGGTACATTGGAGAAGTTGGGACTGTTTTCCTTGGGGAAGAGAAGGTTGAGAGGTGATTTGATTGAGGTGTTCAAAATTATGAGGCATCTGGACAGAGTAGATAGGGAGAAACTGTTCCCACTGTTGGAAGGATCGAGGACAAGAGGGCAACGATTTAAGATAATTGGCAAAAGAGGCAATGGTGACATGAAAAACGTTTTCATGTAGCAAGTGGCCAAGATCTGGAACACACTGCCTGAGAGGGTAATGAAGCCAGGTTCAATTGAGGCATTCAAGAGGGAATTGGATTACTATCTGAAAAGGAAGAATGTGCGGGGTTACAGGGAGAAGGCACTAAGTGCATTGCTCCTTCGAGTAGCGGATGCAGACATGACAGGCTGAATGGCCTCCTGTGCTGTAACCATTCTGTAATGAGGTAGTTTTGAAGTGCAGTCACGGTTGTAATGTAGGAAATGCAGCAATCAATTTGCACACAGCAAGCTCCCAAAAACAGCAATGGGATAATGGCCAGATTATCTTTCTTTAAGACCGTAGTTTGAAGGATGAATATTGGCCAGGACACTGGGAGAACTCCCCAACTTTTCTCCTTCTTCTGTCGGATCTTTTACCTCCACCTGAGGGGGCAAACGGGGCCTCTATTGTCTCATCTGAAAGTGGCACCTCTGACAGTGCAGCTGTCCTTCAGTACTCCACTGGGCACGTCAGCCTAGATTTTTGTGCTCAAGTCTCCAAAGTGGGTCTTGAACCCAGAACCTTCTAACTCAAGAAGGTCTGGGTGCTACTCACTGAGCCATTGGCTGGCACTGCCTGCAGACCCAGAGACCTGGTTGTGGGCCCAATGCATGTTTAAGTCAACCTATTACTAAAGAAAGGACTTGCATTTATATAGCGTCTTTCACAACCTCTGATCGTCCCAAAGCACTTTAAAGTCAATGGAGTTCTTTTGGAGTGTAATGGCTGTTGGAATGGTTTGCACACAGCAAACATCCCTTTGAGATGTTGGACAAAGGATGAGATGTTGGTCAAATGTTGTATCTTCTTCAGAATAGTGCCATGGAATCTTTTACATTCACCTGAGTGGGCAGAGAGCCCATCATCCAGACTCTAGACCTCTATGAGGCAGGAATATGATGGGGAGAAAGCAATAAGATGTATTTCTCCCTCTAAGCCAGAAGGCTGTGGATTCAAATCCCCACTCCAGAGACTTGAACATAAAATCCAGGCTGACGCTTCCACAGAGGGAGTGCTGCATTGTTGGAGGCGCTGACTTTCAGATGAGCCATTAAACTGAGGCCCTGTCTGCTCTCTCGGGCGGATGAGTAAGATCCCATGGCACTATTTCTAGGAAGAGTAGGGGAGCTGTCCCCAGGGTCCTGGCCAATATTTACCCCTGAAGCAACGTCACAAAAAAACAGTAAGATAAAAGCAAAAAACTGCGGATGCTGGAAATCCAAAACCAAAACAAAAATACCTGGAAAAACTCAGAAGAGTCATACGGACTCGAAACTTTAACTGTATTCCTCTCCGCAGATGCTGCCGGACTTGATGAGTTTTTCCAGGTATTTTTGTTTCTGTTTCACAAAAAACAGATGCTGTGGTCAATATCACATAGCTCTTTGCGGGATCTTGCTGTGCGCAAATTGGCTGCCGCCGCTCCTACATTACAGCAGTGACTGCACTTCAAAAAGTACTTCACTGGCGGTAAAGTGCTTTGGGACATCCTGGGGTTGTAAGAAATGCCAATCCTTTCTTTTACTATAGAGGGGTTGGCAAAGGGTTAACTGCTGGGGGGGAAGAGGGCGCTAAAGGTGACGATCTTGTTCCAAACAGCCCTGCCCAAGTCAAAGTTGACCACAAGCAACGGAAAAACTGAGAAAGGAAATCTTCCCCGCTGTCATTTTTAACATCAGAGTTTCAAAACAAAACCCACAAAATGTGTCTGCTGCAGCATGGGGTGTTAGTCGATTCCCCACGTGGGTGAGGTCAGACTCTCCCTGTCTGCGCTTTGTTGAGTAGTTCAGAATTGTGACACCTGTCAGGTATGACAATGTGGTTCCTTACTGTAACCACCAGGAACACTGAGGCTGCACAGAACATAGAGCGAGAGCTTGGGTGCAACTCTGAGAGTTGCATTATTTTGTTTTGGAATTCCCTCCCTCAGCCTCTCTGCACCTCTCTCTCTCTCTCTCTCTCCCCTTTAAGAACTATATCACCGATCCTCCACTACCACGGGGGTCACATAGCTGGATTTCCCTCGCTAAGAGCACCGCAGGTGCACCTACACCACCCGAACTGCAGCAGTTTAAAAAAGGCGTCTCAACACCACATTCTCGAGGGATTATTAGGCACGGGCAATAAATGCTGGCCGTGCCAGCGATGCTCACATCCCATGAGCGAGTAGTTTAAAAAAAAAGACATTTCTTTCTTTGACCAAGCTTTTGGTCACCTGACCTAAGACATCCTAATGTGGTTCAGTGTTGAATTTTGCCTGATAATGTTCCTGTGAAGTGCCTCTGGTCACTTGACTACATTAAAGGCGCCGTATAAATGCAACCTGTTGACAGGTTTCAAAAGCAGTGTCGGTTTGTTTCTGATCTGAATGGCAGTGCAGAGACCTCCGGGTCACAAAGGGTTAATATGCACTAAGTTTCCGGGATTGTCTGTTTTTTTCTGTTGCTAAGATTCCCTAGATAATCGTTGTTGTGGGGAATCCCCCTACCGTGGGGCTTTCCATGGGGCAACACTCTGGTCAATTGTTATTGAGGTGAAGCATATGAAACTGAGGACCACGAAAATCCCTCCGACAAGGTGTTGCTTAGCAACTAGCAAACTCCAAATCTTGTTTTTGAAACTTTTTATTGGTGCCCTGTTATGGAAATACACTCAAGTTAGCATCAGCACAGGTTGCCCCTCAGGGCTCTAACTTCTTTTTTCCTCTTCCCCCTCTTGCTGGGGCTTGGATCCCATGGGTGCCGCCACCTTCCATCCCCTCGCCCACTCTCGTGCAGGGTGGGCTGTTCGACTGGAGAGGGCATCGCCGCACGGACCGATTCCTCTGTGTTGGATGAGAGACCAGGAGTGGGGAGCGCTGGTTGGCGTTGCTGTGCTCAGTTGGAACATCCACTAACTGCTGTCCCAACTGAGTCCAGCTATTTCGCACAAAATGGGGATCGAAGGTACCTTATCCTCTGTGTGACTCAGCATCACTGCCACTAGGGCATCAGCCCAGTGTGCATGCACCTTTCCCTCCACAACTTAGCCAAAATTCCACTCTTTGTATCCTAACTCGTGCCAAGTCCCATTCACCCATCAGCCCTCTACTTGCCGACTTCTGACCCAGCAATTTTAAAATTGTCATCTTTGTTTTCAAACCACTCCCTTTCTCTGTAGCCTTCTCCAGCTCCGCCAACCTCCAAGATCTCTGCGCTCCTCCAATTCTGGCCTCTTGCACATCCCCGATTTTAATCTCTCTACCACTGGCAGCCGTGTTTTCAGCTGCCTGGACCCCAAGCTCTGGAATCTCCCTAAAACCTCGCTGCCTCTCCACCTCTCTTCTCCCACACGACTTCACCTAACCCTAGCAGCATACCCCCGATTCCTTTCTTCCTCGTGTACCTATCTAGCTTCTTCCTTAAATGCATCTGTGATGCCAGCGGCTTGAGCAGATAATTCAGGCTGACTCTCCGGCATAACACTGAAGGAGTGCTACATGAGATGCTAAACCAAGGTCCCGTCACGTGGACATAAGAGATCCCATTGCGTTATTCCAAAGACAAGCGGGGGATGCTCCCCAGTGTCCTGGTCAATATTTACCCCTCAACCAACACCTTAAAACAGACAATCTGGTCATTGTAACATTGCAGTTGGTGGGATCTTTCTGTGCGGCAATTGGCAGCTGCGTTTCTTACGACAGTGACTACAGTTCCGAAAATATTCACTGGCAGTAAGGTGCTTTGGGACTTTTGAGATTGTGTAAAGGTGCCCCACACACACGCAAGTCTTTCCTTTTGAGTTTCTGGCATAGAGCGCCTGTGGAAACCCTTTCTCATTCTGTTATCCCTTGATAGGGAGCTTGTGTTATTTATCAGCCTTTTGTTGTTCAGTGCCGAGGGAAAGTTAAAAATACTCCACCGCAAAAGAGTGGCAGGAAGTGACGACCAAGCCTCATGTACATCGTGAGGTGTGAATACAGCTTGGAACAGCAGCTGTGTTGCCACAGCGATGATTTATTCACCTGAAGCGCTGGCACAAAGCAGTAACTATTTTGAAAATATCCCACGTTTATCAAGGCGAGGAGCATCCGTGTTGAGAAACGGAGCACTTTCCCACCTCAGCGCCCATCAAAAGCTCCCAACATGGCCGCACAGGTGTTTAAATCCGCATTTCGCCTCCCTCTACGCTGCTCCGACAATATGACATTAAAGATTCAAATATTGCTGTCACATACTCTCTAATGTACAATCCAATGGAACTCAGCACTGTTGCAAAAGACAAAATAGAGCGGTTGTAAACAGAATGTAAAAGCTGGGAATTTGGAGAGAGTGGGAAATCAGTGCAGGAGGTATGGGTTGTGTTTTGCGTTTTGTAATGGCGTGTGTAGGAGGAAGGCAGTGAGTAAATAATCATAAACACTAATGGAAATATAGAGAGAAGATTAGAATCAATTTTACAGTGGTGGGTGGGTGGGTGGCTGGGTGGGTGGGTGGGGGTATATTGCTCCCCTCCCCGGCAACCCTAGCAGCCCCAGCAGTGCCTGAGCTCGGGCCTGGACTGCAAACAGGCCCCAGGAGGAAGACCGCAATGGGCAGCGGAGGTCCCAGACTCAGGCAAGTCCGAGCTTTTTGGGTGGGGAGGGATTGGGGTACCCTGGGGGAGGGGGCTGGATTTTGGAGGCCAGGCGAGGTGGCATAAAGGGAGGGGGGGCTGGGTACCATCTTGGGTGCACAGTGCACCTCCCTCCCCCCCCCCCCCCCCCCCAAAGGATGTAACCCCCTTTTCTTCCCGCTTTCCCACCTCAGATGATGGAAAAATTGGACTCCCCACTCTCGCCCTCCTGCCCACACCAACTGCACTATGCCATGGGCAGCGTAATATTCCGGTCAGTTGGCTTGTTCATAAACTCAATTGCCCGTTACTGAATGTTTAAAAATGGCAGGTGGGCTGCCAATTGCGGTATTATGGGGAACCAGCATGTTGGCATCAGGGGAGGTGCACCCGAATGCGCAGTGACCTGGCATCATCACACCGGATTTTACACACCCACGGGATTGGCAGCAGTCCCCATTTGCAAACGTAAAATCCCAACCCACGATTCAGCTGTACAAAGCCCTGGTTAGACCACACCTGGAGTCACTGTGATAAGTTCTGGGCACCACACCTTAGGAAGGATCTGTTTGATGTGGAGGGAGTGCAGTGTAGGTTTACCAGAACGAGGCCTGGACTCCAAGGGTTAAATCACAAGGAGTGATTGCGCAAACTAGGATTCCCTGGAATTTAGAAAGTCAAGGGGCGATTTGATTGAGGCTTTCAAGATATTAAGGGGGACTATTTCTGCCGTTTGGGGAGCCTGGGGCTAGGGGGCAGAGTCTAAAATTTAGAACCAGACCTTTTGCAAATGAAATTCGCAAACATTTCTATACAGCAAGGGTGGTAGAAGTTGCAGCTCTCTTCCTTAAACATCAATTGATCAGCTATTAATTTTAAAACTAATATTGATAGACTTTTGTTAGCCTAAGGATATGGGGCAAAGGCAGGTGGACGGAGTCAGGTCACAGATCAGTTGTGACCTCGTTGAGTGACAGGCTCGAGGGGCTAAATGGCCGCCTCCTGTTTCTGTGTTCTGTATATAATCTAATGTAACCACACTATGCTGACCCTGTTGTAACCTTTAACATCGAGCGGTTTGTAATGACATGCTCTAATATTGGCTCTGTGACATGTCGTGGGCCAAGCTGATGTAACCAATAGGCTGCTACTGATGGGTGTTGATCAAATTATTCCACACGGTACAAATTGGGAAAACTGATTAAATCTTCTGAGGGAGGGGGCGGCAGGGGGTAGTGAGGCGAATCTAATCTGGAGATTATGCACAGTCATCAGTTTTATTGCCTATGTTACACCATAAGATCTTAAAATTAGCAGCTTCAAGGAGGCCTGAGTTGATGGAAATAGATAAAGGTTTGAGAGTTAGTTTGTAGTGTGGAGTGAGCTCAGAGCCATCATAGTTTGGAGTTCCTTGATTCACAGGTTCAATCCCATCGAATGCTGTACTAATTCAATTTACCAAACAGTTGCATTCCTTTTCTTTCTCTCATGTGCTTTCTCTCCCTCCTTTAAGGCGCTAATGTTTTTGGACTTGCATTTCTATAGCACCTTTTAAATAGTAGGACGTCCCAGTGCACTTCACAGCAGCGTCATCAAGCAAAAAGAAGCAGCAAGTCAGGTAAACACAATTCCCAAACCTAAGTGAACTCCCCTCAGGCCCCATCAATGGTTAATAGAAAGATTGAGGTAGAGGGGGAGAAATTTCTCCACTCAAGAGGGTTGTGAATCTTTGGAATTCTCTAGCCCAGGGAGGTGTGAATGCTCAGTCGTTGAGTCTATTGAACATAGAAGCCGATAGATTTTTGGGTACATTAAGGGATTTGAGGATAGTGCGGGTAGGTGGAGTTAAGGCAGAAGATCAGCCATAATCTTATTGAATGGCAGAGCAGGCTCTTAAGACCCAAATGGCCTCCCCCAGCCCCTATTTTGTTGGTTCTTATCCTCCAAAACCACCCATCCATCTTGGCTAAGATCATGAATTATTGGTGTGTGGGGAAAGGTGGATTTCAGTTGCACAGGCCCCTTTTCCCACCACCCACTCTTCCTCCATATCCAACTACAAGACTATATAGCTCCCACCCCAAGTGATGTTACTATACAGATATTGACAAACACCATTTTATTCAGTTTTTATGTTCACATTCTTGTTTCAAGCAGCCATGAGGGGAAAGTAACTGATGTTTACCACCGGAATTACCGATCGGAATTAAGCTCCCATCTGTAGTTAAGTTAATTATTTACATTACATACATGATATACAAAGAATTTTACCTTCATAATCCAGCCTCATAATCTGCTACTCTGATTTGTAATTTATCACAACTGTCAATGCGGATCTCCTCTCTTTCCCACAGATATTTCAAACTGATGCTCAGGCTCCCATTAGGTCAGCTAATTAAGGTAGTGAATCATCAAACTGTATAGACTAGGAGAGTCCCAGGCTTGATTTGGGGCCTGTGCATTTACGTTAAAACACATTCTTATTCTGAGACCATGACCCTGTGTTCTAGATCCTGCAACCAGGGGAAATATTTTCTCAGCACCTTCCTCTCAAGCCCCTCAAGAATGTTGAGATCACCTCGCATTCTTCTAAACTCCAGGGCCTCGTCTTCTCAATCTCTGTTCATGGGTGATGATCATCGGGCACTCCAGCCCTTGAGGCCAAGGAGGAGACGTTTAATTAGGGATTCTATCATGCAGTGACCACCCACCCCACAATAAAGCAATACAGGCCTTCTAAGGAACAGGAGGCCCCGGGCTCAGTGTGGCCCTGTCTAGGTTCACGTGAACAATGGCTGCCCGGGGAAAGGCGTTGGACGGAGCCTGTGGTAATAAACATCGAGAAAGAGTTAAAGCTTTCAAGGCAAGGAAATCAGAGGAAAGAAAAATGGAGAGTTTTAAACAATATTGGCTTCACCTCATCTTTCTGATGCATCTCTCTAACCCTTTAAAACTTAAATCGGTGCCTTGCTCTGCAAGCATTAGCTTTTAATTCCAATGCTAAAGGTTGGCTCCAGGACATAATACAGCTCCCCGCAGGTAAATCCCCATTGTAAGGATTGTGGGAATCTAATGCTGGTTTCGTACTCAAAACAATCCACCTTCGTGCTGCCCTGGATAACACACACAGCCCCAGCCTCTGTCAAGAGGCCCCTGGATTGTCCACAGGGGAGATACAGATGAAGTGGCCACCTTTGCTCATTCAGGAGGTACCTACAGCCCCTCAGGCACACCAGCTCATGCCAGGCTGTTTGTCTCCACTACCTTCACCCTACTCTAGCTGAAAGTCCTTCTGGGCTATTGCTTAGTCTTTGTTTGAAGAATTTCAGTCATAAAATTACCTTCAGGTCATTTTGAAGTCATGTTTCCCCCCACCCCCGCCACCCTCTCCCTTCTATTGTCACAGTTGAGTTTTAAGTAGTGTTGCTGATTTAGCCTTTCTGTAGCGTTTACCACCTTTGTATATAAACTCCATAAAAGTCACTTCATCGCCTGTCTGAAAGATTAATTGCTTCTCATAGCTCAACCCAGATTCTCTCTTCATCTATTGTAAAGATCACATAGGTGGGTGGGCAGGATACATCAGTATTAGGGAATACAACTATGCAGTGTCAGGTGTGCAAAGTGAACATTCCACACAGAAACAGGGCCACATTCTACCCAGCAACTGACAAGAGCCAATGGAAATCTTGCACAATCTGTTTAAGGCAGCATTGTGATCCTATAGGCAGAGGAGCCTTTGGTCATTCATGTATGTCCAACCAACTTCTATATAAATATAGTACATTTAATATAATAAAATGTCCCAAGGAGGAGAGCGATAGAGCAAAATCAAACTCCGAACCACAACATTGGGGCAAATGACTAATAGCTTGGTCAAAGAGGTAGGTTTTAAGGAGCGTCTTAAAGGAGAGAGACTCAGAGAGATGGAAAGGTTTAGGGAGGGAATTCCAGAGCTCAGGGCCCAGGCAGCTAAAGGCACAACCGTCAATGCTGAAACAAATAAATCAGGGATGTTACAGAGCCCAGAATTAGGTGAAGAGATTTCCAAGGGAGGGTTGTGGAACTGGAGGAGGTTAGCGAGATAGGAGCAAGGATATGGAGGTATCTGAAAACAAGATGAGAATTTTAAAATGGTGGCACTGTTTGACCAAGAGTCAGTGCAGGTCAGTGAATAGAGGTGATGGGTGAACAGAACTTTGTCCTGTGTCCTTACTCGAACCAAGAGTTTTGGATGAGCTCAGCAGAGGTTAGAATCCAGTACTTACATTGTGCACGCAACATAATAAAATATCCCAGAAGGAGGGGAATAGGTTGGAAATATACATTGAATGATATAAGCAAGTTGACAGAAGGAATGGCTGAAGAGAGAGCTTTCGAGGAGACTATGACTGCTGAATGGAGCAGAATTGAAAGAATGGAGAAGTTGGCTGGGCCAAGACCTCAAATGATCGCAAAAGTGATTCACACCCACAATTCTTTCTGCTGACGAATTGGGGAGTCTCCTACCCTTCTGGAACTTTCCTTCTAAAAACAGGGCGCTGCCAGCTCTCAATTCCACAACCACACAGACAAAAATCACCAAATCCTAGAGGAAATGACAGGGTCTTAGCGACCCCTCTCTATTGCTAGGCAAATTAAAGAAAAAAAATTGTGCATACAAACCGGGACAATATTCTCGGACAATACAATCAGCTGGAGATTACGTAGAACGGAAACATAGAAACACATTTTTGAAAAAAAGAACATTTTTAAATATATATTTCACAAATGTTTTCTCCACTTCCATTATAAAAATATTACAAATATTACATTTTTTAACAAAATTTAGAAATGAGAAGGGCCCCACGTCGGGATCTAAAACTCCACCATCACTGAACACATGCGAGGACTCCTTAACTGTAAGACTTCTGCAACCGGATCACAATTCACAAGTTTGTGCCGGGGGAGGGAGGGGGTGGACTTTGGTAAAATATTCATGAAGAAGGTAAATTCCATGCAAGTCTTGTGCCCAATATCTGCATCGCCTTTCACCACCTCCTCTCCCTGTCTCGTGGGACCCCCCATTGACGTTCTATGGGAATACAGCAGACAAGCTTAACAGCCAGGAATTCCAATTACCAAAATGTCATCCTTGAATGTGTGTCCTTCACCCCCACCCGCTGCATTTAGCCATTTTCTAGTGTAGATGTAACCCCCGCTGAGGGATGGGGGAGGCTTGAGGAAGAGTGAAAAGTGCTGGGTTAACAGGGTTTGGGGAAGTGGAGGGGGGGGCGGGGGTTGGGTAGTGGGGGGAGCTTATTAGATAAAAGTTGCCAAGTTACTCGCACCTTCAGAGTTTCAGGATTGTCCGGCAGCAATCAAATCAGTCAACCAACCGGTGAGGCTCAATACTCGTCGGGCTCGGAAACAGTCAGTCAGTCGGTCACTGTGTTAGCGGCAGGGCGGGGTCAAGACACGGCATCACGTCAAGACCAGGATCGAGGTCCTCGCATCCCAACCACCCCCCCCACCCGCCACACCACACCCCCCACCTAAACCCCCTCCCCCCCCACCCCCCTCCCCCAACCACCCCCTGTGGCTTTCCATCCATTGGCCAGCGGGTCACCATTCAGCCCTTGGATCCCGCCTGCTCACTTGGCATGGCGATGCTGCTGCCCAAAATGGTGGACAGTGCCTCGCTCCCGCTGCTGTATTCCATGCCCAGGTAGTTGTTGATGTCCCTACCGGCCGGAGCCACGGACAGATCGTTGACGGTGGTCAGGATGTTGTAATTTGCGTCAAAGGTGGAATTCAAAGCCTCAGCCTCTGCACAGATCCGGAGCTCCTCTGGCGAGCAGTAGAAGTCATAGTCAGTCAGCTCCGCGGGCTCATCCTTCATGTAACATTGGTTGTATGGGGCATCCTGAAACTCTCCTAGGGAACCGTCAGAATAGGCGGCAGCAGCAGTAGCAGTGGCAGCATATTCCCGGCTGTAGCAGGTCCAGGGTTTGGTCCCTTGATTCACCGAATAGAACTCATCTTCCTCTGTCGGGAAGTTATAAGCAACATCCTCCGAAAATTGGAAATCTGAAAACGCAGAAATCGATTAAATCAGTCAAAGCCTTTCGGTGAAACTCAGCAAAAAAAAAAAAAAATCTTTAGCAATTTAGCAAAGCTATTAAACTAGTTAATATTAAATGGTGTTATTAAATCAGTTAAAATGGTGGATTTTAACATGAGAATGTGTCATAAAAGCACAGAAGATCAGAAGCATATAGGTGGCCAGGGATGAGAGGCTTCAGTTCATGTGGGGACACGGGAGACGCTGGGGTTATTCTTCTTAGAGCGGAGAAGGCCAGGAGGAGATTTAATAGATGTTCAACATCGAGGAGTTTTGATAAAGTAAATAGGGAGAAACTGTGCCCACAAAACAAGTTTTCTGCTGTTTGTGGGAGCTTGCTGTGCGCAAATCGGCTGTCGCGTTTTCTACATTACAACAGTGACCACCCTTCAAAAAGTACTTCCTTGCTTGTAAAGCACTTTGAGAGGCCCAATGGTCACAAAAAGGCGGGTGTTTAAATTTCCATTGCTCGGGGAATCTAAAATACGGGGGGCACAGACTCAGGATGAGGGGCTGACCATTTAGGACTGAGAGGAGGAGAAATTTCTTCACTCAAAAAAGAGTTGTGAATCTTTGGAATTTCCTATTCCAGAGGGTTATGGATGCTCCATTGGTGAATACATTTAAGGCTGGGATAGATGGATTTTTGGTGTCTCAGGAAATTGTACGGGGAGCGGGCAGGAAAAGATAAGAGTTGGAAGCCCAAGGTCAGCCATGATTGTATTGAATGGCGGAACAGGCTTGATGGGCCGAATGGTCTACTCCTGCTCCTGTTCCTCACATTCTTAAATGTGTAACTTTCTTTTTCTTGTTTTTTTTTCTCACTGGTAGGAGGCTCAGTAACCAGAGGACACAAATTTAAAACAATTATCATGTTTGCATTCCGGACTCCAATGAGCGGCCCAGTTGTGATCTTAGAGAGTTTATGGGATGTGAGCACCACTGGCAAGGTCAACATTTATTGCCCATCCCTAATTGCCCTTGAGAAGGTGGTGGTGAGCTGCCTTCTTGAACTGCTGCAGTCCTTGTGGTATGAAAACCATATGGACCCAAGGTTAGCTCTCAGTCATAGCAACATAGCAAGGGTGCTGCAATTGGCCTCAGTACCCCTGGACAATGGGCAGGGGAGAAGGTGGTGGGGGCAAGGGGTGAAACTCAGCAGGAAACCAGCCAGGGTTGCTATTGACTGATGGCTTCCCTTCAGCAAAGGGAGGGCGATGGGAAAAAATTGTATTTTGATATCAAACAAACAGTCAGGTAGTCAGTCTCTTGTGGTTTACTCCTTCAGTTCACCAAATGGAAAAAAAAAACAACTTTATTATTAGAGCCAGGCTGTTCAGGACGTCAAGAAGCATTTGTCCCAACACAAAGGGTGGTGGGAATGAAGTCACTCCCCACCCTCCCCCAAAAAGGCCGTGGATGCTGGGTGAACAATCAAAACGACTGTGGTCGACTGGTGTTGGTTGGGCCAGGGAAACAGAGCAGTGGTGGGTAAGTGGAGTTGTGGGGCAGATCTGCCCTGATCTAACCAAAGTGGCTTAATTCTGTTGTCTAACTATATCAGTACCCGCTGCCTAGTCTCCTAGACGTTTGAGCGAGAA
Organism: Cetorhinus maximus; assembly: GCF_964194155.1. Taxonomy (NCBI): domain Eukaryota; kingdom Metazoa; phylum Chordata; class Chondrichthyes; order Lamniformes; family Cetorhinidae; genus Cetorhinus; species Cetorhinus maximus. The sequence goes on along the minus strand of NC_135910.1, from coordinate 15,122,277 downwards.
GTCAGCAGCTTCAGTGAAAGTGGGGGTGGGGTGGGGCGGTGCGATGGTTGGTAAAAACGACATCAAACTGGTGACTCTTCTCGTTTTACCAAATTCTCCCTCGCTCCCCTCCCTCCCTCCCCACCTCCCCCCCCCCCCCCCCCCCCCCTTTCAACTTGCTACATAGTAATCAAGCTTAGCAATTATCTGAAACAAAAACAAAAATAACTGCGAAAAAAAAACTCAGCAGGTCTGACAGCATCTGCGGAGAGGGACACAGTTAACGTTTCGAGTCCGTATGACTCTTCAACAGAACTAAGGAAATAGAGAAATGCGGTGAAATATAAGCTGGTTGAGTTGTGGGGGGTGGTGAGACAGGTGGAGCTGGATACAGGACCAGTGGTAGGTGGAGGCAAAGAAGAGATTGCCAAAGGTGTCATAGACAAAAGGACAAAGGGGTGTTGACGGTGGTGATATAAACTCAGGAATGTGTTAATGGGGACATTAAGGGTGGAAAGCAGGACGAGCAAAGTACAGGTAGCCCTAGTGGGGGTGGGGTGGGGGGTGGGGGGAAGGGATCAAAATAGGCTAAAATGTGGAGATAAAACAATGGTCACCCCATCCCCACTAGGGCTATCTGTTACTTGCTTGTCCTGCTTTCTACCCTTAGTGTCGCCATCAGCACATTCCTTAGTTTATATCACCACCGTCAACACCCCTTTGTCCTTTTGTCTATGACATCTTTGGTAGTCTCTTCTTTGCCTCCACTTATCTCTGGCCCTCTATCCAGCTCCACCTGTCCTACCCCCCCTTCAACCAGCTTATATTTCACCTCATTTTTATTTTTCCTTAGTTCTGATGAAGGGTCATACGGACTCGAAACGTTAACTGTGCTCCTCTCCGCAGATGCTTGTCAGACCTGCTGAGTTTTTCCAGCTATTTTTGTTTTTGTTTCAGATTTCCAGCATCCGCAGTATTTTGCTTTTATCTTAGTGGTTATCTGTCCAGCGGAGATTGCAACATGGTAACTGAGGGCATGCCTGCTCATGGTAACCAACTCTAGCGGCCATTTAATTTATTCTTTTAGACGTGAATTAAGCACCATTTAAATCTAAATTACCTCGATTCTCGATCGTCCGCTTTAGCCGCCCTGCTGCTGGGTCTGTCAAGGTAAAACCGGAAGGTGTCAGTTAAACAAATTGAACAGCAAGTTTTTAAGTCAGGATCAGGAACCAGAATTATTCATGCAGAGTGACCATTGACGCTATTGTGTCAACCAATGAGATAGAGGCAAGGGGTGAGACTTGGGGATCAGTGGCAGTCTGTCAGCCAATGGGTTGGAAGCGAGGGCGGGTCTTGTATCAATTTTATAAGCCAAACCACAGCAAACAGTCTCCCGATACCAGCGGGATTATCTTGCAGCAGAACGCAGTCAGTGGAGGATAGTAATGCAATACCAAATTATGAGCTGGAAAATCAATCCCAGTCCATGTAAAACAGGTATCGATGAGTGAATTTTGCAATCATCTCCACTGTGACCGGGAATTACCGGGCCAGATTTCCAATGCCGGGGTGGGGGGGGTCGGGAACCGGAGACCCGGATGAATTCTGGGTCCCGACCCCGTGCCTGAATTAAATGCTAATTGGGCAAGGGGCGGATTCGTCGCCCAATTAGGTGCCAAGTGCCTCCAGGAGACAGAGGCTCCCTGCCTGGCACCGGCAGCAAAGGCAGACGGAGGCCATGTTGAAGGCTGACGTTTGGTTGCCTTCCTGAGGAGACAGGGTAGCTCATCAGTGGACCAGGAGGATAAAGGCAGTACAAAGTAGCCATGGGTGCCAAGTGGAGGTACAATGCTTGACCCGATGTTAGTTGACGCCCTCAAATTTCATTTAAACACAAACAGAAACAAACTTTCTTTTGACCTGCACTGACCCTGACTATTTGGGATCACCAGAATCAGATTTCCAAACTGCTTTCCCGACTGCACAGGCCCCGGATGAAGCTCCCAAAGGAGCTCAACGGGCTGTTATTTGACGGTGTATAGGTTCCCACTTCTGTTCCATCCCACCCCCATGAACACCCCAAAAAATTCAAGACTGTCCCGTAGGCGTTGGGATCCCCAGACGACCTCCGAGGCCGCAATTCTCAAACAGTGCCCACAGCAGGCCCCAAACCCGCAGCCCTTCGAAAATCCGGCCCTTGTTGCAGCCTTATTACAGGGAAGGTCACTTGTTAAAAGTTTACTTCATTCCTACCTCTCCTGGGAGGTCAGGAAACTTCCATCCACACCCACCCCAACTTGGGGGGGAAAGCGAACAATGTGGGGTCACCAGCCTGGGTAGGTTTGACTGAGATGACCCCTAGTTGAGAAACCTATTTAATTCTGGGTACCGCACCTCAGGCAGGTTAGAGGCCTTGGAAGGGGCATGGTGCAGATCTGCTAAAAATTACACTAGGCCTTAAATTATGAGTAGTGGCTTGTATTCCTTTGCATTTAGAAGACTGAGGTGTGATCTAACTCAAGGTGTTTAAAGGATTCAATAGGGTAGAGAGAAAGAGATAAACTATTTCCTCTAAAGAGTCCAGAGCAAGGAGGTACAATTACAAAATTTAAAGCTAGGCCTATTTGAAAATGGCCTACAAAGCATGGTGGGACTGATAAACGCACTGCCTCCACCCCCACCAAAGGCTGTGGGTGCTGGAGGACAATGGTAATGTTCAAGACCAAGATGGGTAGGATTTTTTTTTTGGATAAGGGTGTCAAAGGATATGGAGAAAAAGGTGGGAAAACTAAGTTAAGGGACAAGTTCGGCCTTGATCCAGATTGAATAGCTTAATTCTGTTCCCATCTCCTGACGTCAATATTTGCTGCCTAGTTCCCCTAGACATCCTGGTGACCTTCAGCAAAAAGGGCGAGGGGGGTGGGGAGGTAAAATAAATCATCGTGGTGACTCTGCTGGTCTACCAACTTCTCCCCCATTCCCCTCCCCACCCCCACTTTCCCCTTGCATGCCAATCAAATTCATAGCAACAAACATCAGATCCATCCAGTGGAGATTTCAGCCGGTAACTGAAGTCTTGCCTGCTAATGACAACCAGCTCCGGCTTAATTTATTCCTTTAATTAGAGTTAGGTCCTAAGCTCTGGAATTCCCTCCCTAAACCTCACCACCTCTCTTTCCTTCCTTTCAGACGCTCCTTAAAACCTACCCCCTTGACCAAGCTTTTGGTCACCTGACCTGATATCTCCTTACGTAGCTCGGTGCCATACTTGGCCTCATAATGCTCCTGCGAAGCACCTTGGGACGTTTTATTATGTGGCAGGCGCTACATAAATGCAAGTTGTGTTGCTGAGCCGCGCATTCAGCACCATTCAAGTCAAAATTACCGCGGTTTTCAACTGGCTGCTTTAGCTGCGTTACTGGGTCTGGCGGAGTAAAATTGGAACCTGTCAAATCAAAAGGAAAATAAATTAAACAGCAGGTTCTTTTTTTTTAAAAAAAGTTCTGCTGGGGAAACAAGTTTATTCAACAGCAGGCTATTTGCTCAGGTCGCTCAGGGTTTGAGGGCCCAGGCTCAGTGGGACACTGTCAGTGCTGTTCTGAGGGACCACAGACTGCATCCTTGGGGATGTCCCTCGGGAGGGCGGAATGTTAAACCCGACAGGTTTGCTGGCTGCGGTCTCAGGTGGCCGTGGTCCCGGGGCTACTTTGCGGAGAACTGGGAGTTCTCCTGATGTTCTGTTCCGGTCAAACCGGCCAAAAATAGGGTCACTCGCCTGATCTCGACCCGTGCAAAATAACTGCTGTTGGCTTAGACTTACCAGGTGCTGCAACGTGAAGCACTTTTGACATGACGAGAAAGGTTTTTGGAAACAAGTCAGTCGCTTATTAATCCTCGATTCCGAAAGTTCCCTTCCTTAAAAATTCCAGCATGGGATGTGGGCGCTGATGACAAGACCAGCACTTGTTGCCCATTCCCGATTGCCCTGTGAGAAGGTGTTGGTGAACCAACTTCTCAAATACAATTCAGCGGCTTTCTAGGCCACTTCTGATGGGCAGTTAAAAGTTGACTACATTGCTGTGGGTCTGGAGTCACATGTAGGCCAGAACGGGTAAGGACGGGAGATTTCTTTCCCTAGAAAGGACAACTAGCGAGTTTTTACAACAATCCAATCATTTCATGACCGCCATTACTGAGGCTAGCCTTTTATTCCAGATTTATTAATTAATTAACCAAAATTTAAATTCCTCCATCTGCCGCGGGTGGGATTTGAACTCGTGTCTCCCGGTTCGTCCTGGTTTCTGGATCACTGGTCCGGTAGCATAACCACTATGCTGCCACTCTCTAGCTAGCATAAGACTAGAGCAAACAAGTTTGTAAAATTGTTTTTTTTTTGTTCTTTAAAAGAAAACTTCCCTGGCAATTTTCATTTTATGAAGTTTGAATGAAAAGCCCCGACTCTAAAATCTTAGACCTAGTTTTAGACAGGCTCATCAGAAATAGGAGCAGGAGTAGGCCATTCGGCCCCTCAAGCCTGCCCCGCCTTTCAATAAGATCATGGCTGATCTGCCCCAGGCCTCAACTCCTCTTTCGTGCCAGCTCCTCATAGCCCTCAACTCCCCGAGATTTCAAAAACCTATCCACCTCCTCTTTAAATACCTTCAGCGATCTAGCCTCCACAACTCTCTGGGGTAGAGAATTCCAGACATTCACTACCCCCTGAGAGTAGAAATTCCTTTGCATCCCAGTTTTAAATATGAGTGTCCCCTTATTCTGTGACTATGTCCCCGAGTTCGAGATTCCCCCACTAATGGAAACATCTTCTCAACATCTACCATGTCGAGACCCCCTCAGAATCTTGTACGTTTCAATAAGATCACCCCTCATTCTTCTAAGGCTCAGCCCACCCTATCCCTGTGCCCTTCTCCACATGTCCCAATGTGTGCCGTCTTTGCCCAGGACAGACTCCTCTGCACTGTGTATTCACTTCTCAGAGATGAGGAGAAACTTCTTTAGCCAGAGAGTGGTGAATCTATGGAATTCATTGCCACAGAAGGCCGAGGAGGCCAGGTCATTGAGTGTATCTAAGACCGCGATAGATAGGTTCTTGATTGGTATGGGGGATCAAAGGTTACGGGGAGAAGGCGGGAGAATGGGGTTGAGAAACTTATCAGCCATGATTGAATGGCGAGCAGACACGATGGGCCGAATGGCCTAATTTCTGCTCCTATGTCTTATGGTCTGCCCATTCCCCTTTTGGCAGAAGATCCTTCAACCCTCTTGGGATGAATTTTTAGTCCCCTCCGTTTGTCTTTCTACCTCTTTCCTCCCCACTCCGCAATGCTCAAACCCAGTTTCTTTGGTGCCAGCTCTTCCCTTGGCTACTTTTCTCCGCTTCTGTTAAGCTTCCTGGGGTCTTCCTCTGCGCTAAAGGCCCGGGATCCAATGTGATACCACTGATCAATGTCATAACAATTCCAACCAAACCCATCGATTCGAGAGATCCAAAGCCCACATGCACAATTAAAATCTCGCCAAGCATCAAACGCAGGACTCACCTATGAAGCTATTAATCGAAGGGAACTTGAAATTCCTCAAGCACTTGGACCGAATCCCATAAGCATCTGTCACAAAACACAGAAATATGTCAGTAATCAGCAGAGGGCAATCAAACAGAATCTGTTCGCAGCACACCACAACCCCACCCCTTAAAAACAGAGTGCTGGACCATCCCAGGCGATTACACCAAGTCCTTCAGCTCAAAGGCTGACTAGTGAGCTGTTGCAATCTGGAACACACTGCCCGAGAGGATGGTGGAAGCAAATTCAATAACAACTTCCATATGCTTAAAAAATAAAAAAATTGCAGGGCTGTGGAGGAAGAGGGAAGAGACAGCGGGTGGTGGGAATAATTGGATAGCTTTGGAAAAAAAAGAGAGATAGCATGGGCACAAGGGGCTGAATGGCCTCATTGAGTGCTGTAAGATTCTATCAGACATGCTTGCCCAGTGTGGTTAGGGACTGCAAATCCTATTCTCCACCACCCATGAGAAGGATCCAGAGCATAGGCATCACTCAAAGCTCATGTTGACAGTCTGTTAAGTGCTGTAACTCCATTCTTACCCCATTAGGTGGTCTTGTGGGTCAGCAGACAGCGCCCCTGCCTCTAAGGCAGAGGGTCCGGGTTCAAGTCCCAATCCAGGACGTCCCCGCCAATCCCCAAACAGGAGGGGAAATGTGCGCGTGTGAAGATGCAAGACAAAGATTCTTTCCCACTTTGGCACACTAGATATTGTTCCTGTGCCAAGTACACTTTGAACGTGAGGTTGCACGCTCTAATTATAGAGACCTACGGACATCAGCAAGATTAACGGAGAGATCAGAGGGGGAGGGGCCAAAATAATTAAACGGGGCAAGAAGATTTTTTTCCCCTTTGGGAAGTCAGTGGCCCTGATAAGTCTAACATTCTTTGCCCATCCCTAGTTGCCCTGTGAAGATCCTTGTTCTTGAAGATATGCAAAACATGCAGTGGTGGTGGGGTAAGAAATTCCAGAATATTGACCCAGCAACAATGGTATTTTAAAAGGAGACGGATTTTGTGTTTTTATTTTTTGGCCTTTTGCTCCTGGGACATGGGATGGACAGACAATACTGGGACTTTACAACAACCCACCCAACTTTCACGGACCACAGCCCACAAGTTACCAGATTAAGCGAATTCAGCGTCGCAAGTTGTCCCAGTGGGATTCGAACCCCTGAGCCTTTGGGGGTTGGCGAGTCTAATAGCCACATCGCTACAGTGCCCATTGAGACGAGGGAAGTCAGTGCTGAGGAACGGGTCCCCCTCCACTTCAGTGAACCAGCGTGCGCGTCAAGCACTCCCAAGGCAGGTACGTCAATCTCAATGCAACGTGAAGCTCCCCCCTAAAGGCCCCCTCCCCGTTGAAATTGGTGCAGTAGCAAGGAATCTAACTTCCCAACCCACTCCCACCATTTCCCAAACAAGCCTGCAATGAACTCTCTGAACATGGGTGGAAATTTAGCTTAGGGATGCATTTGTGGACATGGCATGTTAATCAAGCGGTCACTGGCCCCAAAACAAACAAGTGTTCATTCTCCGAAACCCCTCATCCCTTTTTAGACGCCCTGTCCGCGACCGGTTGTTGATCTACACCAGCTACGTCCATCCCTTGGTCGAATATGCCGTGCCGGACGTCTCTCACAACAGCAAAAAAAAATCTCTCGAATCGAAAGAATTCAGAAGCGCAGACTGTGATTGATCTTCATGTCACAAAACTCGGAACATTACAAATATCCACTCTCCTGGTTTGTAGAAAGTTCAGAAAATCAATCTACCCAATTTCAGAACTGGTAACTTGCACCACACCCAGAGCGATCAAGGCAACTCAGAAGGTCGACTAGATTCAACCCTATAAGATGCAGGACAGAGAGGTATCAATTTGGTCCTATACCTTACAAAGTTCGACTCCACAGTGAAGGACTTAAATTATGAAATTTATATGCACTTCAGTGCCTGTAATGTGGGAATGTATTGATTTGTAATTTTAATTCAACATTACCCTTTTCTAATATCCAAATTTTAGTTTGTCTATTTTTGTTACTAGAGGATTGTTACATGTTTGCATATCTTTAACCTGATTACTTAGTCGACATATGAACTTTTCGACATAAGCTACACTGCCATTCGGCCATTATTAAAATCCTACCACGACCCTGACAACAGACCAACTTTCATGCTGTCAGTCCAGGCTGGATTTTCATGGGATGTACAGCACACACACAGTTCCTTCATTCTAGCCGGTCCAGCTTTGTTTGCAGTTTTATGGTTTTGTTAACCTGCCTTGCTACCGTCAATGATTTGTGAATCACTTTGTACCTCTACCCCACTTTGACTCATCCTAAAGGAGTACATGACCAATATTCCCTCCGGGCTGTGCAACCACGCAGTAATCCAAAACTCCCTGTTGCAGGCTGCGCACAAGTCAATCTCTAAATTAATGGACACTTTGAACAAAAAAACCTGGAGGGTCTGTTGCACTTTACGTTGTTTACTGAAATACCAATATTTATCCCTCGATCAACACCACCAAAACATTATCTGGTCATTATCACATTGCTGTTTATGGAAACTTGCTATGCACAAATTGGCTGCCGTATTTCCTAATTTTTTTTCTTATTCGTTCATGAGACGTGGGCGTCGCTGGCCAGACCAGCATTTGTTGCCCATCCCTAATTACCTCTAGGTGGTGGTGGGGAGCCACCTTCTTGAACCCTGCAGTTCATGTGGGTGTAGGTACGCCCACAGTGCTGTTAGGGAGACAATAGTGATTGTGCTTCAAAAACTTTTTAAGTTGGCTGTAAGAAGCTTCGAGACGTCTGGTGGTCGTGAAAGGTGCTATGTAAACGCAAGCCTCTTTTTTTTATTTACACGCCCGTACCCCGCGTTTGTTAAGACTTGGACTTTTGTCGAGCTGTTTCGATACGTTACCTTCTATTTTCGGGAGGTAGCGGAACTCGAAGGAGTCGCTGTATTCTTTGTCGGAGGGGCGATATAATTGCAGCTTCACGATGACCTGCTCCTGGATGTCGATGTCGCAGTACGGCGGTGTTTTGAAGACAATGGCAATCTGCCGATGAACATCGGTTTGGGAAAAGACCCCCTTCGCTTCCCAGTTGCCCTTTGAGAAGACAACGGCGATATCCTCTGTAAGGGGGAAACAGAAGATTTAGGAACACAGGACTTAGGAGCAGGAGCAGGCCATTCAGCCCTCCGAGCCTACTTTGCCATTCAATAAGATCATGGCTGATCTGGTGCGATCTCACCTTCACTTTCCTGTGCGTCCACCATAACCCTCGACTCCCTTGTCTATCAAAAATATGTTTAACTCAGCCTTAAATATATTCAATGACCCCGCCTCCACTCTTCTCTGGGGAAGAAAATTCCACAGACTAACAACCCTCAGAGAAAAAAAATTTCTCCTCGTCTCAAGTCTCAACATTTAAAATGCCATTTTGCCTTCTCTCGCTCTCTTCTGCTCCCAATTCACCTTCTCCCCAGCATTAAAAACAATAACGTTTAGGGACACTCAAGTTTTGATCAAACTACTTTCTTGCTATTGCTTGGTCTAACTGAATGGCAGAACAGGTTCGGGGAGCTGAATGGCCTCATGTTCCTCCAGGAAACGTACCTACTTAAAACTCTGCTGCCCACGTCCTAACTCGTACCAAGTCTCATTCCCCTATCCCTCTTGCGCTCGCTCGCTGACCTGCTTTGGCTCCCGGTTAAGCGACATGTCAATTTTAAAACTTTCATCTTTGTTTTCAAACCCCGCCACGTCCTCTCTCCCCTCCCAGCTCTGTAATCTTCTCCAGCCCCACAGCTCTCCGAGATATCTGCACTCCTCTGATTCCAGCCTCTTGGGCAATCCCGATTTTAATTGCTGCACAATCGGTGGCTGTACCTTCAGCTTCCTGGGCCCTAACCTCTAGAATTCCCTCCCTAAACCTCCCCGACTCGTTTTCCTCCGTGGAGATGCTCCTTAAAACCTACCTCTTTGACCAAGCTTTTGGTCCTAATATCTCCAGTAGCTCACTATCATATTTTGTTTTATAATGCTCCTGTGAAGCACCTTGGGGTATTTTATGATGTTAAAAGGTGCTAGATAAATACAAGTTGTTGTTATATCTGAAACAGCACGTGCAGACCCTGTACAGCCACAGATACGAACAGAACAAAAAGAATGGTAAGAATGCTTCCGGCTCCCGAGCTACAAATTGATGTTGTCAAGCACTTCAAATATTCACAGAACCATAAAACCTGATTGTGACTGACATTGTCTCATGCCAAAACACTAATTAAAATAAAGATATAGAAAAACACAAAAAAAAAGCAGAATACTGCAGATGCTGGAAGTCTGATGTAAAAACAGAAAATGCTGGACAAACTCAGCAGGCCTGACAACGTCCGTGGAGAGAGAAACAGAGCTAACGTTTCAGGCCAATGGGCTTTTCATCAGAACTGTGATCAAGTGTAACTACCTTTCTGCACCTTGTCACACAGCAGAAACAGCTCTTCACCTCCTGTGCACATCCCATTGTCTTTGTTCAGCCGACAGATTCTAAGCTCCGAAGTATTCGTTGCCTCTAGAATTGAAAGATCAAGCCATGAGTGCAGTGTCGTGATCAATGTGTCCACCTATTCACTTCTCTTGCACGTCCAGTTTTCCATCGCTCCACCATTGGCGGCCGTGCTTTCAGCTGCCTGGACCCTAAGCTCTGGGTTTCCCTCTTTAAGCCTCTCTCCTCCTTTAAGAGGCTCCTTAAAATGTACCACTTTGACCAATCACCTGACCCAATACCTCCTAATATGACTTGGTGTCAAATTTTGTTTGATAACACTTCTAATGAAGCGCCTTGGGATTCTTTACTGTGTTAAAGACGCTGTATAAACGGATGTCATTGTTCAGAAATGCTTTTGAAAGTAAACCCATAATCCCCGTCACCCAGGAAAGTCATCATTTCCGCAGCAGCATCTTGCTAGATTATCAGTCAGGATCACAGTGTAGCTCACTTATACATGCTAGAAGCTACATATATTGATACACAGGGGCCTGCCCTCTGCAGGAAAAAGGAACATGTCTTGGCACGGGGGACAAAAGCTTTCTGGCGCATTCGCCATGGCAACGCCTCCACCAGAGTCGCCTTGCCAACCAATCAGCACCCTTTTCTCATGCAGTAGAAATTGTTGGCCCCTTTGAAATTTGGCACTCTTGCATTTGTCCCGATGATCGCCAAGATGGAAAGCTCCGGCGACAGGTCTCTCTTTTCAACAATATTCCAAAAACGGAAAACAAGACAGGGGACAGAGGATGATGCGGGAAGGAAGAGAGATAGACGGGGCAGTGGGTGAAGGCGGTGACAAACACGGAGATAAACAAGGAGGGGGAGTGGAGATTTGGGACAGAGTGAGAGAGCAACTGAACAACAGGTGTGGGGGAAAAAAAAAAAGAGATAAATCCCATTTAGTTTGTCATACTTTTGTCATAGATAGGCTCCGATAGAACGGGAGTGAGAACCATGGATGGATCTTGGATAAAGGCCTGGAAGCATAGCCGAACCACGTTCATGTCAACATCTTCTGAGCACCTTGCCGAGTCGCCCACTGTGAAGGGAATAAAAACAAAAACTGTTGAGTGTTCAGCCGCAGCTGAGAATTCCCACGACTGCCCCATTCCTGAGCTCAACAACGAGGTTTCCCAACCCCACCCGGCAAGACAGGGCACTTACTCTACCCACCGCCTGCACTGACTCAGTCAGTCTCGACAGGAACTCGATACTGTAAAGAAGCAGCACTGCATCCCTCGGAGGAGCAGTGAGCCTCCCAAGTGGTGGTCCAATAACGCCAGGTGTTTATAAAACTCCCCATCTTAGTTTTCCAACATCTCCGTGACCTAGCCCCCCTCTCCTCTCTATCTCCGCTACCTCCTCTAGCCCCACAACCCTTTGAGGTCTCCGTGCTCCTCCAATTCCGGCATCTCGGGCATCCCTGATTTCCCATTGCTCCACTTTTGTTGGTGGCTGTGCCTTTTCGGCTGCCTGGGCCCTAAGCTCTGGAGCCCCCATCTTTAAACCACACTCTCCCCCTTTAAGATTACCTCTAAACCCTACTCTTTGAGAAAGCTTTCGGGTCACCTGCCCTAGCATCATTATATGTGGCTCAATGTTAAATAATATTGCCCGATTACACTCCAGAGAAGCACCTCGGGATATTCTACTAACGGCACTATATAAATGCAAGCTGTCAATGACCTACTCTCTGTTGTTTCTTGGACATATCAGTATGGGATACAGGGATGTAACATGGTGTCCCTCACTCACTGGCCTATTTACACCACGCAGCATGCTATACACCGTCATGCACCACAGGGCAGCCTCCTGCCTCACCCCACTCCACCAGGTGTTTCACTGCCTCAGGATCACAGGGGAAGTGGACAGGCAGCAAAAGCTAATTTTGCTGTGTTTGTGCTGTTTAAAATGCTGGATCAAAACCCTAGAACTGCCTTCACTGGGGGTGTACCTACACCACTGTAGTTTCCCTTTAAATTTTGTCTTTTGTTTTTGCAGTTCCCCTTTAAGGGACTGCCTTTTAATCTGTCCCTTGGTTTGTTAACTGAGTGTATTTGTTTGGACTCAGCAAAGGGGATCGCTGTGGAGATACAGGATACGCCAAACGCCTGTGCAGCCTTTAACTTCCTAATGAGTGAGAGAAGATGCACAGCAGCTGCACTGATCCCACCTCACTACCTCTCTGCAGAGCTGGAGTAGCTCGTGGTAGTGTTTGAGGAACCTTCCTCCAATCGTACAGGGTAATTAAACTGTGTTCGTGTCAAAAAAACAAAACAAAGAGAGTTAACACCACTGCAGCGGTTCAAGGCAGCGGCTCACCACCACCTTCTCAAGGGAAATTGGGGATGGGTAACAAATGCTGGCCTAGCCAGGGACGCCCACACCCCCGTGAATAGAATAATATTTTTTTTTTTTAAAAATCAAGCTAAACAAAGGCAGAAACAAGAACACGGAGCTAGGTGAGGTATTCTGGTTCTCGAGAGCTGGGGATTCCCCCCAACTGTGTGCGCGCACTCCTGAATTACAGCGTCTCTGGTATTGGCACAGCAGACAGGGTTTTGCTGCTCTCCTGACTCATTTTTGGACACTGATAGTTAGACAGTCAGAGCTAACATGCAACATGTTCGTTGGGGAGCTTTCTCATTTTGAGAGCACACAAAACCTTGCTTTGAACTCGGAAGTGCTGTCTGATGGTTACCACAACACGTTTCAGTAGGCTATTCGGCCACTTGGGGCATCGCAGGCAACCCCCAATCAACACTCCCATGGGGCCACGGAATCCTTTACGTCCGCCTGCAAGGGCAGACTGGGGGGTTGGAGGGGGGGGGGGCCTCAGTTTAATGCCTCATCTGGAAGGCGGCACCTCCGACAGTGCGGCACTCCCTCACTGTTCTGTGCTTGAGTCACTGGAGCAGGACTCGAACCTGCGCCCTTCTGACTCAAGAAGCAAGTCTGTTACCCGCTGAGCCGCGGAGGGCTTCCCTCCCTGACTCCGGGCCCCAAGCCTTGCGCACAAGAGATTCGCACTAAACCAGCGCAGACCAAGGACTGGACTGCAGGGTTCATGTGGCTGACTAGCAGGCAGACTGGGGAACCTGGCCTCACTGAGGGGCAGAGAAGTGAGTGGGGGCGCGCAAAGGGAGGCCAGGGGTTCTTTTAACCCTAGCAACCTCTCATACTCAGCGAGCCAATCTCTCCAGTGGTAAAGTGGCTACGGTTTTGCAAAACATTCATCTTGTGTCTTGGGGAATTTCTCTTGACAGAGTCGAGGCTACTTTAATAGGACAGGACAGCAGCAGTCAACTGCAATCTGTGAACAGTGAAGCTTCCTGTTTGTGCTGGCTCTGCTCTGTCTCTCTGTTCCTGGGGTTTTGGCTTGGAGCCACAGCCTATGGGAGAGCCTCTGTGGTCTCTTAGCCGTTAAATTTAACTCTCTATCTTTGTCACATAGCAACAATAACCGTTAGAAACTAATAGCAAGCTAAACCACCTGGCTCCAAGTTGCAAGGGCATTTGCATTGCTTGCTGAATTTAAGCAAGGTTCAACTGTACACAGGGACCCTTGGTGATGACTGGAAAAACCCAGGGAGTCTGGCTCCTGAGCATTGCTTATTTCACACGTACACCATTCTCGCCCTGAAATGCAGAATTCTTGATCGGCACTCCATCCCCCACCTTAAACATTCACTCCCTCCACCTTCGACGCACAGTGGCAGCAGTGTGTGTACCATCTACAAGATGCCCTGCAGCGACTCTCCAAGCCTCCCTTCGACAGCACCTTCCAAACCTGTGACCTCTACCACCTAGAAGGACAAGGGCAGCAGGTGCATGGGAGCACCACCGCCTGCAAATAGCCCTCGAGGTCACGCACCATCCTGCAGTCGGGATCCCATTAACCGGTGGACGACCTGCCCCATGTCCCCAAAGTTCCTTCACTGTTGCTGGGTCAAAATCCTGGAACTCCCTCCCTGACAGCGCTGTGGGTGCACCTACAGCACACCCACTGTGATGGTTCAAGGTGATGGCTCAACAGCACCTTCTCAAGGGGCAAATAGGGGTGGGCAACAAATGCTGGTCTTTCCAGCGACGCCCACATCCAATGAATGAATTTTTTTTAAATGAAGGCGGTGCTGAGCCATCCCAGATTTCAATTCGTCACTGTGCTGAATGGGCTGAACTCAAACAGGTGGGCCCTCAGCACATCTGGGTAGAGGGGAAAAGCGTACAGGGTGGATGGGGGAAAGAGAGGATGAAATTGGTCTTCGATTTCTGCTCCCTCTTCGGGGGTACAGCTTCCACGGCGACGACACCTCCAGGATTACACCTGATGTCCCTCGATTCGAGGGACGTGCATTAACCGCCTCGTGACGCGACAGGCCAACTCTCGACCTGCAGAGCCTTGGGTGCGTGGGGCAGGATGGCCACGAGTTATTGGGATCCAGCCTGCAGGATTCTTTCTCGTTCCCTCTCCGCCTCATCGTTAAGGGGTTGGGACTCGAAGGGTGATGCAGCTTGACGGACAAGTTGCCGCCATTTTGGATGGCTAGTAGTGAGCCCCTCCCAGTCACTAATGTCAATGCTGCTGCACTTCAAGGAGAGCTTCAGGGCGTCTTTGAAGCGTTTTCTTTGTCCTCCCCTGGAGCGCTGGCCATTTGAGAGTTGAGAAACCAGGGCCTGGCGGGGGAGACAGCTGGTGGACATCTGGACATAGTGGCCAGTCCATCGTAGTTGATTTTGCAGGAGTTTTGTCTGAACGTTTGTGGAGCTGGCTTCAGGAAGGACACTAGCGTTTGTTCAACGGTCCTCCTATTGAATCCAGAATTTTTCTATCCTAAGAATATATCCAACAAGAGATGGCAACTGACTCCTTCATTGGAGGACAGGATTGAAGGTTGTGATGCCCTCCAGGGTCAAATATCTTGCCCACATTAACAAACTTGGCTCATCTATTTTTCATTTGTTCATGGGATGTGGGCGTCACTAGCTAGGCCAGCATTTATTGCCCTTGTTCGAGGGCTTTTAAGAACCAACCACATTGCTATGGGTCTGGGGTCCCATGTAAGGATGGCAGATTTCCTTCCCTCAAGGACATTACTGAACCAGATGGGTCCTTTTTGTACAACAGTCAGCAATAATTTTGTGGTCATCACCACTTTTAATTCCAGATTTTGACTGAATTCAAATTTCACCATCTGCTGGTGATGGGTCCCCACAGCATTATGCTAGTCCAGTGACAATACCACTATGCCACCACCTCCCACCATTATTGGGCAAGGTAACCAGACAGTGACTACTGAAATGACACCCCAGAGTCGCTGCCCTTCAGAAGAGCATCACAGTGCAGATGGAGGACATTTGGCCCATCGGGCTTGTGCTATCCCAATTAGTCACACTCCCCCCCACCGTTTCCACATAGCCCTATGGACATCTTCCCTGGCAAGTGCCTATCCAATTCCCTTTTGAATGTTATGATTAAATCTGCTTCTACTGCCCTTTCAGGCAGCATTCCACTTCATAACTCGCCAGGTACATTGTTTTGCCTCATGTCGCTTTTGGTTCTTTTGCCAATCACCTTAAATCTGTGTCCTCCCTGGTTTCTAACCCTTCTTGCCAGTGGAAACTGTTTTTTTCCCCTATTTACTCTATCAAAACCATCAACGATTCTGAAGACATTAATCAAATCTCATCTCCTCTGCTCTGAGGACAGCAGCCTCAGTTTCTCCAGCCTCTACCTGTAATGGAAGTCCATTATCCCTGGTACCAAGGAATTGGTGGTACAGAACTTGAGTATTGCTGAAAGAAAAGAGACATGTCAAATCTTTTCATCTTGCACTCATCAGGACACCTCACAAGAATACCAATATAAGAGGAAAACAACAATTTATACTGTACGTGAAGAGAGTGCTGATTGGTTGGCAAGTGGACTCTGATTGGTAGAGGTGTTGCCATGGAGAATGCACCAGCGATGGTGACTGACAGTTAACTGCTAATCAATCAGCACTCTCTTCACATAAAGGGAAAAAAAACAATTTATACTGTACGTTAGCATTCTTGCAAAGTGTTGTGACAAGTGCAAGACGAAAAGCTTCGACATCTCCCCCGCCTCGTGATATTGGTAAATCTTCTCTGCACCCTCTCCAAGCTTTGCCATCCTTCCTGAAGTACAGTGCGCAGAATATTCCAGCGGACTTTATACAGGTTTAACATAACTCAAATAACAAATCCAAGGATCTGGTATGCTTTCTTTTGGAAGGGGGAAAAAAAAAGCGATCTCTCAACTTGTCCTGTCCCCTTAAAAGATTTCTGTGCCCGCGTCTCTGTTTCTGCAGTAACCTTTAATTGCGGGGGACGGAAGTAGATTCACCAAAACCGGGTATTTTTCTAACGCGCCTCAGGAACACTGGCTTACCATTGAAAGGATCAATCCCGAGTTTCAGTCGGTGATCAAGGGCTTTCCCGATTTCTTTCTTCTTCATGCACTGGATGCCGAGGTTAGCAAAACTGAAAGGGAGAAAGAGGGAGCGCCGTGAACAGCGAGTGCGAGGCTCCCGCAGAACGATCGCAACTGCGGGTAGGGCCAGCAGCCAGCAACACAAGCGGGTCATAGGGCTGGACCATTGACCCAGGTCGTCACAAATTCGGCGGCGTACAAATTCAACAAATCTTGCGAGTCACACGGAAAACGTTCACGAGAGTAAAAGAATCCTAAAATGGTGCACCAGTATCCTTCGTGAGAGAGAAACAGGTCACTTTTAAAATCGGGTCCAGCCCCATAATCCACGATTGACTCTCAAAGGCCTAACGAGAGGAGAGCTCGCTTGTTAGCGATTAAAAGGGTCCCAGTCACAAGTGGAAGCCAGGCTTGGTGAAGCAGCTGGCGACTTCCATAATGCTGAATAATAATCATGAATAACACTCACATTCCCACAGCGCAGCCTCTAAAATTAAGTTTTTTTTAAAGTCATGATGCCTCCCAGGGTCAAATATCCTGTCCACATTAACTGTCTTGACTCATCCATAAATGGCCAAGATACCAGAGAGTGGCCAGTGACCATTAAATAATACCCCAGAGAGTGTCGGCGCCCTTCGAGAGAGAATCTTAAGAGTGATACAGCGCAATGGAGGACATTCGGCCCATTGGCTCTGCGCCAGCTCTTTGGTAGCGCTATCCCAATTAGTCACACATTTTCCCCCAACCGTCTCTTCATTGCGCTGCGAACTTTCCCCTGCAAGTATCCATCCAATTCCCTTTTGAAAGTTACGACTGGCACTGCTTCCACCTTCCTTTCAGGCAGCGCATTCCAGGTCGGGAGATTATGGAAGTGACTTCCGGATAAAACATAACCTGGGATTCGTCAGATGCAGCAATGTGGCCAAAGGGCTTTCCTCCCACCTTGTGCACTGAGATCAGCGCTAACCCAGCACAGATCGAGGACTAAACTATATCATCTCTCCTCATAGGAGAAGATAAGTAGAGCAGACCTACATTCCTCGGAGTTTAGAAGAATGAGGGATAATCTCATTGAAACGTATAAAAGTTTGAAGGGTCTTTGACAGAGCAGATGCTGAAAAAATGTTTTCCCTGGCTGGGAACCTAGAACTCAGGAGTGACAGTCTCAGGATAAGGGATCGGTATTTAGGACTGAGATGAGGGGTTGTGAATCTTTGACCCCCCCTCTGCCCAGAGAGCTGTGGATGCTCAGTTGTCGAGTGTATCGAAGACAGAGGACGATAAGATTTTTCAATGCTGAAGGGACTTTTTAAGGAACGTGGGGAGAGTGCAGGAAAGTGGAATTGAAGAAATCAGCCGTGATCTTATTGAATGGCGGAGGAGGCTGGAGGGAGCACGCACTTGGCCACCGAGGGGCAGAGGAAGAGAGGAAGTAATGGCAAGAGAAACGGCCAGGGTTTTTAAAAAAAATCCTTGCAATCTCGCACCCAGCAATAAAGCGGCTGTGGTTTGGTGAGTCATTCTGTATTTGCAAGTGCAAAGTATCCTTTAATCATGAAACAGCACATTCTTGACTACAGGAACTCCGTCCCTTACCTGGCTTTCATGTTGCACTTGGGACTAACAGTCACTTCGCAGATGCCATTTTGGCAGTCTTTACCCACAAGACTGTGGGGGTGTGGCTTGTATGGTTCATCTTTGGTTACCAAGGAAACGACCACCTTGACCTCACCTTGCCAGTTCTGGATCTGGACAGAAGAGAACAACGCACCAATTCAGCAACTATCAACATCCTGGGGGTTAACGCCGACCAGAAACTGAACTGGACCAGCCATATAAATACTGTGGCTACAAGAGCAGGTCAGAGGCTGGGAATTCTGCAGCAAGTAACTCACCTCCTGACTCCCCAATGCCTGTCCACCATCTACAAGGCACAAGTCAGGTGTGTGATGGAACACTCTCCACTTGCCTGGATGAGTGCAGCTCCAACACTCAAGAAGCTGAACACTATCCAGGACAAAGCAGCCCCACTTGATCAGCACCCCATCCACAAACATTCACTGCCTCCACCACCGACGCACAGTGGCAGCAGTGTGTACCATCTACAAGATGCACTGCAGCAACTCACCAAGCCTCCTTCGACAGCACCTTCCAAACCCGTGACCTCTACCACCAAGAAGGACAAGGGCAGCAGACACATGGGAACACCACCACCTGCAAATTCCCCTCCAAGTCACTCACCATCCTGACTTGGAAATATATCGCTGTTCCTTCACTGTCGCTGGGTCAAAATCCTGGAACTCCCTCCCTAACAGCACTGTGGGTGTACCTACACCACAGGGACTGCAGCGGCTCAAGAAGGCAGCTCATCACCACCTTCTCAAGGGCAGCAAATGCCAGCCTAGCCAGCGACCCCACGAATGAATACATTTAAAAATACTACCCTGGCACAGTTTGATCACACCAATTGGAGGAAGAGATTCTAAAATACATTTATATTGTGCCTTTAACATATTAAAATGTCCCAAGGTGCTCAAGACAAAATTAGACACTAAAGCCACAAAAGGAGATATTAGGGCAGGTGACCAAAAGCTTGGTCAAAGAGATGTTAAGGAGCGTCTTAAAGGACAAAAGCAAGGTAGAGAGCCAGAGATGTTTAGGGAGGGGTTTCCAGGGTTTGGAGCCCAGGCAACTGAAGGCATGGCTGCCAATGGTGCAGCGATTAAAATCAGGGATACTCAAAAGGCCAGAATTAGAGGAATGCAGAGAACTCAAGAGGTTTGTAGAACTGGTAATTAGAGGGAGGGAGGGGTGAGGCTATTGAAGGTTTGATAGGGGAGATGTGCAGGAGGCTTTTCCACTTGAGACAGAGACCAAAACTAGGGGCCACAAATAAAAGACAGTCACTAATGGATCCAATAGGAAATTCAGGAGAAACTTCTTTACCCAGTGGATGGGTAGGTGTGGGTTCAAGTCCTCATTCCACAGATTAAAGCATAAGATCTAAACCTCAGTGTCAGGACTGAGGGAGTGCTGCACTGTCAGCGGTGCCATCTTTCAGACGATGATGTTAAACTGGGGCCCTGGGTAGAAGTAAAAAAGATCCCAAGGCACTGACTATATTGAAGAGCAGCAGGAGAGCTCTCCCCAGGATCCTGGGAAATATTTATCCCTCAACCAACGCGACTTTAAAAAAAAAGATTATCTGGCCAATTCTGTTTGCGGGATCTTGCTGTGCACAAACCGGCTTCTGTGCTTCTTAAATTACAACAGCAACTACACTTCGGAAAGTATGGCCTTGGCTGTAAAGCGCTTTGGAAATCCCGAGATCATGAAAGGTGCTATATAAATGTAAGTCTTTCCTTCAAGCTTTCAGTTCATTCTTGCTAACACTGTCCTGTAAGCGGTTGACGGGTAATTCAAAATGCATTTAACAAATAAACCACGGGCAGGTATAATGGAATCCCCCGCAAAATCTCCCTATCTGAGCCCCACCCAGTGACCATGGGAATTCACCCAGTAACGTGCCCCAAACTCCCAGCTAAAATTCCCCCGAATATTCCAGTGCAAATAAAGCCTAAAAAGAAACAAAACCAACGGAGAATCTATTATTTCGAAAATTGGTGCGTTGGTTACCCAAAACGTTTCAGAGATTTACCTGGTCCTTCGCCAGCAAGAACCTATTGTTGCTTTTTACACGCTGCCTGGAATGACAAAACTGAACAGCAAGCAGCTCAACACTCTTTGCATTTAAAATTTGGTCTTTACTGTAATCAGAAATAAATCATTATCTAACCCCGTGCTGTACCTGCCCTGGGAGTGTTTGATGGGGACAGTTTAGAGGGAGTTTGAGCTGTATCTAACCCCGTGCTGTACCTGTCCTGGGAGTGTTTGATGGGGACAGTGTAGAGGGAGCTTTACTCTGTATCTAACCCCGTGCTGTACCTGTCCTGGGAGTGTTTGATGGGGACAGTGTAGAGGGAGCTTTACTCTGTATCTAACCCCGTGCTGTACCTGTCCTGGGAGTGTTTGATGGGGACAGTGTAGAGGGAGCTTTACTCTGTATCTAACCCCGTGCTGTACCTGTCCTGGGAGCGTTTGATGGGGACAGTGTAGAGGGAGCTTTACTCTGTATCTGACCCCGTGCTGTACCTGTCCTGGGAGTGTTTGATGGGGACAGTGTAGAGGGAGCTTTACTCTGTATCTAACCCCGTGCTGTACCTGTCCTGGGAGTGTTTGATGGGGACAGTGTAGAGGGAGCTTTACTCTGTATCTAACCCCGTGCTGTACCTGTCCTGGGAGTGTTTGATGGGGACAGTGTAGAGGGAGCTTTACTCTGTATCTAACCCCGTGCTGTACCTGCCCTGGGAGTGTTTGATGGGGACAGTTTAGAAGGAGTTTTAGCTGTATCTAACCCCGTGCTGTGGTTAACGCTAACAAATGGAAACCTTTCCCCTGTCAGGAGGATTAAGAGCCAGAGGAGAGATGTTTTTTTTTTAAAAAATCCTCAAGCTATGATGATCTGAAATGTGCTGATGATGAAATCAGATTTAATAGTAACTATCAAAAGGGAATTGGATAAATACTTGAAAAAGAAAAAACTTGCAGGGCTTTGGGGAAAGAGCCGGAGGAGTGAGGCTAATTGGACAACTTTCAAAGAGCCATAAGACGTAGGAGCAGAAATTAGGCCATTCGGCCCATCGAGTCTGCTCCGCCATTCAATCACGGCTGATAAGTTTCTCAACCCCATTCTCCCGCCTTCTCCCCGTAACCTTTGATCCCCTTACCAATCAAGAACCTATCTATCTCGGTCTTAAATACAGCCGGCATAGGCGCGATGGGCGAACGGCCTCCTTCTGCGCTGATGATTCTATGAAATGTAAACATGTGAAGCGAGTAGAATATTAATTCAAAAAAACCACCTGTTTCTCACGTCTTGATGAGGGAATTGCACCATACAGTTAGGTGTAAAACACAACCTGGCTGACAGTTTGCTGAAATGATTAAGACTGGCTTCTTTCTGTAAATTCTACGTAATTCATTCGGCCCAACTGGTCCATGCTGGTGTTTACGCTGCACATGGGCCTCCTCCCACCACTCTCCATCTCACCCTATCAGCATACCTTTCTATTCCTTTCTCTCACGTGCGTTTATCCAGCTTCCCTACAAATGCACCTATGCCATTGGCCTCGACCACTCCCTGGGGTAGTGAGCTCCACATTCTCACCACTCTCTGGGTCAAGAAGTTTCTCCTGAATTCCCTGTGGATTTATCGGTGGACTATCTTATACTGATGGCCACTAGTTTTAGGTTCTCCCATAAGTGAGACATCTGCGCTATCAAATCCCCTTCATAATTTCAACTTTATCTAGCCTTAGTTTTCTCTTTCCTGGGAAAAGAGCCCCAGCCAGCTCAATCTTTTCTGACGGGTATAAACTCCCAGTGCGTTCTTGTCAATCTCTTTTTTGCACCTTCTCCAGGTAGGGTTGCCAACCCTCCAGGATTGACCTGGAGTCTCCAGGAATTGAAGATCAATCTCCAGGACACTGCTGTGTGCAACCCTGGAGAAAAATCATTGCGACATTTGAAAAAAAAAAGTGGGATTTTTTTGTAATTTTCTTTGAACGTTTCTCTTTTCCAGATATAAAAACATTGAAAATGGAGGAAAAGGCTGTTTGGCCGACAGTCAAACATCATCCAATTTGGTAATGAGTCTTTTTGCTTTCCGATTGGCGTAGGAAGGCCGTACGTCACAAGGATGGACGTGTTGGCCGACTAATGGCTGGAGCGTGGGGGCGAGTCATGTGATGGAGCCTCCAGGAATATATTTAAATCACAGTTGGCAACCCTATTTCCAGTGCCTCTATATCCTATTTTACAATCAGAAGGTCAGAACTGTGCACAGCAAGGGCACTGTTACTTAGCGGCGACAAGTGATTTATCTTCAATGAACTATCTTCCTTTTTGGTTGACACTGTTAACACATTGGCACTCCATATGAACCAAAGCCAGTACAGACCTCTTGGGCCAAATGGCCTGTTTCTGTGCTGCAGGTGCCACTAATTCAACAACAGCATCCTTACCCAGTCTGGCCTACACGTGACTCCAGACCCGCAGCAATGTGGTTGACTCTTAACTGCCCCTCTGAAATGGCTGAGCAAGTCTCTCAGTTCAAGGGTAGTTAGGGACGCGGCAACCAATGCCAGCGACGCCCACATCCCATGAAAGAATGAACATTTTTTTTTTGTCCTACTATCTCCTTATGAACTACCACTTGCACCCCAATTGGGAGACGGTGGTTAAGCCACTGGACGAGTAATCCAGGGGACCAGGCTAATGCTCGGAGGACATTGAATTTACAGAGATAGGGAGGGGCGAGGCCGTGGAGGGATTTGACACGAGGATGAGAATTGTGTTAAAAAAAAAAAAATCGAGGTGTTGCTTAACTGGGAACCAGAGTCGGTCAAGTGAGCACAGCGGGTGATGGGTGAACGGGACTTGGAACGAGTAAGGACACAGGCAACATAGCTTTGCATGACCTCAAGTTTACTGAGGTTAGAATGTAGGAGGCCGGCCAGAAGCCTATTGGAATAGTCAAGTCGGGAGGGTTACAGAGGCCGAATTCTTCAGGGGGCTCCTTGCGAGAGCCACCTCCGCCAGCCAGCTCAGGTTTAGCGACAGCGCAACACAGGGCAGCTATTACCTGAAGGCACGACATAGAGACTCACCTGGATGGTGGGCAGGGTTTTGCTTTGTTCCGTCGTGTTCTCTCCAGGGATGCTGCCCGCTGAACGGCCCTCACACTCGTAGCGGAACCTCATGCCCCGCTGCTTTGGTTGCTCCACGATAGCCAATTTGGGCATCTCCTCCTTCACAAAAACGTTGGGGTGCGGGTGGGGGAAGAGCCTGGAGCCCACCCGGGATGCCTCGGCCCTCCTCCCGCCGCGGCTGGCGACTTTCCTCTTCGTGTCCTGCACCCTGTCGTCCCTGCCGACCGGCTGAGGCGGCCCCGCGCCCCTGCCGACCGGCTGAGGCGGCCCCGTGCCCCTGCTGACCGGCTGAGGCGGCCCCGTGCCCCTGCTGACCAGCTGAGGCAGCCCCGCGCCCCTGCCAACTGGCTGAGGCGGCCCCGTGCCCCTGCCGACCAGCTGAGGCGGCCCCGTGCCCCTGCCGACCGGCTGAGGCGGCCCCGCGCCCCTGCTGACCGGCTGAGGCGGCCCTGTGCCCCTGCTGACCAGCTGAGGCTGCCCCGTGGCCCTGCTGACCAGTTGAGGCGGCCCCGTGCCCCTGCTGACCAGCTGAGGCGGCCCCGTGCTCATCGGTATCAGCTCCGGCAGAGACACAGCCCATCCAGGGGTCTGGTTCATAAGTTGGTTCTTGATCTTTCCGATCTGAGGATCGGTGAAATCACAGGGTTGCGGGTTCCTGCTTTCCCCCTCTTCCAGGTCCTTCAGGATAAAGTCATTCAATACGTTCAGATCTGGGGGGAAAAAAAAACAACATAATTGCATTGGAAGCAGTTCAGAGAAGGTTCACTCGATTAATTCCTGAGAAGAAAGGATTTTCTTCTGAGGAGAGGTTGAGTAGGTTGGGCATGTACTCATTGGAGTTGAGAAGAATGAGAGGTGACCTTATTGAAACATATAAGATTCTTAGGGGGCTTGACAGGATAGATGCTGAGAGGCTGTTTCCCCTTGTGGGAGAGTCTAGGACCAGAGGGCATAATCTCAGAGTAAGGGGTCGCCTGTTTAAGACAGAGATGAGTAGGAATTTCTTCTCTCTGAGGGTAGCGAATCTGTGGAATTCTTTACCGCAGAGGGCTGTTGAGGCTGGGTCATTAAGTATATTCAAGGCTGAGATAGACAGATTTTTAATCAGTAAGGGAATCAAGGGTTATGGGGAAAAGGCAGGAAAGTGGAGTTGAGGATTATCAGATCAGCCATGATCTCATTGAATGGCAGAGCAGACTCGATGGGCCGAATGGCCTACTGCTGCTCCCACGTCTTATGGTCTAACAGGT
The DNA here is from genome assembly GCF_964194155.1 of Cetorhinus maximus. Lineage (NCBI taxonomy): Eukaryota > Metazoa > Chordata > Chondrichthyes > Lamniformes > Cetorhinidae > Cetorhinus > Cetorhinus maximus. Next base: position 15,097,679 of record NC_135910.1, on the reverse strand, counting down.
TGGATGCAGAGAGGATGTTTTCCCCTTGTGGGAAAATCTAAAACTAGGGGACACAGTTTAAAAATAAGGGGTCTCCCATTTAAGACGGGGATGAGGAGAATTTCTCTCTCTCAGAGGGTCGTTAGTCTGTGGAATTCTCTTCCCCAGAAAGCAGTGGGGGCTAGGTCATTGAATATATTCAAGGCTGAGTTAGACAGATTGATCGACAAGGAGTGAATGGTTCTAGGGACAGGCAGGAAAAGTGGAGTTGAGGCCACAATCAGATCAGCCATGATCTAACTGAATGACGGAGCAGGCTCGAGAGGCCGAATGGCCTACTCCTGCTCCTAGTTCTTATATAAGTAGCTCAACCAGAGCCCCCTGGATGCCTCTGCAGTCAATGGATGATCCTGGAACTATTTCTACTCTGCATGGATCGGGTAGGGGCGGGGAGTCGAGGAAAATAAGGAGGGGTTACCCGGAAAGCAGGCAGACCATCTTCGAGGGTCATTGTAGAATCCAACCACCATCAATTAAATTGGTAGAATTGAAATTCAATTAATTAATAAATTCATTTAATTAAAAAACTCTGGAATATTGAGCTAGTCTTGGTGATGGTGACCATGAAACTATCAATCATCGATTGTGATAAAAAATCCATCTGGTTCACTAAGGCCCTTTAGGGGAAGGAAATCTGTCATCCTTACCCGGTCTGGCCTACATGTGACTCCAGACCCACAGCAATGTGGTTGACTCTTAACTGCCCTCAAAGGTAATTAGGGATGGGCAACAAATGTTGGCCTTGCCAATGAAACCCACATCCAATGAAAACATTTTTTTTTAAATAAAAAACGTGCAATCATAGAATAGTACCACACAGAGGGAGGCCATTCGGCCCACCAAGTCTACTCTTTTGTAGAGCAATCAGTTAGTCACATTCTTTGGCTCTTTCCCCCTATCCCTGCAATTTCTTTTTTTCCCCAAATCAATCAAATTTCCTATTGAAGGCTAAGATTGAACCTTCCTCCACCACAATTCATTCCAAATCCTAACCACTCACTGTGTAAAAAAAACTTTGGCATCATGTCACCTCTGGCCAATCACCTTAAATCAGTGCCTTCTGGTTCTCTTCAGCCGTTGTAAACAGTTTCTATTTACTGAAACCCTTCATGATTTTAAACGTTTCCATCAAATCTCCTCTTAGCCTTCTATGAACCAAAGGAGAACAACCCCCAGTTACTCCACTCTATGCACATCATTAACCCCGGAACTATTCCGACTGGAGGAACGTTACAACTATTCTCACTGGGGTGGGGGGGGATTGCGGACACCAGCCAGACACCCATATTCCCAACTTCTGCTGGGATCTGCTAACATGATACAGTTAGGCTGGGGGCGTAGGGACGGGAAAAAGGACGGAACATGAGATTTTTTGGACTTATTCTTTTTAATTCTCTTTTGGGATGTGAGCATCACTGGCTGGGCCAGCAATTATTGCCCATCCCTAATTACCCTTGAGAAGGTGGTGGTGAGCTGCCTTCTTGAACCGCTGCTGTCCATGTGTAGGCACACCCGCAGTGCTGTTAGGGAGGGAGTCCCAGGATTTTGACCCAACGACAGTGAAGGAACGGCCGATATATTTCTAACGGACGGTGAGTGACTTGGAGGGGAACTTCCAGGTGGTGATGTTCCCATGTGTCTGCTGTCCTTGTCCTTCTAGATGGTGGAGTCTGTGGGTTTGGAAGGTGCTGTCGAAGAAGTCTTGGTGAGTTGCTGCAGTGCATCTTGTAGATGGTACACACACTGCTGCTACTGTGCATCGGTGGTGGAGGGAGTGAATGTTTGTGGATGGGGTGCCAATCAAGCGGGCTGCTTTTTTGTGGATGGTGTCCAGCTTCTTGAGTATTTCACACTCACCCAGGGGAGTGGAGAGGGTTCCATCACACTCCTGACTTGGGTCAGGTGGATGTTGGACAGGCTTTGGGGAGTCAGGAGGTGAGTTACCCGCCTCAGAATTCTGACTGACTCTACGACTCACTGACTTAACAGCTGGACCGTGTGTGGAAAATAACTGTTCTTCCAGATCTAATGAGGAATTCCTCCAGATGTATGGGTACTCACCGAAATTCTGGTCCTGCTGTATTGATCCACTGGCACCTGGGAGAGAGAGGAAAAAGAAACAGGATAAATTAATGATATAAAGTCATCCACACCATGACAGCTGAGATAGGGGAGTCTCTGCCATTGATCACAACAGGAGGGTTCTGGAGACAGCAGAACGTTGGGCCTTATAGGAACATTTTCTACAGATTGCCCTCACCCTCCCTCACCAGGGATAAAAAAATAAAACAGTCCCACGTTTCTTCCAGAAATGCGTCTAATTGTCTCAGACAGTCTCCATTATCACACCACAACAGGTTTACACAGCTGTATTGTTCCATAGGACATTCCTTGCTGGCCTGATTTCACACGGAGTGGAAACACCCAACATTGACCAATCGGACCAAATAGCTGGATTTTCTGCCCTCAGTTCCATGTAAATTGATTAAGATTTAACCTGTTTCACCTGCTATTTCAATCCTTCACCAGTCAACCATTTGCTTGGATTATACTCCAAGTCAACTCACGTATACAGTCTTGAAGTATTAATCCCCCACTATCAACATCCTGGGGGCTACCGTTGACCAGAAACTGAACTAGACCAGCCATATAAACACTGTGGCTACAAGAGCAGGTCAGAGGCTAGGAATAGTGCGACGAGTAACTCACTTCCAGACTACCCGAAGCCCGTCCAGCATTTGTAAGGCACAAGTTAGGAGTGTGGTGGAATACTCCCCACTTGCCTGGGTGAGTGCAGCTCCCACAACACAAGAAGCTTGACACTATCTAGGACAAAGTAGCCCGCTTGATTGGCACCCCATCACAAACATTCACTCCCTCCACCATTGACGCACAGTAGCAGCAGTGTGTGTACCATCTACAAGATGCACTGCAGGAACTCACCAAGTCTCCTTAGACAGCACCTTCCAAATCCATGACCACTACCACCTAGAAGGACAAGGACAGCAGATACATGGGAGCACCATCACCTGGAAGTTCTCCTCCAAAACATTTACCAACCTGACTTGGAAATATATCGGCCGTTCCTTCACTGTCGCTGGGTCAAAATCCTGGAACACCCTTCCTAACAGCACTGTGGGTGTACCTACACCACATGGACTGCAGCGGTTCAAGAAGGCAGCTCACCACCACCTTCTCAAGGGGCAATTAGTAATGGGCAATAAACGCTGGGTCTAGCCAGAAATGCTCACATCCCATGAATATTTTTTTTTAAAAAAGCGTGTAAACGATGTCCCTTTTCCAAGACAAAACAAAACTCGACTTCCTTACTCTTTGCTCGAGATTATAATTCCTGACGCTTGGAATCACCGTTCATTCTTGGACTCTGTTCTCTCCTTGACCCCAACCGCACACAAATTAAACTGTATTTTACCCAAATTCTCACCCCGCACAGCCACACGCAGACAGGTCAGCGAGCATCAGAGGAAGCCAGGCCTCGCACCGCAAAGCACTCGAAGCGGGGGGAGGGAATCGTCTTCACACAGAAATGCCCCCTTGTGTGTGGAGCCTCCAGCAGGCTAGGCTGCTCTGTCCCACAGTCTTGCTCAGTCAGGGACTGAACCAGCCAGGCTGTGGACCTCGTTAAAACACCACAGGAACAGGAAGAGAAACTCGGGAATGTGCTGCAACCCACGCCAAGCTTAAGAGCAGAGTAATTCCCCCCGCTAGCAGAAACTGGAGCCAATAATTCCCCTCTTTCACCCCCACCCTCCATCACAGGCCGACCCCACCTCCCTCCCACCGCCCCCCCACCACTTCTTGGTGGCGAGCTGGTGTGTGCAAGCTTCCTCAGAAAAAGGAAGTGCTCCGACACACATTTTCTGCCAGGACCATCTGGCTAGCTTCCTCCCCAAGTCACAAAGTCAGGGAGAAGTGGTGTACAAATGGCTTCCTGAGTCAGAAGCAACTGATACCATGACGTCTTTGAACGGTCTTTGTCAGTCGTCGATGTCAACGTCATCGGGCAGGGGCCGGGACCCACTTGAAGGTCAAGAAGCCACAATCTCTGCTGAGTGGGGCTTCCAGCAGAGAAGGTGGGGGGTTGGAGGGGGGGGGTTAGGGGAAAGAGTAGGGCAACGTCAAGTCATGCTACCGAGTAGTCTCCAACTTTCCCCAATGGCAAAAGGGCACCGTTCAGAGCCACATCAAACCCTGCCTGCTGCCGAATTCGATCGTAAGAATCAGAAGAAATCGGAGCAGGAGGAGGCCATTCAGCCCGTCGAGCCTGCGCCACCATTCAATAAGATCACAGCTGATTGGATTGTGGCCTCAACTCCACTCTCCTGCCTATCCCCCCCCCCCCCCAATAACCCTTGACTCCCTTGTCGATCAAAAATCTGTTGAAATCGGCCGTGAGAAAAAAAAACTCAATAACCCAGCCTCCACTGCTCTCTAGGGAAGAGAATTCCAACGACCCCGGGAGAAGAAATTCCTCCTCATCTCAGTCTTAAATGGGAGACCCCTTATTTTGAAACTTTGTCCCCTCCTTCTAGATTCTCCCACGAGGGGAGATGTCCTCTCAGCAGCTATCCTGTCGAGCCCCCTCAGAATCTTATGTTTCAATAAGATCACCTCTCATTCTTCTAAACTCCAATGGGTACAGGCCCAACCTGCTCAACCTTTCCTTGTAAGGCAATCCCTTCAAGCTTGTAAACCTCCTTCCAAGGCAACTTTGTTTTTCTTTATTCTTTCATGGGATGTGGGCGTCGCTGGCAAGGCCAGCATTTGTTGCCCATCCCTAATTGCCCTTGAACTGAGTGGCTTGAGTGGCCCTTCTTCAGAGGGCAGTTAAGACTCAACCACATTGCTGCAGGTCCGGAGTCACATGTAAGCCCGACCGGGTAAGGACGGCAGATTTCCTTCCCTAAAGGGCACTAGTGAACCAGATGGGTTTTTACACCAGTCAACGATGGTCGCCATGACTGAGGCTAGCTTCCAATTCCAGATTCTATTCACTGAAGTTAAATTCTAGCAGCTGCCGTGGTGGGATTTGAACCCGTATCCCCAGGGCATTCGCCTGGGCCTCTGGATTACTGGCCCAGTGACATTCCCTCTACGCCACCGTCTCCCCAGATGGTAGAATTGGCATTAGGGAAGAGAAGGGTAGGAAGGGACTCTCACCACGATCACTGTCCAATGAAGTTACCAACCCTCCAGTATTGACCAGAACTCTTCAGGAATTAAAAAGTGATTTTCCAAGATGCTAGCACAGCCCAGGAGAGAGAGAACAACAACATACTCATAGGGTGGTTAAAAAAAACCCTGTAATTATTTCCCCCCATTTTCTTTGAAGACTTATTAATTATAAAATGGTTGGATTTAAGATAGGATTACAAAGGCTGTTTGACTCGTGGACAGCGTTATCCAATCAGGATTTGGAAGGCTGCCTGCCATCCAATCATTGAAGCAGAGCCGCTGTTAAGGCAGCAGCCAATTTGCGCACAGGCAGCTCCTACAAACGACAAGGCGGTAAATGACCCAATTCGTCATTCCTTAGCAACGTTGCGGCTGCCTGTAGCTACTCCCAGCGAGAGGGCCGCCGTCAGGGCGGGTCTCGCTCATCCGTCCTACGCCGTCCTCTCACACACACCCACTGTAGCTCGTCTGCGACCTCCCTGTGACCTCCGTCATCCAACTACGCCTAAGTCGACCCCTCTTCCCGCTGCCCTCCACAAGAGATCTCTTCAGCTTTACACCTCTGATCAAATGGCTGAAATACTGACGTTTCCTTTTCTGGATGTCACTTTTCTTTTTGAAAAAAAAAGAGTTCTTTCTGCACTTGCTATTTCAAGCACCCCTTCATTTGTCTCATTGTCTGCACATGGAATTTTAAGCAGGTTCCTCATAATCCACGGCCTCTACTTTCCTCTGCAGACCTTTGCTTATCGTCCAAGTGACGTTGAGGGAGGGGTAAATATTGATTGAGAGCACAGCTGACAAGAGGCAAAAATTTCAGAAGATCAATCCTATTGAATATATAGCAGAGCATTTTCAAGGGGCCAAATGGCCTACTCCAGCTCCTATCCCTTGCGGGAGGGAGAACAAAAAGGAACGAGTGGCTGCTAATTGGACCAGCAAGTAACTTAACTAAGTACCTGAAGCTGCCAAGTGTTTTTAGACAAACTCACAAAGGTTTCGTCATATGACCAATCACCTCCAAATACCACACAAGCAACACTGCCGCCCCCCTCTTCCTCTTAGTTTTTATAGCTAATAAACAAAAAAGCGTTCAATGAGAGAAAAAAAGCTCTTATTTTTCTGTAAACGGTCCTGTGGTTTTTCTCCCGAATCGTTGGCAGCATAGTCATAAGGACGTAGAATGAGTACTGTCAGCCCATCGAGTCCATGCCGGCTCTCTGTAGAGCAACCCCAATCAACCCCATTCCCTTGCCCTGTTCCCCTTAGCTCTGGAAGTTCATTCCCTTCAAGGGTCCATCCAATTTCCTTTTGAAATCATTCAATGTCTCTGCTTCCAGCACCCTCGTGGGCAGAGAGTTCCAGGCCATTACCAAGCATTGCATAAAAAAGTTCCTTCTTCACCCAACCCACCCCCGCCACCCCTCCCTCTCTCCCTCCAGCCTGTACCTCTTGCCCAAAACCTTAAAGCTGCAGCCCCCTCATCCTCGTACCACCAGTGAACAGGAACAGTTTGTCTACCTTTTCCAGACCTCTCATCACCTTGTACACCTCTCTCAAATCTCAGTGAGTACAACCCTCAGCTTCTCCTGCCTAACCTTGTAGGTAAAATCCCTCATCCTCGGGACCATTCTGCACCCACTCAGGGACCCTCGGATCCCTCCTAAAGCGTGACGATCAGAACTGGATGCAGTTCTCTAGTTGTGGCCTAACCAGAGCTTAGTTTCCGAGGAGATTAATCTTTCATTCCTGGAGGCTCCAGCATAATCCTGGAGGGTTGGCAACCTTAACAGAAGTGCAAGAGTCGGAATGTTTCAACTTAAGTGCAGAACTTGAATCTTGCTGAAAAAGAGAGACACGTTGCTATAGTTTTTCATCTTGCACTCACCAGGACAAACGCAAGAATGCAAAATTTCAAACAATCGCAGCAACTTAAACTATAGGAGAGAAGGGTGCTGATTGGTTGGCAAGTCAATTCCAGTTGGCCACGGTGTTGCCATGGAGAAAGCAACAGGGAATGATAGGCTCCCCAGGCTCCCGGGTAATTCAAAAAAGGTGCAAGGCTTGAACATATTCCTTTTGTTTGCAGAGAATGGGTCCCTGCATATGAGTGTATGTCCCTTCTAGCAAGTGTAAATGAGCCATGTTATGAACTTGACTGATTATATTTAATTGGTTGTTAGTGTAGCTATTAGCACACTCAGGATTGTTCAGCAAGTGCTGCCCAATCGCAGAATCACATCTAACAGTAGACATTTTGTTCCGGGTTTTCAAGAATGGGCTGGTTGAGTGTGATCAGCATTAAGGGGCAGAGGAGCCATTTTGCACATAAGCATGAAAAAGGAGAATGATTGGTTAATAACTATTCACATTTATATGGCGCCTTTAACATAGAAAGTGTCCCTCAGGAGCATTAGCAGACAAAATTTGATACTGAGCCACGTAAGGAGATGTTAGGACAGATGACCAAAAGCTTGGCTCAAAGAGATGGGCTTTAAGGAGTGTCTTAAAGGAGAAGGGACAGAGAGAGGGAGACGGGCCGAAAGGCTTAGGGGATGGAATTCCCACACTTAGGGCCCAGGCTGCCGAAGGTACGGCCTCCAGTGGTGGAGCACTGATAGCTAGGATGCTGAAGGAGCCAGAATTAGAGGAGCGCAGAGATTCGGTCAAGTTTGTAGGGCCGGAGAAGATTACAGCAGTACAGAGGGGAAGGGGCCATGGATGGATCTGAGAGCGAGGATGAGAATTTTAAAAAGCAAAGCATTGCCAGATCAGGAGTTAGTGTAGGTCAGCAAGCACAGGGGGGTGGTGTGTGAATGGAGCTTGGCGTGGTTTTGATCAGTATTGACCAGGACGCCAAGGTGGACCCCCTAGTAGAACAGTGGTGGCAGTCTGTGGAACCAGGCTAAAGCAAGGAGTCAGTACTGCTAGGGTAAGAGGAGAGGAGGTGCGTGGAGAGAAACACAGTCACCCAAAGATCAGTGGATTTGCAAAGGAGGAATAGGATCATGACAGTGCGGACAAAAAAAGATCTGCAAGAGAAAAAATCAATTATTGAAACGTACAAGATTCTGAGGGGGCTTGATAGAGTAGATGCTGAGAGGATCTTTCCCCTCGTGGGGGAATCTAGAACTGGGCAGCACAGTCTCAAATTAAGGGATCTTACATGTAAGATGGAGATGAGGAGGAATTTCTTCTCTCAGAGGGTTGTTAGTCTGTGGAATTCTGTCCTCCAGAGAGCAGTGGGAGGCTGGGTCATTAAATATATTCAAGGCTGAGTTAGGCAGGTTTTTGATTGATAAGGGAGTCAAGGGGTTATGGGGGGGGGACAGTCAGGAAAGAGGAACTGAGGCCACAGTCATATCAGCCATGACCTTACCGAATGGCAGAGCAGGCTCCGAAGGGCTGAATGGCCTTCTCCTGCACCTACTTCCTACGTTAGACAAGAGGTTGGACCGAGAGAGATTTCGATCAGGTTTGACTAATAGGCCAAGATGCTGTCATCTTTTCTCTCAGCTTTCAGTAGTTGAGGTGGCTTGCTCTAAAGGCTCTCCCTGGTCTAAAAATAACAGCAGGAGGCGGGTCTCACCATCCTGTGACTCACTTCGGCTTTTGAGAGAGAGAGAGAGACCCGATTAAGTTAGTACATCGACCGCAAAGGAATCAAGAAATCAATCGGGCAAAGATGACAAACACGTTTGTTCCCAAACAGTGAAACATCGCCAAGGGTCCAGCAGCTTTGCCGAGCCACCTCCAGAAACCATTTAAAAGGTTGACCAGAACGCGAAGGAGCAGCTTATACTATAAAATTTCTCCACGGCGCGATAATGCTTCAGAAAACTTCGGCAACTCCAAGCAGACGTGCGTCTCCCCTTTAAATCGGTGCTTGCCCCACAGTGAATCGGTCAAGACTGACGCAGCGTCTCTGAGCGCTACGTTCGCCCATCATCCCACCTCTGACGTTATCCCGATATTCTGCGCTCTGCCTTTTACAATCTCTTGAACGGGCCTCTGAGCGCCACACTGGCAAGCAGGGGAAAAATAACCGCCCCGTTGAAACATGAAAACTCTGATCCCACTGTCGCCCTCGCCATTCAAAACAAAAACTTCAATGCTTTGCGCAGAGAGGGTGAACAGGAAACCAGAGGGAGGGAGGGGGGAAAAAAAAAATCACTTCCAGGATACATTCCCGCTCTCCGTTGTTACTTTGGCAGATGGGTAGAAGTTGGGACTGTTCTCCTTGGCGCAGAGAAGTTTGAGAGGAGATTTGGTGGAATCAGGAGGAGCCCGGACAGGGTAGATAGGGAGAAACCGTTCCCCATCGGTGGAAGGACAGAGAAAAGAGAGAGGGCACCGATTTAAGATAATTGGCAAAAAGAAAAAAAAGCAACAGGGACAGGAGGAGAAACTTTTATCACGCAGCGAGCGGTTGGGATCTGGAATGCGGGGCTCCCCGAAAGGGTGGTGGAGGCAGATTCGAGCAGGGCATCGGAGAGGGGGGGGGAGAATTGGATTATCATCCGAAAAGGAAAAACATGCAGGACTTGCAGGAAAATGGCATTAGAGTGAATTGCTCCTGCGGAGAGCGGGCGCAGACATGGGCTGAATGGCCTCCTCAAGCGCTGCAACGATTCTGTGCTCATCCCTGGGCTGGTTCTGCCCCTCAGAGCAAAGGCTCTAAAAGGCACATGCCAACCTGGCAGCATCAAAGCACAGCCGTTCAGCAGGCTCAAGTTCGCCCACGAGTGAGACATCACGGGAGGTCTATCGACGTATAAATAAAATTCTTGTGTTCGGCACATGTCCAGGAACCACACGTCAGACGTCACCAGCCCAGATACCGACTTTCTACGTGTCCTATTTTGCTGCTACTCAGAAGAGTTTTTCTGTCAGAGAGCAAGCCCTCGCCCCAAAATTGTTACAGCTGCCCTCTGACTGACTTCAGCAGTTTTGCAGGTAATAGCAGTTCACATTTACCTAGTAAAAGCGATGCCTTCAACAGCAAAAGCCAATTGTCACCCATTTCTGTTGCATTTACAGCACAGAAACAGGCCATTCTGCACAATCGCTCCATGCTGTTGTTTATGTCACACATGGGGCCTCCTCCCACTATTCATCTCACGTCAACAGCATATCCTGTTAGTTCTTTCTCGCTCGTGTGCTTCTCTAGCTTCCCATAAACGCGTCTACACGATAAGCCTCAAACACTCCACACGGGAGCAAGTTCCACATTCTCACCACTCTCTGGGTAAAAGAGGTTTCTCCTGAATTAATATCAGTGATGATCTTATATTCTAGGGACGGTGACCTCAGGTTGATCTTTCGTACAGTGTCAGTGCTCCACTCCCTTACATCGGTGCCTCAATTTCAAAACACATGCAAACTACAGCCTTCTGTCTTTTAAGTAGCTTGCAGGCTGCACTACTGTCTGTTTGTAAATCTCCCTCCTGACACACACAACACCCAGTCTCCACTGACCATCCCAGGACTCATCCCTTCTGTGGAATTCCAGCCCCTGTCTCGTTGCTACAGGATGGGTGAGGGGGGAATGGGATGAGCAAGGGAGGGTTGGGAAAGAGAAGAGATCCACCTGGAAAGGACCAATACCAGAGGGCAGATCAGTCAGTAACAAACATCAAACTCAGCCAACATGTAGTGGGAGGGAAGAGACACACAGGGGCCTGGGGAGGGGGCTGGGGGACTGTGACAGGCAGACACACAGGGGCCTGGGGAGGGGGCTGGGGGACCGTGACAGGCAGACACACAGGGGCCTGGGGAGGGGGCTGGGGGACCGTGACAGGCAGACACACAGGGGCCTGGGGAGGGGGCTGGGGGACCGTGACAGGCAGACACACAGGGGCCTGGGGAGGGGGCTGGGGGACCGTGACAGGCAGACACACAGGGGCCTGGGGAGGGGGCTGGGGGACCGTGACAGGCAGACACACAGGGGCCTGGGGAGGGGGCTGGGGGACCGTGACAGGCAGACACACAGGGGCCTGGGGAGGGGGCTGGGGGACCGTGACAGGCAGACACACAGGGGCCTGGGGAGGGGGCTGGGGGACCGTGACAGGCAGACACACAGGGGCCTGGGGAGGGGGCTGGGGGACCGTGACAGGCAGACACACAGGGGCCTGGGGAGGGGGCTGGGGGACCGTGACAGGCAGACACACAGGGGCCTGGGGAGGGGGCTGGGGGACCGTGACAGGCAGACACACAGGGGCCTGGGGAGGGGGCTGGGGGACCGTGACAGGCAGACACACAGGGGGCTGGGGGACCGTGACAGGCAGACACACAGGGGGCTGGGGGACCGTGACAGGCAGACACACAGGGGGCTGGGGGACCGTGACAGGCAGACACACAGGGGGCTGGGGGACCGTGACAGGCAGACACACAGGGGGCTGGGGGACCGTGACAGGCAGACACACAGGGGGCTGGGGGACCGTGACAGGCAGACACACACGGGGCTGGGGGACCGTGACAGGCAGACACACAGGGGGCTGGGGGACCGTGACAGGCAGACACACAGGGGGCTGGGGGACCGTGACAGGCAGACACACAGGGGGCTGGGGGACCGTGACAGGCAGACACACAGGGGGCTGGGGGACCGTGACAGGCAGACACACAGGGGGCTGGGGGACCGTGACAGGCAGACACACAGGGGGCTGGGGGACCGTGACAGACAGACACACAGGGGGGTGGTGGAGTGACAGACAGACACACAGGGGGGTGGTGGAGTGACAGACAGACACACAGGGGGGTGGTGGAGTGACAGACAGACACACAGGGGGTGGGGGGGAGTGACAGACAGACACACGGTGGGGGGACTTGCAGACTGACACACAGGGGGTGGGGGAGTGTTGCAGACTGACACACGGGGGGGTGGGGGAGTGACAGACAGACACACAGGGGGGGGTGGGGGAGTTGCAGACTGACACACGGCAGGGGGAGGGGGGGGGAGTGACAGACAGACACGGTGGGGGGTGGGGGAGTTGCAGACTGACACACGGGGGGGGGGGTGGGGGAGTGACAGACAGACACACGGGGGGGGGGGGGGGAAGTGACAGACAGACACACGGGGGGGGTGGGGGAAGTGACAGACAGCCAAGGGGGGTGGTGGAGTGACAGACAGACACACGGGGGGGGGGGGGGGGGTGGGGGAGTGACAGACAGACACACGGGGGGTGGGGAGTGACAGACAGACACACAGGGGGGGGTGGGGGGGAGTGACAGACAGACACACAGTGGGGGGGGGGGCGGGGGGGAGTGACAGACAGACACACAGTGGGGGGGGGGGGGAGTGACAGACAGACACACGGGGGGGGGAGGGGGGGGGGGCGGGGGGGAGTGACAGACAGACCCACAGTGGGGGGGGTGGGAGAGGTGCAGACTGACACAGGGTGGGGGTGGGGGAGTGACAGACAGACACACGGTGGGGGGGGGGAAGTGACAGACAGACACACAGGGGGGGGGGGGGAGTGACAGACAGACACACGGGGGGGGGGGGGAGTGACAGACAGCCAAGGGGGGTGGGGGAGTGACAGACACACAGTGGGGGGGGGCGGGGGGGAGTGACAGACAGACACACAGTGGGGGGGGGGGGGGGAGTGACAGACAGACACACAGTGGGGGGGTGGGGGAGTTGCAGACTGACACAGGGTGGGGCACAGGCAGACAGACAGGGTGAGAAAGACAGTGACCGATAAACAGGATGGGGTTGGGGGGGGGGGGGGACACCCACCTGTGGAGCCTTGTCGCCCCGGGAACTGCTCCTGCTCTTTGCCCTTCATTGCTGCTGCCTGTGCTGGTGTCTGTGGCTCCGTCCGCCGCGCCTCTCTGTTTATTTCAGTTTCTCTTTTTTTTTGTTACTTCTCTGGAAATTCCCAGGCGGAGCTCGCGCTCTGATTGGGCCGCAGCGCCCGCGCGCGCGCCGTGGGGAGGGAGGGGAACCCCCTCCCGGCACCAGCACCAGCTTCAGCGCGGGGCCGAGCACGTGACGCGGCCCGAGTGACGCGACCGCGCGAGAGAGCTCCGGCCATGAGCCCGCTGCAGAAGCCGGGGCTGGATCCTCACTCAGGAGGCGGATCGAAGCAAAAGCAAAAGCCCGGAGTGGATCAGGAGCCAAGATCCGGATCCACCCCCAGCCACAAGCTGTGGCTGCGGCGGCGAAAGGGTTAATCAGACTGGCCCACGCCCGTCGCACTGTAACAAATGCCTAAAAAAAAAACACTACTGAATAACTTTTGTTGTAGGCAACCTATATTTTAAACTACAAAGAGGAACATCTCCCTTTTATACTCATCACCCATGGCACTCTCCACAGAATTACAGTCCTTATAGCCAACAATCCACAGTTGCTCCCAACTTCCAGTGGGTTCCCGTGTCCCTGTTTCGCTGAGTAGTGACTTTGAGTGATCGTCTCCTCAATTTGCATTCCTCAGTTTGCAGAGAGTTTCTTAAATCCACCACAGTCTGTAAAGCGTTGCACATTTGGTTCTCCTTCCCCCCCCTGGCCTTGCCAGGACAAATCCTTTGATGGTTGCCGGATGCACCCCTTTAACTAGAACTGCCTCCCTCCCACATCTGGCTGTGGTGAATTGCAAAGCCAAGCAGCCTCTTCTCCCTGATGACGACACAGAACTGCTACCTGCCTGTGATATTCACTGATATGCAGGGAAGCCTGTAACCTGATCTCAAAAATGGCTTCCTCTGCCCTCTTCCCCACGGCAATATGAAACCCATTACCCTTGCATCCAAGTAGAAATGATAATTAGCTATCCCTGACTCCAACTCTCTTCCATCGTAGAGTAAATGGACTATTTACAGCACAACTGTTTACAGCCCAGTACCTACAACACTTTTCTGGGACTTTGGTGGACTCAGTCTACTCATTGTAAACTCAGAGGCTGCTGCCATTGACTCCGAGCCTAAATACCTTGCACCTTCTTCTAAGAAAAACAATCTAATCCTTCCTTTGATCTCTCACAACCAGGCTGACTGCTAGGCAGATGGCAGAATAGGTCATATGACCCCCTTCATTTACCCCCAATTTAAATCGACAGAGCAAAATATAATAATCTTATAAATGTCATCAATGTAACAGCTTGCTGTGTGCAAATTGGCAGCCATGATTCATACATTGCAACACCGACTGCACTTCAAAGATTGACTGTAAAGCGCCTCAGGACGTTCTGAGATTGTGAAAGGCACTAAATAAATGCACGTGAAGCTACCACAGTCCTTCCCGATGGATTGTCAGGCTGCCCCATCAGCTGCCCCCTGTCAGCCTGGTTCCACCGCTGTTCAGGAACAGGTAGCGGGCCTCAGACCAAGCCTGTCGACAGGAGGTTCCTACTTGGACCCCGACAGCGCAAAACTATCCACATCACGGGGGAAAAAAAACAATCACACCAAACCGAAACCCAGAACTCCACCAGGCTTCGGTATCGGTTCCCTCTCTCAAACAACAGTACTCTCTGTGAAATGATGAATAATATCACAACTAAAAGTGACGCATTAGGGATTCTCTCCATTGCTGTGTTATACAGTTTGTAGGATGAAAAGACCCCCTTGACAGAGGGATGGTTATGTATATGCAACTGATCATCTTTCATTTTTACTCATCTATAGCTCTCTGGGACCTGCAGTGTGGTTAGTCAGGGAGTTCCAGGATTTTGACCCAGTGACAGTGAAGGAACAGCGATATAGTTCAAGTCAGGAGGGTGTGTGGAACTTGCAGGTGGTGGTGTTCCCATGCATCTGCTGCCCTTGTCGTTCTAGCTGGTGGAGGTCACAGGAGAGGTTGGAACTGTTTTCCTTGGAGGAGAGAAGGTTGAGAGGAGATTTGATAGAGGTGTTTAAAATCAGGAGGGGTCTGGTCAGAGTAGACACAGGTTTAAGGTAATTGGCGAAAAAAGCAGTGGCGACAGGAGGAGAAACTTTTTCACGCAGCGAGTGGTTAGGATCTGGAAAACGCTGCCTGAGAGTGTGGTGGAGGCAGGTTCAATCGATGCTTTCAAGAGGGAATTAGACTGTTATCTGAAAAGGAAGAATGTACAGGGTTATGGGGGGAAATGGAGGAATGGCACTAGGATTGCTCCTTTGGAGAGCCAGCACAGACACAACGGGCCAAATGGCTGCCTTCTGTGCTGCAACAGTTCTCTGATTCTGTTTAGGAGGTATACCTTGCAGGCGGTGCACACTGCTGCCACTGTGTGTCGGTGTTGGAGGGGGTGCCGATCAAGCAGGGCTGCTTCGTCCTGGATGGTGTCGAGCTTCTTGAGTGCTGTTGGGAGCTGCACTCACCCAGGCAAGTGGAGAGTATTCCATCACACTCCTGCCTTGTGCCTTGTAGATGATGGACAGGCTTTGGGGAGTCAGGAGGTGAGTTACTCTCTGCAGAATTCTCAGCCTCTGACCTGCCCTAGTGGTCACAGTGTTTATGTGGCTGGTCCAGTTACGTTTCTGGTCAACTGTTACTGTTGTTCAAAGCTCTTTATCTCCCGTCTCTGCTGAGGTATGTTTTCCGCTTTCGGTACAATTTGCACCAAACATTTCTCCCATTTTGAAAAGTGCTTTGTCTCCCTGAGTTTCCCCTCATGCTCAGTGCTAATCGCCAAATGCAAACCCTGCCATTATTTACTGCCACCAGGCAGCAGCTTAAAATATACACTTTTTGTCTTAAATTTGGCTTTCAGAATTTCCCTCCATATGTTTCAAAGTGGCAATTTGGTGAGTTTTGTTTAAAACAAAGGAAAATAAGTTTATCTCAAAAAACAAGCGGTTTTAAATAGCATATCTATGTGACATCTTCTGCTTTAGTTGTGTCGGCCTCACAGATTAATATCCACATTCCGCCATCATTTATATGGATAGCACCATCTCTCTCTCTCTCTCTCTCTCGAAATGAGGAGGACACTCACCATCGAGTACATCCCAAGAATGGCAAGAATATGCGTGTGGAGTCTTTTAACATGGAGGGGCTCTCGCACTGCAACTACGGCACGATTCTGGCTGATCAGGAGACTCTCCCTCTCTCACCTAAGATAAAGGCAAAATGCTGCAGATGCTGGAAATCTGAAACAAAAACAGAAAGTGCTGGAAACACTCAGCAGGTCTGACAGCATCTGTGGAGAGAAAGACAAGAGTTAATGTTTCGACTCCGTATGACTCAAAGAAGAGTCTGAAGAAGAGTCATAGGGACTCGAAATGTTAACTCTTGTCTTCCTCTCTGCAGATGCTGTCAGGCCTGCTGAGTTATTCCAGCATTTTTTTGTCTTTGCTCCCACTCTTACCGCCCGCCATTGGCCTGTGTTGGAAGGATTTGCAGGTTGATATTCAACCTGTTTGGCTGCGTTATGAATGCACCTCCTTTGACCATCAAGTCCTGGAGTTGGAGCTACCACTGCACCACAAGACATCCCACACAGAACACAAGCTAAACCAGTCATGACCTCCTGAGATGGTAGTCCTGATAATGAAAACTTACAAATGGAAATAGGGCTGTCTTGTGGCGCAGTGGGTAGCGTCCCTACCTCTGGGCCAGAAGCTCCAGTCAAGTCCCACTTCAGGACTTGATGGACATGGAAGGTGTAACACAGCCAAACAGGTGGATTATCAGCCTGTAAATACCTTCCAATACGCCTGATAGGATCGCTTCCTGGTCAGCCATACTGTCGAAGGCAACGGCAAACTACTGCTGTACTGTGCCAAGCATAATCATGGACCAATCCAATGGAAGTCCATGGTTGCCAATGCCCTCTCAGGGCCCGGGATCTGGAGGAGGAGGATAAATAGAAATAACCTAAAGATGGGTCTTAAAGATTTCAAGTTGTGACTACCCCCTTTGGGGAAGAAAGATCGCAGTCATCGAGGTCTACAGCACAGAAAAAGGCCCATCGTGTCTGCGCCAGTCAAACAAGTACCCAACTATTCTAATCCCATTTTCCAGCACTAGGCCCATAGCCTTGTATGCCATGGCATCGCAAGTGCACATCCAAATACTTCTTAAATGTTATGAGGGTTTCTGCCTCTACTACCCTTTCAGGTAGTGAGTTCCAGATTCCCACCACCCTCTGGGTGAAAAAATTCTTCCTCACATCCCCTCTAAACCTCCTGCCCCTTACCTTAAATCTATGCCCCCTGGTTATTGATCCCTCCACCAAGGGGAAAGGTTCCTTCCTGTCTACCCTATCTATGCCCCTCATAATTTTATACACCTCAATCACGTCACCCCTCAATCTCCTCTGCTCCAGGGAAAATAACCCCAGTCTATCCAATCTCTCCTCCTAACTAAAACTCTCCAGCCCAGGCAACATCCTGGTAAATCTCCTCTGCACTCTCTCTAGTGCAATCACATCCTTTCTATAATGCGGATTCCAGAACTGCCCGCAATACTCTAGCTGTGGCCTAACCAGTGTTTTATACAGTTCCAGCATAACCTCCCTGCTCTTATATTCTATGCCTCGGCTAATAAAGGCAAATATCCCATATGCCTTCTTAACCACCTTATCTACCTGTCCCGCTACCTTAAGGGAGTGGTGGACATGCACACCAAGGTCCCTCTGATCCTCGGTACTTCCCAGGGTCCTACCATTCTTCGTGTATTCCCGTGCCTTGTTTGTCCTGCCCAAGTGCATCACCTCACACTTATCCGGATTAAATTACATTTGCCACTGATCAGCCCATCTGACCAGCCCATCTATATCCTCCTGTAATCTAAGACTATCTTCCTCACTATTTACCACCCCACCAATTTTTGTGTCATCCGCGAACTTACTGATCAACTCTCCTACATTCAAGTCCAAATTGTTTATATATACCACAAACAGCAAGGGACCCAACACCAGTCCATGTGGAACCCCACTGGACACAGGCATCCAGTCACAAAGACACCCCTCGACCATCACCCTCTGCTTCCTGCCACTCAGCCAATTCTGGATCCAATTTGCCAAATTGCCTTGGATCCCATGGGCTCTTACCTTTGTTATCAGTCTCCCATGCAGGACCTTATCAAAAGCCTTGCTGAAGTCCAAGTAGACTACGTCAAATACATTGCCCTCATCCAGACACCTGGTCACCTCTTCGAAAAATTCAATCAAATTGCTCAGACATGACCTCCCTTTAACAAAACCATGCTGACTGTCCTTGGTTAATCCCTGCCTCTCCAAGTGTAGATAAATTCAGTCCCTCAGAATTGCTTCCAATAGTTTCCCCACCACTGAGGTTAGACTGACTGGCCTGTAGTTCCCTGGTTTATCCCTTCTTCCCTTCTTGAATAACACTACCTCCAGTCCTCTGGCACCTCTCCTGTGGCCAGAGAGATATTGAAAATTATTGCCAACGCCCCTGCTATCTCCTCCCTTGCCTCACTCAACAGCCTGGGATACATTTCATCCGGGCCTGGAGATTTATCTACTTCTAAGCCTGCCAGACCACTTAGAACCTCCTCCCTTTCTATGCTAATTTCTTTAATTATATCACAGTCCTTCTGCCTGATTTCCATACCCACGTCATCCCTCTCACTTGTGAACACCGACACAAAGTATTAATTTAGAACCCTACTTACATTTTCCGGCTCCACACACAAATTGCCACTATGGTCCTTAATGGTCCCTAATCTTTCCTTAGTTATCCTCTTACTGTTAATGTACTTGTAAAATAGCTTTGGATTTTCCTTTATTTCACCTTCCAATGTTTTTTCATGCCCCCTTTTTGCTCTCCTAATTTCCTTTTTAGGTTCCCCCCTACACATTCTATATTCCTCTAGGGCTTCCGCTGTTTTGAGCCCTCGGTATCTGCCATAAGCCTCCCTTTTTCTCTTTATCCAATCCTATATATCCCTCGACATCCAGGGTTCCCTGGATTTGTTGGTCCAGCCCTTTGTCTTTACTGGAATATGTTGGCCCTGTACTCTCCCTATTTCCTTCTTGAATGAGTCCCACTGCTCTGACGCAGATTTGCCTAAACGTAGCTGCTCCCAGTCCACTCTGGCCAAATTATATCTGATCTTATTAAAATTGGCCTTCCCCCAATTTAGAACTCTGATTTCTGGCCCATCCTTGTCCTTTTCCATAACAACCTTGAATCTAACGGAGTTATGATCACTATCTGCAAAATGCACCCCCACTGGTACCTCTACCACATGCCAGGCTTCATTCCTTAAAATTAAGTCTAGGACCACCCCCTCTCTTGTAGGATCTTCTACGTATTGGCTTAAAAAGCTCTCCTGGATGCATTTTAAGAATTCTACTCCCTCTAAACCTATCGCACTATGACTAACCTAGTTAATGTTGGGGAAGTTGAAATTCCCCACTATTACTACCCTATTATTTTTACACTTCCCTGAAATTTGCCTACATATCTGCTCTTCTATTTCTCTCTGACTGTTTGGGGGCCTATAGTACACTCCCAGCAATCTGATTGCTCCTTTTCTGTTTTTAAGTTCTACCCATATGGCTTCATTTGAGGAGCCTTCTAAGATGTGATCTCTCCTTACTGCTGTAATTGATTCCTTGATCAATATTGTGACACCCCCTCCTCTTTTACCTCCTTCCCTGTCTCGCCTGAAGACCCTATATCCTGGAATATTGAGCTGCCAATCCTGCCCCTCTCTCAACCATGTCTCTGTGACAGTAATGATATCATACTTCCATGTGTTAATTTGTGCCCTCAACTCATCTGTCTTATTTGTCAGGTTCCTTGCATTAAAATAAATACCATCCAACTTTGCCAAACTCCCTTGTGCCTTAACTGGCCTATAATTTCTAAGCCTTCCAGACTCACTTGCTCTCTCTTCTAATTTTGGCTGTGTATCTCCCCCTGCTGAACCTCCTCTTAGGATCCCATCCCCCTTGGCAAGTTAATTTAAACCCTCCCCAACAGCACTAGCAAACCACCCCGCAAGGATGTTGGTCCCATTCCGGTTCAGGTGCAACCCGTCCGCCTTGTACAGGTCCCACCGCCCCCAGAAACGGTCCTAATGTCCCAGAAATCTAAAGCCCTCCCTCCTGCACCATCTCTCCAGCCATGCATTCATCTGGACTAACCTCCTATTTCTATACTCACTAGCGCGTGGCGCTGGAAGTAATCCAGAGATTACTACCTTTGAGGCTCTGTTTTTTAATCTGTTTCCTAGCTCCATAAATTCTGCTTGCAGGACCTTGTTGTGACTCTGCCTTGGTAACAAATGGTCTTGGTAGTTTGTGTGGAATGTCTACCTTGTGTTTTGTCGTTGCCGGAGGGCAACAGCTACTGGTTTCTGTCAATTTTCACCCACCAGCCCATTCCATATATTTTAAATTATCGAAATCCACTTTTAAAAGGCCTGGAAAACTCTTTTCTAGTGAGACTGGGTTAACTTAGTCAGCTTTTTAGAAACTTAAAACTAAAGCAGCTTTTAAAAGCTTTTAAAACCTCCTCGTTGTTCCGTTGTGCACGAAAGAACCGATTTTTAATTGTTGAAGCCATCCGGCCAAGCGGTGTAATTAGCAGAAACTCCCAGTGGTGGGTAGTTCACACTGACGGGGAGGGGGTGTAGGGCTTATCCCGTCTCCAGCGCGGTGATTTTTAAAGTGAGCGGCAAAGATCGTGGAAACCCAAGGTGAGCCAAATGGAAATTGCGGTTAACATTCACAACCTTTTGTTCCAGTCGCAGCCAAATTGCTCCGAGGAACACAGTGAATGCAACTGAGTGGAGACTGCAGCTGATGGCTCTTTCTAGGCAGGGATCACGGAGAGCTCTGGGAGCAGACGGACATATGAAATAGTAGCAGGAGTAGGCCATTCGGCCCCCTCGAGCCTGCTCCGCCATTCAGTACTTTGAGGGAAGAGATTCCTGATATACATGATTGCTTCAGGCCCGGATAAAAAGACAGAAGCCAAACAAGTTAACACACTGCTTTATTCGGTAGGCCCAATAGCTAACGATGTAATAGCTAGACAAGGAATCAATGAATCACCTGAAAAATTTGATGATGTTTTAAAATCATTCAACCCTTACTTTAACCTCTGAAGTAACAAAATCCTTGAAAGGGCTGATCTGTTGGTGTTTCGAATTCCACATTCCCGATAACCTTTGATTCCCTTGCCTAACAAGAATCTACCTACCTCCGCCTTAAAAGTATTCAATGACCCCGCCTCCACTGCCTTCTGAGGCAGAGAGTTCCAAAGTTTCACAGCCCTCTGAGAGAAGGAAATTCTCCTCATCTCTGTCCTAAAAGGGCGACCCCTCATTTTAAAACAGTGCCCCCCTGGTCCTGGACTCACCCACAAGGAACATTCTCAGAGCTTGTCCCTTCCCCCTTAAATGCTCCACCACACAAGCCCACCCCACTAGGGTTGGCACCTGGGACCCCTGGAGGCTTCATTACATGAGCTTCTTCCTTCCAGCCCTCTCGCCCAGACACGCCCGCCATTGACTGGCCATCTTGCGTCGGTCACGTTTAAGCGTTTAAGAAAAACAAGAAAGAAACTTTTTTTTTAGTTCTTGGGATGTGGGTATCACAGGGGCCATTAGAATACAGGAAGGAGGCCATTTGGCCCGTTAAGCCCATGCCAGCTCTCTGTAGATCAATCCAATCATTCCCCAGCCCTATCCCTGTAGCCCTGCAAGTTTATTTCCCTCGAGTGCCTGTCCAATGAGGACATTGCGCTAAACCACTCGATTCAGGCAGCCATATTTGAAAAGCTTTAAATGCTGAGATTGCGAACGTCATTACTGCGGGAGCCTGGCACGCACAGGAAAACCCTTTGTGCAGAAGCGTACAGCGGCACCCATCTTAGATTCCTGGAAACCTCTTAAAGCTGAACCTGCAATTTAAAAAAAATTAACCATGGATCAGAAATCCACCCTTCCAGATCAATTTGGATTTATCCGAGGCCCAGAGCAATCACAACATTAGGGACTTTGGGGGAAGAGATTCCTGATATACATGATTGCTTCAGGCCCGGATAAAAAGACAGAAGCCAAACAAGTTAACACACTGCTTTATTCGGTAGGCCCAATGGCTAACGATGTAATAGCTAGACAAGGAATCAATGAATCATCTGAAAAATTTGATGATGTTTTAAAATCATTCAACCCTTGTTTTAACCTCTGAAGTAACAAAATCCTTGAAAGGGCTGAACTTAAATATATGTGTCTAGCCGCCGGGAGAACCTGTGTCCTTCATTAATGAGCTGTGCACAATGGCTGAAGGCTGTGATTATGGTGGCCTGAGATCTGAGTTAATCAGAGGTCGGAGTGGCGGACGACTCTCAGACATGTTTCAAGCGAAGAAAGATCTAACCCTTGTCAGGCAATCTGAAATCCGTTTGCAGCATATTAAGGGGAGAAAGCAAACCGTGGTATAAAGTAAACCCCACTGTCCAATTAGTGATGCAGCACGGAAACAGGGTCACTCCAGGCCAAGGGAAGCAGTGGGACATGGGAGAGGTGACAACTACAGCCACAGTAGTTAAAGCGCTGAAAGACGTGTGCACAAGCCGTAGCATCCCGGACGAGATTGTGTCCGAAAACGGCCCACAGTTTCCAAACAAGTACTTTGCCCGATTTACCATCCAGCTTCCACCACCATAACCAGCTCCCCAAGATACCCACCAGTCAAATGGGGAAAGAGGGGTCTGCACTATAAAAGCCCTCCTAAAACAGAACAAAGGCTTCGAAACAGCACTGTTGACCTACAGGCCCACCGCACTACAATGCGCCTTAGTCCCATTCAAACTCCTGATGGACAGAAAACTCTGTAGACAACTCCCAATCCTGCTGAAGAAGCTAATATCAGAGCTGGTAGCCGAGGATTACCAGGACGTCCAAGACAAAGAGCAGTCCCACAGGCAGAAGCAGGCTTTGGCCTACAACAGAAGGTACCACACCAGACACTTGCCACAGCTGCAAAAGGACGACAAGGTCTGGATTAAAGACCTCGTGAGCGAGAGGGCACTATCACCTGGAAAGACGGTGACCGTCCCCGGCCATACCTGTTTGGCACCTCAGAGAGAAGCAGGAGGAGCCTCGTCCTCATCCCTCGAGGGGCCCCTCCCACTGCACAGTGGAGAGAAACTGAGGAAGACACCCAGATGCCAAAACAACCTCTGGTTCAACAAAGTTTACCTGCAGCTAGAGAGTCTACTCCGACAGGAGTGAGAACAAGATATTGGAAGGGTTATAAGGCCTCCAAAATGCCTGAACCTATGAACTCAGAGACTTGAGGGGTGGGGGGAGATGGGGTAGTATTAATGATATAATAACTTGGGGTAAACTGGGAGAACTTGTAAATACGTTGGATAAAGAACGGAGGGGAGATGTGGTACAAGGTTCTGGCACATAAAGGGTTAACGTGGGGCTGTGTACAGTACTGTCCACACAGTGATGTAAGAGAATACATGACCCGCACCTAGGGGTCAATGCGGTGTTGGACAGAGCCGTGTGTAGAAGCAAGCACTGAGACAACTCCTGGCTTGGACCTTTATTGTACCTATGTATATCATTTCTCGTACTTAATAAATACTTACTGCTGAATTATCTAAGATTACGTACACCTTAATAAGACCGACCAAACTACACCCAGTATCTTGCAACAGTCATTACCACTTGCTGTGTAAGAGAAGTTCTTCCTCACATCCAGATGGGTTTGTCCCGTTTTTGAGGCCACTATCCCATGTTCTGGGTCAGGGACACAGAGTTCCTGTAATCTGGTCCTTTAAATCTCATGCATGTGCTGCCTTCCTGAAGTGGGGCTTTCAAACTCTACAGCAATTATGGGGTTAAAATAGTTCCCGGGTACTAAATTATACAGAGTATCACAAACACATCTCCTGAGGACATCTTGTTGGGTGATTGGTGCTTAGCACCCACTTTGACCCAGCAAGTCTGTCCTGGACAGACCTGCTCAGAGCTGATGTTATTTCCACAACTGGAAACAATGGATCCCACCAAGGTGTGCCGTCCCTGGCTCCAAAGCTGATCTTTATGGAAAAGATTTCTCTCCTTCTGTGACAGGGGTGAATGGACACTGTCTGGGGGCCATTTGGTTGTGACAATGGCCTCTTCCATTTCTTAATGAGATTACATGATGGTGGTTATCCTGCGTCATTGTTCTGATCTACTAAATTCCAGTCCTTTTAATAGTATCAGTTCTGTTGTAGGCGGCACTGTGATGGTAATGCAATCAGAATAGCATATAAACTGCTTGAAACTCTGTATCGTTGGAGAAGACTCCTGGCGTGACCAGTAGAAGGCTGTCTCTCCCCCTGATGCAAATAGACACAGCTTGAGTGTTGAACCGAAGACCTGGTGTGGAGTATTTATACCCCACTACACCCCCTGTCTGCGTGCTCTGACAGCACCCCTCCCCCACCCTCAAAAACTTGCCAACCCACCCCCCCACCTCCTCCAGCCCCTTCCCCCCCACACCCCCCACCCCAAGCTCTCACAGCCCTGGCAGAACCCACCCCACACCTCCCCCTCCGCAGGTCGATGCGTGCCTTATATTATTTCATAAGAAATAAAAATACCTGGAAAAACTCAGCGTACACCCCTTTGTCCTTTTGTCTGTGACACCTTTGGCAATCTCTTCTTCGCCTCCACCTATCACTGGCCCTCTATCCAGCTCTACCTGTCCCACCCCACCCCCTCAACCAGCTTATATTTCACCTCATTTCTATATTTCCTCAGTTCTGATGAACAGACTCGAAACGTTAACTGTATCTCTCTCTCTGCAGATGCTGTCAGACCTGCTGAGCTTTTCCAGCTATTTTTATTTTTGTTTCAGATTTCCAGCATCCGCGGTATTTTGCTCTCACTATTTCATAAGAGTTGGACACCTCACATCTCTTGCCCAAAACCTTAAACCCACGTCCCATAAGACCATAAGACATAGGAGCAGAAATTAGGCCATTCGGCCCATCGCGTCTGCTCCGCCATTCAATCATGGCTGATAAGTTTCTCAACCCCATCCTCCCGCCTTCTCCCCGTAACCTTTGACCCCCTTACCAATCAAGAACCTATCTATCTCGCTCTTAAATACACTCAATGACCTGGCCTCCACAGCCTTCTGTGGCAATGAATTCCATAGATTCACCGCTCTCTGGCTAAAGAAGTTTCTCCTCATCTCTGTTCTAAAAGGTCTTCCCTTTACTCTGAGGCTGTGCCCTCGGGTCCTAGTCTCTCCCCCTGCCGAGACTCAGATTCTATCCTTAGTTGCACTGGGGCGGAATCCTCCGTTCTGGAGACGAAGTCCGATGGCGGGAGTAGAAGTCGGAGTGACTTCCCCTGGAGAGCGTGGCAGAGGGGGGAGGCTGAACAGGCGAGATCTTGCACTGTTCAGCTCATCAATTAGGCACCCGCGAGGAGCGAGTCGAACCTCATTTGGCTGGTCAGGCAGGAAGTGGCCCGACCCTTCGCTACCTCATAGGCTCCAGCGTCCAGGCGCCATCTTTAAAGGGCACCCGGACGGCCATTCACTCTTCCATTCTGCCCCTTGACTCCCTCGCACCCTCCCCCTCCCCCCCTCCCCCTCCCCCCCTCCCCCTCCCCCCACCACCACCGGCTAGCCCTGCCTCTGTCTCACCACCCCCTCCCCTGTGCCCAGCCTGGGCGCAGCCTGTGCTACAGGCGGACAATGTCTCTCATTGATGGTAGTGAAAGGAGGGCGAAAGCCCTCAAAATCCAGGAAGAAGCCGACCGCGCCAACTGGACGCCACTTTCGGGCAGTCGTGAAACAGAACATTCCAAATTCCCGCTTGGCGCGCTGGGTGCTTTCCAATTTGGAGGAGGGACTAGATTCCAGAATGCTGGCCTTTAATTAGCATTCGCATGATTCAAATGGGATTCCCGACACATAGCCCTGCAGGACACTCGACCCACCTTTAACCTGCCATGAAAGTCAGGAGAACAAGATCCCAAACTTGTTGGCAAATTCATTTTTTTGGACCCTCACCAAATCTTGCTCCCCCATCGTGTTTTTTAATCACTCGCGGGATGTGGGCGTCGCTGACCAGGCCAGCATTTGTTGCCCATCCCTAATTGCCCCTTGAGAAGGTGGTGGTGAGCTGCCTTCTTGAACCGCTGCAGTCCGTGTGGTGTAGGTACACCCCCAGTGCTGTTAGGGAGGGAGTTCCAGGATTTTGACCCAGTGACAGTGAAGGAATGGCCGATATATTTCCAAGTCAGGATGGTGAGTGACTTGGAGGGGAACTTCCAGGCGGTGGTGTTCCCATATGTCCGCTCCCCTTGTCCTTCTAGGTGGTAGTGATCGTGGGTGTGGAAGGTGCTGTCTAAGGAGGTGAGTTCCTGCAGTGCATCTTCTAGATGGTACACACTGCTGCCACTGTGCGTCGGTTATGGAGGGAGTGAATGTTTGTGGATGGGGTTCCAATCAAGCGGACTGCTTTGTCCTGGTTGGTGTCAAGTGTTATGACGTGGCAGATGATGTGTGCCAGGTGGACCAAATCCACAAGGGAAACTTGGCCACACTATCCCAGTGGTTTTGCAATTTGTATTTATTATGAGAAGATGTGTGCACTGAATTCAGAAGTAATTAGTCCACTAAGGCCTTTAGAGATTTTAAAAATTAAATTATTTATTAACAAAATAAAAGAATTCACACACATACATAAGACTACAATTACTCAATACTATAACAAACCCTAAAATTTCTAATTAACCTGACTCCCAGTTACACACCCCATTTAAGGCAACAGTTCAAAATAGATTTTAGATTTTAAAAAAGAGCTAGTTAACAAAATACCCACTTGACAGTGGAATTCCAAATGGCTTTCTCCAACTTTAGTTACTGGACACAACAGGCTTATGTACGAATGGTTGGAGGCTTCTTCAAGGCTGTTCAACTCCTGTTAGACCTTACATGGCCCCCCAAAATAGCCTTTCATTCTCCTTTATATATGTTTCTCTCTCTTTAATATGTCAATTCCATTGTTCCATATGTCTTTAGAGCTGTACCTTTCCCATAATGTAAAAACTTTCATGTTGCCAATATTGTCAGTAACCTTTAGGAAAAATAAACACACTGCCTAGCCTTGCTTATCTGGCTAGTTGTAAACAGACTAACATCCCTTTGGAATCCAAACAATCCCTTCACTTATCTAAAAATACAAATTTCCTTCACACCTTACATGCTAAGACAGCATCCATGTTTACTCATTAATATTTCAAGTACATTTTCCACACCTAGCTTCTTTTGATAATTTCAAGCTTGCAGTCTACCTGACACCAAATGTAATTAAATCACACAGACAAAATGATCTTCACTCACACCCATAAACCTACGTTACAACAAACCAGAAAAATATGAAAATTATTATACTTTCATAACACAAGCATCTTGAGAGATGTTGGAGCTGCAGTCATCCAGGCAAGCGAAGAGTATTCCATCACACTGGTGACTTGTTCCTTGTAGATGGTGGACAGGCTTTGGGGAGTCAGGAGGTGAGTTACTCACCGGAGGATTCCTGGCTTCTGACCTGCTCTTGTAGCCGCAGCATTTATATGGCTAGTCCAGTTCAGTTTCTGGCCAATGTAACCTCCAGGACGTTGATAGTGGGGGAATCAAAGATGCCATTGAATGTCAAGGGCATTGGTTAGATTCTCTCTTGTTGGAGATGGGCAATCACGCCATACAAGTGCCAGGCAATGTTACTTGCCATTTGTCAGCCCAAACCTGGATATTGTCCAGGTCTTGCTGCATTTGGACATGGACTGCTTCAGTATCTGAGGAGTCATGAATGGTGCTGAACATTGTGCAATCATCAGCGAACATCCCCACTTCTGACCTTAAAATGGAAGGAAGGTCATTGATGAAACAGCTGAAGATGGTTGGGCTGAGGACACTACCCTGAGGAACTCCTGCAGTGATATCCTGAAA
The DNA here is from genome assembly GCF_964194155.1 of Cetorhinus maximus. Lineage (NCBI taxonomy): Eukaryota > Metazoa > Chordata > Chondrichthyes > Lamniformes > Cetorhinidae > Cetorhinus > Cetorhinus maximus. The sequence goes on along the minus strand of NC_135910.1, from coordinate 15,069,564 downwards.
CTGAGATGATTGGCCTCCAACAACCACAACCATCTTCCTTTGTGCTAGGTATGACTCCAACCAGTGGAGAGTTTTCCCCCCTTATTCCCATTGACTCCAGTTTTGCTAGGGCTCCTTGATGCCACACTCGGTCAAATGCGGCCTTTATGTCAAGGGCAGTCACTCTCACCTCATCTTTGAAGTTCAGCTCTTTTGTCCATGTTTGAACCAAGGCTGTAATCTGGTCAGGAGCTGAGTGGCCCTGGCGGAACCCAAACTGAGTGTCAGTGAGCAAGTTATTGCTAAGCAAGTGACGCTTGATAGCACTGTTGATGACCCCTTCCATCACTTTTCTGATGACGGAGAGTAGATTAATGGGGCGGTAATTGGCCAGGTTGGATTTGTCCTGCTTTTTGTGTACAGGACATACCTGGGCAATTTTCAACATAGCTGGGTAGATGTCAATGTTGTAGCTGCACTGGAACAGCTTGGCTAGGGGTACAGAAAGTTCTGGAGGACAAGTCTTCAGTACTATTGCTGGAATATTGTCAGGGCCCATAGCCTTTGCAGTATCCAGTGCCTACAGCCTTTTCTTGATATCACGCGGAGTGAATTGAGTTGGCTGAAGACTGGAATCTGTGATGCTGAGGACCTCCGGAGGAGGCCGAGATGGAGAATCACTACCGCCAGGATTCCCTCTGCTTGCAGGAGCGGAAGATTCCCCCCTTAATGTAGGACTAGAGTTATGGAGTTAGTCCAGTCAGATATAGGGGGCAGATTGCTTTCCTGGAAGCAGAGTGGTGAACCAATCGGGCATTTGCAACAATTCAGCGGTTTCCGTGATCACCTTTTGGTACGAGTCAGCAAATTAAAAGATGTTTTAAAAATTCAGTTGCACTCGATGAGATTTAAACCCACAAACATCCATGTTACTATTTTAATTCAGTCTTAGGATGTGGGCGTCGCTTGGCTAGACCAGCATTTATTGCCCATCCCTAATTGCCCTTGAGAAGGTGACGGTGAGCCACCTGCTTGAGTACAACTGAGTGGCTTGCTAAGAGGGGCAGTAAAGAGTCAACCACGTTGCTGTGGGTCTGGAGTCACGTGTCGGCCAGACCGGGTAAGGACGGCAGATTTCCTTCCCCTAAAGGGGATTAGTGGACATCAGGGACTGACTGGATTGATCTACAGAGAACCAGCATGGACTCGATGGGCCGAATGGACCTCCTTCTCGGGACAGTAAATAATAGCCGCGTCCTGCGAATTTAAAGAAAAGCTCCTTTCCTCTTAAACTCCACGTGCTTCACGACTGATGTAAGACGGGTTTTCGTGACGATCCGGAAGATTCTTGGTCACCGTTATTGAGACTAGCTTTCAAATCCAGATTTCCTGAATTAATCCATTTTGAATTCTTTCGTCGCTGTGGTGGGATTTGAACTCATGGGCGCTATTCTCTGGCCATGATCGTCCGGGTCCCGCCACAACAGGACCAGAAAATCCCGGCTGTGTCTCCCGGTCATTAGGCCGGACCTCTGGATCACTAATCTGGTGACGTAGTTGCTATGGTGCTGTACCAACACGATTAGGCTAGACATACAAACATACATAGCATAGTAAAGACTTGCATTTATATAGCGCCTTTCAGAATATCAGAACATTCCCCAAAGCGCTTCACAGCCAATCAAGTATTTTTTGATGCGTAGTCACTACTGTAGCATAGGAAATGCAGCAGCCAATTTGTGCACAGCAAGCTCCCACAAACGACACTGTGATAGTGACCAGATAATCTTTAGTTTCAGTCATGTTGGTTGAGGATTACATATCGGTCAAGACCCCCAGGATGGCTTGTCAGCTGTTCTTTAAAATAGTGCCATGAGACCTTATCCCCCTACTTGAGAGGGCAGGCAGGGTCTCGGTTTGGAAGTCCCATCTGAAAGCCGACTGCCACTTGGAGAAGGACCTGAGGGTGGGCAGGGGGGCATGGAAGCTAAATGTGCAACTGCTGACCCCAGAGAACATTGAGGAGCTCAAGAGGGATTACAAAGGTTGGAGAACCGTGAAACCCCTCTTTGAGTCCCTGACACACTGGTGGGAAGCGATCAAGGGAAACATCAAGAGGTTTTTCATCCTCAAAGGCACCCAGAAAGCTAGAAAGGAACAGAGGGAAATGTCCCGACTCCAGAAAAACATGCAGAATCTGCTCCTGCTGCAGTCGATGGGGGTCGATGTCAAGGAGGAACTCCAAGAGGTGAAGAGCCAGCAAGCCTCGCACTTTGCCTCGGAGGCCTCCAAGATCATCTTCCGTTCCAGAGTCCGCTCCGTGGAGCAGGATGAGACGTGCTCACGTTTCTTCTTCCAAAAGGTACACAGAGAGAGCTCTGTGATCAGTAGCCTGAAGGAAGAAGACGGCTCAGTAAAGTCATCACAGTCCGACATTTTGAGGATCAGCAAATCCTTTTATGCCGGATTGTATGACGTGAAGCCCACAGACAGCACGGCCTCCCAGTCCTTCCTGTCCTCTATCACGGAGGTCTTAGACGACAGTACGCGGGAGAGCCTGGACAAACCGCTAACTCCTGATGAACTGACTAAGGCCCTTGAGTCCTTCGAGAAGAGTAAAACTCCCGGAAGCGACGGCTTGCCGGCGGAGTTGTATTCGGCTCTGTGGGACTTGATCGGCCCAGACCTGCTAGAAGTGTACGAGAGTATGCTTCTGGCCGGCAGCATGTCAGAATCCATGAGGAAAGGCACCATCACCCTCATCTACAAGCACAAGGGGGAAAGGGAGGAAATTAAAAATTGGCGACCCATTTCGCTGTTGAATGTGGACTATAAGATTCTGTCCAAGGTCATCGCCAATCGGGTCAAATCCGCTCTGGAATTGGTGATTCACCCTGACCAGACCTGCACTGTGCCAGGCAGGAAGATCTCTGACAGCCTCGCGCTGCTCAGGGATACGACTGCCTATGTGCAGGACAGGGGTGTGGATACCTGCCTCATCAGCTTGGATCAGGAGAAGGCCTTTGACAGAATATCGCACACCTACATGGTGGATGTGCTCTCCAAAATGGGGTTTGGGGAGGGAATTCGAAATTGGATCCAACTGCTCTACACTAACATCAGTAGCGCAGTCTCAATCAATGGGTGGGAAACAGATAGCTTTCCGATTAAATCTGGAGTCAGGCAGGGCTGTCCTCTCTCGCCTGTTCTTTTTGTGTGTTGCATAGAACCCTTTGCTGAGTCCATCAGGAAGGATCCGGGCATAAGAGGAGTGACAATCCCAGGCAGTGGAGGCACTCAGGTCAAAGCCTCCCTGTACATGGACGATGTCGCCGTCTTCTGCTCGGATCCGCTGTCGGTGCGCAGACTGATCCACATCTGCGACCAGTTCGAACTGGCCTCGGGAGCCAAGGTAAATCGTGGGAAGAGCGAGGCCATGTTCTTTGGGAACTGGGCTGACCGATCCTTTGTCCCCTTCACTGTCAGGGCTGACGGCCTGAAGGTGCTGGGGATATGGTTCGGAGGGACCAGGGCATGCGTTAGAAACTGGAAAGAGCGAGTGGCTATGGTGAAAAGGAAACTGGGCATGTGGGAGCGACGCTCCCTCTCCATTGCGGATAAGAACCTGGTCATCAGATGTGAGGCACTCTCGCTGTTGCTGTACGTGGCGCAGGTCTGGCCCATTCCAGACTCCTGCGCGATGGCGATCACTCGAGCCATCTTCCGCTTTATCTGGAGGTCGAAAATGGATCGTGTCCGCAGGGACGCGATGTACAAGCCTCTAGATAAAGGGGGAAAAAACGTGCCCAACATCGCCCTCATACTGATGGCCACCTTTGTGTGTGGCTGCATCAAGCGGTGCGTAGACCCTCAGTACGCAAACACCAAGTGTCACTACGTGCTGAGGTTCTACCTGTCCCCGGTGTTGTGAAGGATGGGTCTGGCCACGCTGCCGCGGAACGCTCCGAGTAGTTGGACCGTGCCGTACCACCTGTCCCTGGTGGAAAAATTTATGCAGAAAAACACCTTTGACCACAAGTCCATCAGGCAGTGGTCGGCATGTAACGTCTTAGAGGCCCTGAGGGAAAAGGAGAGGGTGGACCCTGTGGGATGGTTCCCCGAGCAGACTGTCAAAGTCATTTGGCAGAATGCCTCATCGCCAGAACTTTCCAACAAGCACCAAGACGTGGCTTGGCTGGTGGTGAGAAAGGCCCTCCCCGTCAGATCCTTCCTACACGCCAGGAGTCTCACCCCCTCTGCACGTTGCCCTCGAGGTGGCTGTGGTGGGGAAGAGACCGTTGTTCACCTCCTTGTGGATTGTGCCTTTGCAAAGAAAGTCTGGAGAGAGATGCAGTGGTTGCTGTCGAGGTTCATCCCGAGCAGTTCTGTGACACAGGACTCTGTGCTCTACGGGTTGTTCCCAGGGACACACACCGAGACAAACATCAACTGCAGCTGGAGGATCATCAACTCGGTGAAAGACGCGCTTTGGTCTGCCCGAAACTTGTTGGTCTTCCAGCACAAAGAGTTGTCCCCGACCGATTGTTGCGGACTGGCACAATCCAAAGTCCAGGACTACGTGCTGAGGGACGCAGTAAAGCTTGGGGCAGCTGCCGCAAAGGCGCAATGGGGAAGGGTCGCTGTCTAAGACCTTTCTGCCACAGCGCACCGAGAGACTGGGAACTGTTTAGAGCCCCTCGGGCTGTACAGCTCAAAATGAAAGGCTGTAAATGATTGTAATATTGTTTGTACTGATGCACCTGGTGATACATTTTGTAAAAGTTTAACCTGGATTGTACCCTTGTAATGGTGTTTTTGAAATGGTTTGGAATGTGATTGAAGATATTTTATGAATAAAGTATATTTTTGCAAAAAAAAAAAACCTCTGACAGTGCAGCACTCCCTCAGCGCTGCAAATGTCACCCTGAGTTACATGCTCAAGCCTCTGGAGTGGGGCTTGAACCAAGCACCAGTTTCACCTGTACGGTGCCCTTCATATCCTCAGGGTGTACTATAGCAGTTCACAGGCAATGACTAACCTTCGTGGGTAGTGACCGTTATTTAATAGGCAAATGCAATTGTTAATTTGCAAATGGCAATTAAAGTCAGTTACTGCCAACTGCCTGTCAAGAAAAGCAGGTGAACCTTATACTTACTGTAAATCTTCTGTTTTGACAGAATGCTTTCTGTTTAACTGTTTAATGTTAAATAAATTGGTTGGTTTATGGTCTAATAAAATGCATATTCATGCACCTATTGTCATCTAGGAGACTAAACAGAAGGGTGGCCTGATCCATCCCTCATCTCTCTACAGTCATCTAACACTTGAGAGAAAAACCTCCTCCTCTTCACAGATGGCATGAGGTCTGCTTAAGACAGTGCGTGGCGAGGCTGAACAAATTCAGCAAAAACGACCATTTACCTAATGCCGAGAGACACCTCAATATGTTTTGCAGCGTTGTGAGGGACGCGAGGCATGGCAGTGGATGTCAAGACAATGGACAGATTCGCTAAGCAAAAGCGTAGCCAAATTCTAAAGGGTCTGTAACGAGATCAGGGTGCCTGAACCTTGATTTTGGGAGGGGACATAAGGCACTGACTGCCTCGGTGATGATGGGAGGCCAATGAGGCAGCTAAAGACATTCAGGTTCCAACTGGAGTCACTGGTTAGCAATCAGGAACCCTGTCTGATTCTTACTGCTTCCAGAGCCGAAAAGCACTGAGTCCAACTGTAGCTCCCCCACCAATTGTAAACTCCTCAACTGTAACCCCACAACTGTAACCCCCACAACTGTAGCCTCGCCAACTATAACCCCCACAACTATAACCCCACAACTGTAACCCCCACAACTGTAACTCCCCAACCTGTAACCCCCACAACTGTAACCCCAACTGTAACCCCACAACTGTAACCCCCAACCTGTAACCCCCACAACTGTAACCCCACAACCTGTAACCCCAAATGTAACCCCACAACTGTAACCCCCACAACTGTAACCCCCAACTGTAACCCCCAACTATAACGCCCACAACTATAACCCTCAACTGTAACCCCCACAACTGTAACCCCACAACTGTAACCCCCACAACTGTAACCCCCAACTGTAACCCCACAACTGTAACCCCCAACCTGTAACCCGCACAACTATAACCCCACAACTGTAACCCCCAACCTGTAACCCGCACAACTATAACCCCACAACTGTAACCCCCAACCTGTAACCCCCACAACTATAACCCCCAACCTGTAACCCTCACAACTATAACCCCCAACTATAACCCCCACAACTATAACCCCCAACTATAACCCCAACTGTAATCCCCAACCTGTAACCCCCACAACTATAACCCCCAACTGTGACCCCCAACTGTAACCCCCAACTGTAACCCCACAACTATAACCCCACAACTGTAACCCCCAACCTGTAACTCCCACAACTATAACCCCCAACTGTAACCCCCAACTGTAACCCCCAACTGTAACCCCACAACTATAACCCCACAACTGTAACCCCCACAACTGTAACCCCGCAACTATAACCCCACAACTGTAACCCCCACAACTGTAACCCCCACAACTGTAACCCCCACAACTGTAACCCCCAACTGTAACCCCCAACTGTAACCCCACAACTGTAACCCCCACAACTGTAACCCCCACAACTGTAACCCCAAATGTAACCCCAACTGTAACCCCCACAACTGTAACCCTGCAACTATAACCCCACAACTGTAACCCCCACAACTGTAACCCCCACAACTGTAACCCCCACAACTGTAACCCCCAACTGTAACCCCCAACTGTAACCCCACAACTGTAACCCCACAACTGTAATCCCCACAACTGTAACCCCAAATGTAACCCCAACTGTAACCCCCACAACTGTAACCCCACAACTGTAACCCCAACTGTAACCCCACAACTGTAACCCCCAACTGTAACCCGCAACTGTAACCCCACAACTGTAACCCCAACTGTAACCCCACAACCTGTAACCCCACAACCTGTAACCCCCCAACTGTAACCCCCAACTGTAACCCCAACTGTAACCCCACAACTGTAACCCCACAACCTGTAACCCCCACAACTGTAACCCCCAACTGTAACCCCCAACTGTAACCCCAACTGTAACCTCACAACAGTAACCCCTGACTGTAACCCCCCAACTGTAACCCCAACTCTAACCCCACAACAGTAACCCCGACTCTAACCCCACAACTGTAGCCACCCCCCCACCCCCCAAATGCCCCCCCCAGACTGAAATCAACAAACTCGGCAAAGGGCAGAAATCTAAGCAGGGACTTTCCTGGCCCGTGTGGTCTGACTGCCTCACTGCCTCAACCACTGGGGTCATTCCAGTGGAGTTTCATGCTTCATCTCTGTGATCCATCTTTGATCGTTGGCGGTGACAAGGAGACACTGAGAGCTTGTAAACAATGAATACTGTGCTGGTAATCACTCACCATGCCTGCCACCAGGCCCATCATAGGATAACCATCACCCACTGTAATTCAATCTTCCAGAACTTCCTCAGTATTCATTTCCACCTAGCATTTACATGGCAAGCAGCTGAAACACAAGGTTGGTGCCACTGGTAATCACAACGTCCTGAACTGTCTCATCTTCTCTCTCCCTCTCATTTCAGCCCTGGTGATGTCCTGTAGGGTAAGCCTAGTTCTCCAGTGATAAATAACCACATGCCTACTGCGAGCTTAACACATTGTGAGTGGCAGAGCAGTCACGCACAACACTGTTGAATTGTCTGATGTGTATTCAGTCTCCAATGCTGTTTGCTTGGGGCTCTGGGTTCTCAAGGTGCAAAATGCCGTGCGTTAGAGGGATGGTCACTCATCATGGTTTGGAAGCTAGCCTCTCTCACCTCCGTCGGAAGGTTTCGATTTCAAGCTTCAGCCTAGAGGCATGACCCGCCGAGTGCCAGCACTGAGGGAGCGCTGCACTGTTGGAGGTGCCGTCTTTCAGGAGAAAGGTTAAACTGAGACCTCGTCTGCCCGATTAGGTGGGTGTAACAGGTGGTCTTTCAAAGGAGAGCAGAGTTATCCCCAATATCCTGGCCAATATTTATTCCTCAACCAACACCTAAACAAAAGGTTAACCTGGTCATGATCACACTGAGGGTTGTGGGCTCTTGCTGTGCATGGATTGGTGTTCCCTACATTGCAACATCCTGAGGGTTACCATTGACCTGAAACTGAACTAGACCAGCCATATAAATACTGTGGTTACAACAGTAGGTCAGAGGCTAGGGATCCTGCGATGAGTAACTCACCCCCTGACTCTGCAAAGCCTGTCCACCATCTACAAGGCACAAGTCAGAAGTGTGATGGATTAGCATCCACTTGCCTGGATAAGTGCAGCTTCAACAACACTCAAGAAGCTCAACACCATCCAGGACGAAACAGCCACTTGATTGGCACCCCATCCACCACATTCAACGTTCACTCCCTCTACTTCTGGTGCACAGTGGCAGCAGTGTGTACCATCCACAGCAACACACCAAGCTCCCTTAGACAGCACCTTCTAAATCCACAACCTCTACCACCTGGAAGGACAAGGGCAGCAGACACATGGGAACACCACCACCTGCAAGTTCAATCTCCAAGTCACTCACCATCCTGACTTGGAAATATATCGGCCGTTCCTTCACTGTCGCCGGGTCAAAATCCTCCCTAACAGCGCTGTGGGTGTACCTACACCACAGGGACTGCAGCGGCTCAAGAAGGCAGCTCACCCACCACCTTCTGAAGGGCAGTTAGGGATGGGCAATAAATGCTGGCCCAGCCAGCGACACCCACATCCCATTAAAGAATAAATAAAAACACAGGGACTGCACTTTGAAAGCAAAACTCCACTGACTAAAGAAGTGCTTTGGGACACACTGTAAATATAAATGCATCAGTAAATGTATAAAATAATAGATAACTGCAAATTATTTCTAAGAAATTTCAGGAGAGGAGGGTAAATAATACTCTTAACAGACAAAAGCTCCTTGAACAATAAGAATGACCAACAGAGGGCAGCAGCAACCTGATCCATGGGCTCAGTGAGTGTGGTGTCAAGTCAAGTCCAGACCTCCCATGGTTTCAGGAGTCTCTCTGCACATGCCAGAACCCTGTTGTAGATCTTATAGTCACGCTATCTGTTTACTTCACACTGACTTTGGGCACCGGCAACGTGTTCTTAAAAAGCACATCTTCACTGCTGGGCGGGGACTGGACCTGATGTTGTTCATGAACACAAGAGTGTTGCGAAATGGAAAGGTAGTGAGGTCTTTCACATATCACACCATTTTACTATGTGAATATACCACTCCCGACACCGTGTCCTGCCTCCCCTTTAGGGTCTCGTTGTACCCGTACGATCCCAACCTCCCCGCTATACCTATAATGGAAACAAAGCACTGCCAATGCTGGGGGTCCGAGATAAAAACAGAAAATGCCGGAAGTGCTCAGCAGGTCTGGCCGCGTCCGCGGAGAGAGAAACAGAGTTAACGTTTCGAGTCCATCGTGGCTGTTTCGGTTCAAGAGTCACATTGTTCCCTGGTCCAGTTGGTTATGGGAAGGGTCCTGGTCTCCGTGGAGAGGGAAACAGAGTTTCGGAAGTTCTGAAGAAGAGTCATATTGGACTCGAAACGTTGACTTCTGTTTCTCTTTCCACAGATTCAGCCAGACGCACTGGATTTTTCCAGCATTTTCTGTTTTTATCTCCGCTATCTGATACAGCATAAATGGCGTTATTTTGAAGAGGAGCAGGGAAGTTCCCCCCTCCCCTGGTGTCCTGGCCATTATTTATCCCTCAATCAACATCACAAAGACTGATTATCTGGTCACTATCACATTGTGGGAGCTTTGCTGGGTGCAAATTGGCTGTCACGTTTCCTACGTCACGACCATGACTTCACTCCGAAAGCACTTCACTGGATGTAAAGTGCTCTGGGATGTCCTGTGGTTGTGAAAGGTGCTATAGAAATGCAAGCCTTTCTTTTTATTTCCCACAATTCTTCACTATTCATTCGCGTCTCCCCCCCCCAAATAAAGTATAATGCCTTTACAACCAGTGCCTCCATTATCAGCTCTATCACCTCCCCACATAATACAATATTCTATCCACATACCTTGCGACACCTTCAATCTCCACCACAGCCTCTCTCCACACCACACAACTATCCTTTATTGTATCGCACACGATGCAACAGTTTTGTTATCTCCGTGTGAGGCAATATATAATCTAGGGCTGCCAACCCTCCAGGATTGGCCTGGAGTCTCCAGGAATCGAGGATCAATCTCCAGGACACTGCTGTGGGCAACCCTGGAGAGAGAAATCATCGGGGACATTCAAGGAGATCATTTTCTCTGAACATTTCTCTTTGCCAGCCAGATATAAAAATAGTGAAAATGGAGGAAAAGACTGACTGGCTTGACAGTCAAGCGTCATCCAATTATTTCTTGGGCCACACCAATGAATAGATTAAAGAATTAATTGTTTACTGAGCAGATTTCCCCACGTGGATAATTCTCTTCCTTTCGAGTGCCACGTGAGGTAACTGTGAAGGGCAGCACACAGTCAGGGCCTCTTACACCAGGCTTGTCCAACCCATTCGTGTGGAGGGGCCAGGGTTACGCACTGCAGTGTCCTGGCGATTGGTCTTCCATCCTCCCCTCACTGATGGGACCGACGAGCAAACTTCAGAAAGACCAGGTTTTTGGCACGACATTAAACACGAATTTAAAGGAGTTGAGGTATGAAGCAAAGAGACGACCTGCTGAGCAAAACTGAAGCATCGTCAAAGCAGTAATTGACCGTTCAAAAAAAAATGAGTAATTGATAAAAATGACCATAGGGCCAGAGCGTGAGTGTCCGGTTCACTCCCAGTCTCAGGGTCCTCACTCACTCACCTCCACCCGTCGTGTCGGCGGGTGTGAGTCTGCGTTGGTGTGTTTCACTCCCACGTTTGCTGCTGATAGGCTCTCGAGAGCAAACACGGGAGAGGAACGGCCTGTGATTGGAGGAGCAGCCCCCTTTGCAGAATATTCAACCTCGCTGACACATCTTACACTGTTTGAACAGTAGCTCTGGTGGTGGTGGGGGTGGTCACATAGGATGGCTTCAGGGGCCCCAACTGGCCTGCGGGCCACACATTGGACAACCCTGTCTTACACCAAATCTCTACATGGGTTACAGGGAAGGCTTAAGACTGTCGCTGATAGTGCATATTAGTGGATGTGGCAGCCTAACATTGCGGGAGGGCTTGCAGTCAATGCTACAGATTGGCATCTCCCCAGTCAGGCGATTTTCTGTACAGTGACCCCTAATTCGTTACAGTGTGCCCACAGCGTCCCCATTACCCACAGTCGGATGATGTGTAACCCTTATTACCCCGACGCACTATCTCAATCACGGCATCAATGCACAATTGTACCCCTTCGCTCCACGAGGTCATTGTGAGCGACCGAAATCGGAACTCTACTCATTCCCCCAACCTCCGTGTTGTACTTACCCTCTCCATCTAGTTTCTTGTTTTTTTTTTAGGATTTTGGAACCAGAAAGGGTTATTTTATTCGCGCAAAATGCTACCGTACCCATCTTTCGCCGAGATCATTTCCTTTCATTTTAGTCTTTTTCCAAGGCATGTCCCCATTTCTAACAAGCGAGCAGAGGCTGGAGACTTCAAACCCCCTGTAAAATGGGAGAGAGCAGATTTTCATGTTCCTGCTTCTGAAACACCTGTGGCAGGATTTTCCGGTGCCGTCGACGGGAAAATTTGGAGAAAATTTGGCCAAAAGCCAATTCCTGTGCCACCCCCGCGACGATGCCCCCCACTGGCGGGACCGGAAAATCCCGGCCTCGGGGCAGAATTTTGCCCTCGGCAGGGGGTGCTTGGCGATGGCGTTCGGGAAGCCGACCACCGCCCGCGATCTGCACTGCACCGCGATTTGACGCGGGCCGGCCAATTAAGGCCCGCCCAGCGTGGAACGCCAGCGGGCGAGGGACGGGGTGGGAAGGAGGGCGAGCGGGCGAGGTGGGGGGGGTGAAGGAGGGCGAGCGGGGCCTAGCGCGAACTTGGCGCTGGCGCGGGAAAAAGCGCTTTAGTCTCCCCAAGGCACGGAGCTGTCTCAGGGCTGTTTACAAAAAAAACTAATGAAAAAAATAAGAATGTCATAAAACGCGACCCCTCGTGTGACTCTGTCACATGAGCAGGGACATGTTTATAATTCAAGCGTAACATTTTTATTTTATTTTTTATTTGCTTTAGGAAACCTCATCCCGCCCCGTGGATGAGGTTCCCTAAAATGTGCAAAGGCCGCCTGGCCTTTTCGCCTGCCCCGCCCACCGTCAGGTTGGACCGGCGGCGTAAATTTGAATTTAATGACCTTTTTTAATGGCCTTAATAGGCCTTTAACTGTCGGCAGGCGCGCTGCCGACTTCTGTGCGCGCCCGCCGACTGAAACATCACGGGAGTACGCGACGATATCTCAGGACGCTTGCCCGAGGTCATCGCGCGTCATCTTACGTTTGGCCAGGTCGCCCTCCGAGCTCAGTATCCTGTCCCATGTTTTATTGAACCTCAAATTCTGAGCGGCACTTTAAATTTGTGCACCTGTTTTCCATTGTCGGCACGACTCAGCTTCACGTTGTCTGCGTAGGTTTGGACAAGAGCACGTGCACATATGGGTGTCGGTGGCCATCTTGCGTTGGCAGGAGACACATTCCCATACAGCTACACAAAGTCCGAGTTAGACCACACCCAGAGTACTGTGAGTAGTCCCCACCTTAGGAAGGACTTTGGCCTTGGATGGAGTGCAGAGTAGATTTACCAGAATGATACACCGGACTCCAGGGCCTTACAAGGAGAGGTTACACAAACTAGGATTGTATTCCCTGGAATTCAGAGTGTTACGCAGTGAATTAATTGAAAGTTTTCAAGATGTTAAGGGAAACAGACGGGATAGACAGAGGGACCTATTTCATGCTGGTTGGGGAGTCAAGAGCTAGGGGGCCATGGTCAAAAAATTAGAGGCAGACATTTCAGGATTGAAATTAGGAAACGCTTCTACACACAAAGAGTGGGAGAAGTTTGGAACTCACTTCTGCAAATGGCAATTGATGTGAAATCAATTGTTAATTTTAAAACTGAGAGTGATAGATTTTTATTAGCCAAAGGTATTAAGGGATATAGGGGCAAGTGGAGTTGAGTTGCAAATCAGCTGCGATCCCATAGAATGGCAGAACAGGCTTGAGGGTCTAAATGGCCTCCTCGTGTTCCCATACATGACCCCTGATTCCATTTCCCCTTGAGTAATACCCAATAAAGCATTGCCATTCCCCTATATGTTACCCCCAACACCATATACCTTCCCCATTGCTGTTACCCTGTAGGGTAATGTGCATAGTTATAGAGAGAAGGTAGGGAAATGGCACCAGGGGAATTGCTCATTCAGAGAGCTGATGGCGACATGATGGGCTGAATGGCCTCCTTCTGTGCTGAAATAATTCTGCAATTCTGTATTCTTAATCCCTAATTGCTTTCCCCTTGGTAGTTATCCCAGAGTATCCCTGCAGCTCTGTACACTATTCCTAATCTTCAATCTATGCCACTCTTTTCCATAGTTACCCTTATGTTATCCTTCATAAAATCCCAGCTAATTTACCTTTTGTGTTTCCTCCGGTATTCTCTCCATCCCTCCTGTGGACTTCCTGAGGTTGTGATGGTTTTATATCGGGAAAGACAGCATATTGCTAATATTACTGGACCAGTAATCGGGAAGCCTGGGCTAATGATGTGGAGACAAGAGTTTGAATCCCAACACAGCAGCTGGGGGAATTTAAATTCGGGTAATTAAGTTTGTCTGGAGTAAAAAGCTGGTATCAGTAACGATAGCCATGAAAACAGATAAATTAAAAATAAAGGTTCCAACTGCCACTGAGAGGTTTAATTCACAGCTAAGGCTATCAAAGTTCTGGTTCAACCCCATCTGGAGTACTTTCTCCAAACCTCAGGCCTAAACCGGAGGGTCTTCAGTGCAGGTTCACAAAAATGACACTGGGGCTAAAAGATTGAAATTATGAGGGGCAGGCCACATAGACTAGGCTTGTATTCCCTTCAGCGTAGAATATTAAGGGATGGTTAGGGTTATTGATGGATCAAAACTATTTTCTGGGGTGCGGGTCTAGAAATCGGGAACTCTCTCCCGCTACAGGTTATTGAGGTTGTGAGGTCGGTTGATAAGCAAGGATATTAAGGGTTACGAAACCTGGGTGGACAAATGGAGTTAAGATACACCTCAGCCATGATCTAATTGAATGGCGAAGCAGGCTCGAGGGGCTGAATGGCCTTTTCCTGTCCCTATCCGGAGTTGTCCCTCATTCTTAAATTCTGCCCTCTCTTTCTTTCTAAATGAGTTTTCCATCCTCCCCCGCAGTTCCATTGGACCTGGCTCATGTGTAAGTCGATCTTCCATTGTGTCTGGAACAATCCATTCCCTTTGTAGAGGAAATTAATTCCCAATTAATCCAGGAAGGAGCCCAATCTCTGTAACAATGCCATGACAATGGTGAGAGCATTCTGGAGCAATTGTCCTCATCAAGACAGCTTGTGACCTTGCAAACCTTGGCCATGATTATTCAATTAAACCTGGTGTAAGCAGACAAGAAGTGATTTTACAAGTTCGGAAGTTAATTACTGATGGTGTGCTCCTCGGGATAGTTTGCAGAACATGTTGACTGCCTATTCATCGAGTGTCTAGAGAAGCTGGTCAGTCCTGCAGCCCCCATTTGATCTGGGATTAATAGCTCTTAAACTGACTGCTTAGGTGGGTGGTCAACAAAAAAACATGGCATTTGAAGAAAGGAAACTGTCGGCCATTCAGCCCCTTCAGCCTGTACCACCATTTAATTCGATCAGGGCCTTTAATGCGTCTCAACTGCATTTCTTCGGCCCTTATCTCTTCACGCCCTTACCTCAAAACAATCTGGCAAATTCAGTCTTGAAGGTTTCATTGGAATTCCTAAACTCCAGAGCCTTTGGCGAAGAAAGTGTTTCTGACTCCACCTCTGGTTTTGCAATTGTGCCCACATTGTTTGAGATTATGTTTCCCCTTATGAGAGAGACTAGAACTAGGGGACACCGTTTAAAAATAAGGGGTTTCCTATTTACAATGGAGATGATGCCACGACTCACTGGGGATAGTGCGCTGTATCAAGCCCCACTGCTCCCCGAGCCATGACAAATATAAAAGAGTTTGATCAAACCACCAGATTGCCCCAGTTCTACCTAACTGTTTAATTTAGGTTAACAGAATACGAGCACCAGGTTTGTAAACTTAATAAGGAAATAACTGTTTATTGAACAAATTGTCTTTACTAGTGGCAAAAGAAAGAAATGTGAACTGCTAACTTCTAACACTATAACTTAAACTCTGCCCACTCAAATCCCTACGTACGCACGCACATCCATGCACACACACACATACACACACACACACAATAGCACCAATTCCGGAGTACAGGGTTCGATGGGTTGATTTTGATCGATGCCTTCCAAATTCCTCTCAGTTCTTGTTGATGACATGAGGTGGTCTTCCAGCACTTTCAGTATTTAGTTCACTGGTTGAGAACTTGCTTTTCAATGTCTCTAACAGTGGTTTTCTCCTTTTCCTTTTTACAGGGGTTTCCTCAGAGAGAGAGCAGGTTATAGCGATATGAGGAAAAGAGATTTTAGATGTTTTTTTCTTTGCAGACCAGGAGTTTTCTTCTGCACTGCCCTCACACAAAACCCTGGTCACCTAGTCAAGAGCCAATTAAAACGTTGCCAGGCAGCTCCCTTGGTCCAGGACTCCTTTCCAGCACCATCCTGTCTTTCATGGCACACTCTGTTCCAGGACTGCAACATTGTATATATTTCTCATCCTGTTCCAGTGGACATGTCCTTCAAACTGTAGCCATTGTAATTTTAATCCACATTCCAACAGAAATATAAAGATATGTTCCTTGCATGCCTCTACCCTTAAAAGAGATGGAATGCCATTTCAAAAATGTGTTTCATCACAAGGTACATGACACATGGACAACAAAAGATTTACTTTCATTCATCCTTCCTTGCCCTTATACAATCTTATACAATCTTCAGCATTTCTTACCCCTTTAACTTATTTTAATATTTTACACCCGGGACAATGCATCCGCGATCACATTATCTTTACCGGCAATGTGAACAATCTTTACATTGAATGGTTGAAACAATAGACTCCATCTAAACTGTCTCGCATTTCGAGTTTTAAACTTTTCAGTGAACACCAGCAGATTATGGTCAGTGTAGATTAGTGTTTCTTTGTTATCGTGTCGGACATAAACTTCAAACTGTTGAAGAGACAACAACAATGCTGGAGTTTCTTTTTCTACTGCAGAGTACTTCCTCTGATATTGATTTCGTTTCTTGTTTAGTTGGTGAGAGGTAATGCCATTGTGCTGAACTTGGGCACAGCTATTGTGCTGAATTTGGGCACAGCTATTGTGCTGAACTTGGGCACAGCTATTGTGCTGAACTTGGGCACAGCTATTGTGCTGAACTTGGGCACAGCTATTGTGCTGAATTTGGGCACAGCTATTGTGCTGAACTTGGACACAGCTATTGTGCTGAACTTGGGCACAGCTATTGTGCTGAACTTGGGCACAGCTATTGTGCTGAACTTGGGTACAGATATTGTGCTGAATTTGGGCACAGCTATTGTGCTGAACTTGGGTACAGCTATTGTGCTGAATTTGGGCACAGCTATTGTGCTGAGCTTGGGCACAAACTTCCTATAAAACCCACACATTCCCAAAAATCTCATGATTTCTCGCGTTACTTTACACGCTCCTGTGAGTCTTTCTAAAATACATGGACACGTAATCCAACATGAAGGATTTGTCTTTTTGCTGTCGGAACATTTCCTTAATCACTTTTAATGGACCTCTTCTTTCATGATCATACATCAATTCGAATGGACCAAATTCAGTAGAATCATTCAGAGAATCTCTGGTAGCAAATAGTAAGAAACATAATCCTTTGTCCCGATCCTTTGGGTATTCATGGCAATAGGTCTTAATCATGGCTTTGAGAGTCTGATGGTATCTCTCTAAAGCTTCCTGTGTCTGTGGGTGATAGGTGGTAGACTTTAGTTGTTTGATTCCCAAATTGCTGATTATGTCCTGGAAAATTTTAGACATGAAGTTAGAACCTTGGTCAGATTGCATTTCAATCACTAGGCCATAATGAGTGAAAAACTGAGTAACGTTTCCTCTACCACCTTAGCTGTAATTGTCCTTAAAGGAATAGCTTCTGGAAATTGGGTTGTTATATCCATGATTGTAAGGATATACTGATGTCCTGCTTTCATTTTGGGTAATGGTCCTACACAATCTACTAATACCCGACTGGTTCTTCAAAAACTGGTATGGCTGTTAAAGGTGCTGGTTTGATTACATGTTGAGGTTTGCCTACTACCTGGCATGTATGACACATTTTACAAAATTGCACTACGTCCTTATGAAGTCTTGGCCAGGTACAATGCCTGTTTATCGACGCTTGGGTTTTCTGTATTCCTTCTTGTCCTGCCAGAGGGATTTCATGTGCTACTCGCAATATCTCCTTACGATATTTGGGCGGTACCACTATCGGATGAACAACTGTCCATTCATCATCTGCAGGTCTGTGAGGGTGTCTCCACTTCCTCACCAGAACTCTGTTTTTAATGTAATAACACTCTGGAACTCCTTCCGCCTCAGCTTCAGTGTGAGCTGACTGCGCTAACTTGTTTAACTCTGGGTCTACTTCCTGAACCTCAATTAATGAAGACATGCCAAACACTTCCTTTCAATTATCCTCATCCTTAAAGAAAGTTTCGGCTATTCTAACATCTGCTCGTGGTATTACTTTGACCTCTGGTGATGGACTTTGTTTAGCCATTGCTCTGATCACCTCACACAAGGGAAAAATACCAGGAACTTGTTTTTGTAACTGCTCTGACTCTTTAGTCTCTCTCAGACGTTCAATAATTACGGATGAAGCTATAACCTTCACTCCTGCCAAATCTTTCCCCAGGAGTAAATCAACTCCATCCACGGGTAATTTCTTAACCACTCCTACGACCACCAATTCAGATAACAAGTCACACTCCAGTTGCACTTTGTACAGTGGAACCGGGATATACTCTCCACTTATCTCGTTTACCAATACTTTAGCTTTCATTGAACTCTCTGGAGGGAAAACTAGGTCCTTCTCCAGCAAAAGGGTTTGAGTAGCTCCTGTGTCCCTTAGTATAGTTATGGGTTTAGCTGCATCATTTGATGAAAGGGGTTATCTTCCCTTTAGTCAAAAACCCTTTATATCTCTCATCTACCTCATTCACTTCACCTGCATTCACAGCAGTGTTTACCTCCAGACCCTTATTTGTAGTTAAAACTATTTGATTCGTGGCATTTTCTTTTTGAGTTCCCTTTTTGGACCTACTCTTACGAAATCCAACAAGTCCCATGGGTTCCCCTCGCAACTTCCAGCATTCTGAATGAATGTGTCCCACTTTATTACAATGAAAACACTCAGGCCTTCGAGTTTCACCTCCACCTTCAGTGCCTTCCTTCCTGATCTGGGGAGGAGAACTCAAGGTATTCCCAGCTATTCATTCTTTACTCCAGCTACTTGCCTTCCTTTCACTCTCCCACTTTCTATCCTTTTCAAATTTATGCGGGTGATGGAAAAAAGGTTTAGTTTCATGGATCAGCTCATAACCGTCAGCCATTACTACTGCCTGTCTAACAGTTGCAACCCTCTGGTCTTCAACATGGGTTCTTATTACAGAAGGTAGGGAGTTTTTAAATTCTTCCCAAGAGAATGGTCTCTCTGAGAACTTCATAGGTAGTTTCAACTCCTAATGCTCATATCCACTTGTTAAAGCTACTTTGCTTAATCCTTTCAAATTCAATGTAAATTTGCCCAGGCTGTTTCCTTAAATTTCAAAACTTTGGTCTGTTTGCTTCAGGGACCAACTCGTACGCACTCAAAATGGCCTTTTTCACCACATCATAGTTCCTAAAAACTTCCTCCGACAGTGAAGCATAAACTTCCTGTGCTCTACCTGTCAATTTGCTCTGCATGGGCAATGTCCAGTTTTCCTTTTTGGCCCATTCGTCTGTTTAGCTATCTTCTCAAATTAAATAAAGAATGCTTCAACATCCCTTTCCTCAAATTTTGGAAGAGCTTGTACAAATTTAAACATCTCCCCACTGGGGTTCTGTCCTGGAAATAAGCTCTGCCTCACCCATGGGTGTTTCTTTCTTAACTGTCAGCATTTTAAGCTGGAATTCTCTCTTTTTTCTCTTCCTCCTTTTCTAACCTTGCCATTTCTAATCCCCTTTGAAATGTCCTCTATCTTTCCTTTTCTGCCGCCTCTAGTTTCATTTTTTTATTTTGCAACTGAATTTGATCCTATTCCAATGAGCCACCCTTTAGAAAACTCTCGGGTATTCCTTCCAGTTTCAAATGCTGTGCCACCTCTTCGATTATCCCTGCCTTCCTAGCTCTGGCAGGCAATCCTACTCTTAATTTAGTTGCCAATTCGATTAACCTGGCTTTTGGTATCCCTTGTAAAATCGTCAGGGACATCTCTTCCACTTGCAGGAAAGCTTTAGCAGTTTCCAGTGCCATCTTATTTTTGACAGTACAAACCTGGTGTTTCCTTTTAGCTTTTATTACTTACTAAATCTACACCCAAATCATCATTGTCTTTTGTTCCAAAATATCCCAGACCTGACCCCCAAACTTTATCACGACTCACTGGAAATAGTGCGCTGTAATAT
This sequence comes from Cetorhinus maximus, assembly GCF_964194155.1. Taxonomy (NCBI): domain Eukaryota; kingdom Metazoa; phylum Chordata; class Chondrichthyes; order Lamniformes; family Cetorhinidae; genus Cetorhinus; species Cetorhinus maximus. The sequence goes on along the minus strand of NC_135910.1, from coordinate 15,049,733 downwards.
CAAGCCCCACTGCTCCCCGAGCCATGACAAATATAAAAAAGTTTGATCAAACCACCAGATTGCCCCAATTCTACCTAACTGTTTAATTTAGGTTAACAGAATACGAGCACCAGGTTTTTAAACTTAATAAGGAAATAACTGTTTACTGAACAAATTGTTTTTAACCAGTGGCAAAAGAAAGAAATACTTTCAGTATTTAGTTCACTGGTTGAGAACTTGCTTTTCAATGTCTCTAACAGTGGTTTGCCCCTTTTCCTTTTTACAGGGATTTCCTCAGAGAGAGAGAGCAGGTTATAGAGATATGAGGATAGGAGATTTTAGATGTTTTTCCCTTTGCAGGCCAGCAACTGTCTGCTGCACTGCCCTCACACAAAACCTGGTCACCTGGTCAGGAGCCAATTAAAATATTGTTGCCAGGCAGCTCCCTTGGTCCAGGACTCCTTTCTGGTACCATCCTGTCTTTCATGGCACTCTGTTCCAGGACTGCAACATTGTATATATCTCTCATCCTGTTCAGTGGACATGTCCTTCAAACTGCAACCATTGTAATTTTAATCCACATTCCAACAAAAATAAAAAGATATGTTCTTTACAATGAGGAGAATTTTGTTTTCTGTCAGAGGGTCATTAGTCTGTGGAATTCTATTCCCCTCCCCTGAAAGCAGTGGATACTGAATCATTGAAATTATTCAAGCTCCCGCTCTCTCTATCCTCCCTCTTTCTATCCCTCTATCTCTGTCTTCTCTTTATCTCTACCCTCCCTCTCTCTACCCTTCCATTTTTTTCCATCTCCCTCTTTCTCTCTTTATATTATCTATCTCTGTCCTTCTCCCTTTATTCTTCTCTCCCTCTATCCCACCCTTTCTCTATGTCCCTCCCATTCTCTCTATCCCTCCTCTCTCTATCGCACCCTCTCTCTTTTCCTTTCCCTATCCCCTCTCTCTATCCCTCCCGCTCTTTTCTCTATCCGTCTCTCATTCTCTCTATCCCTCTTTCTTCTCGCTATCCTTCTTTCTTTTCGCTATCTCTCCCTCTTCCTCTCTATCCCTCCAAATCTATCAACACCCCCTCTGAACATCCTCCTCTCTAAACATCCCCCTCTCTATCTATCCCTCGCTCCCTCTCTCTCTATCCTTCCCTCTCTCTTTCTCTCCCATTCTCTCTATCCCTCCCACCCCCCTCTCTATCTCCCTCCCTCGCTCTCTATTCCTTCCTCCCTATCACTCCCCCTTTCTCTCCATCCCTCCCTCTATCCATCCCCCTCCCTCTCTATCTCTCTATCCCTCCCTCTCTATTCCTTCCTCTCTCTGTGTCTCCCTCCTCTCTATCTCGATCCCTCCCTCCCTCTCTCTATCCGTCCCCCCATACCACCCTTTCTCTATCTCCCTCCCTTTCCCTCTCTATCAATATCTCCCCTTCTCTGTATCCTTCCCCATCTCTCCACCCTTCCCTCTCTCTATCCCTTCCTCCCCTCTCTCTCTTTATCCCTCCATCTCTCTATCCTTCCCTCCCTTCCTTTCTCTTTCTGTCTCTCCCTGCATCCCACTATCTCTCCCACCCTGCCTGTCTATATCCATCATATCTCTATCCTTCTCTCCTTCCCTCCCTCTCTCTCTATCCCTCCCGCCATCTCTCTCCCTCCCTTTCTCTCTATCCCGCCCCTCTCTCTCTCCCTCCCTCCATCCCTTTAGCTCTCCCTCCCTACCTCTATCTCTGTCCCTCTCTCTATCACTCTCTCTTTCCTTCCCTCCCTCTCACCCCATCTATCCCTTCTTCTCTCTCTATCCCTCCCTCTCTCTCTATCTATCTCTCCCCCCTCTATCCATCACTCTCTATCCCTCCATCTTTCCTGCCCTACCTTGGTCTATCTCCGTCCCTCTCTCTATTCCTCTCTCCCTCCCTACCTCTCTCTCTCTATCCCTCCCTCTCTCTATTCCTCCATTGCCCTCCCCTCAGTCTCTATCACCCTCTCTTTCTCTTCCTCTATCCCTCCCTCCCTGTCTCTTGCTCTCTCTTACCCAATATCCATCCCTCACTCTTTCTATCCCTTCCTTGCTCTCCCTTTACCCATCTCTCTCTCTATCCCTACCTCTCTTTCTCTATATCTCCCTTTTTCTCTATACCTCCCTCTTTCTCTCTCTACCCCTCCTTTCCTCTATCTATCCCTCCTTCTCTCTCCCTCCCTATCCACCCCTCCTACACTCTCTCTATCTCTCTATACCTCCCTCTCTCTATACCTCCCTCTTTATCTCTCTCTACCCCTCCCTTCCTCTTTATATCCCTCCCACCCTGTCTCTCTTGCTCCCCTCTCTATCCCTCCATCACTCTCTCCCCCTCCCTCTTTCTATCCTTTCCTCTTTCTCTATACTTCCCTCTTTCTAACCCCCTCACTCCCTCTATCCCCCCCATCTTTCTATCCCCCACCCTCCCTCCCTCCATCTCTCTCCCTCTTTCTATCCCACTCCCTCCCTCTTTCTAGCCCACTCTCTCCATTCATCACCCTCCCTCTTTCTATCCCCCTCCCTCCATCTCCCTCCTCTTTCTATCCCCCTCCCTCCATCTTTCTATCTCCCTCCCTCCATCTGCCTATCCCCCTCCCTCCATCTCCCTATCCCCCTCCCTCCATCTCCCTCCCTCCAGCTCCCTACATCTTTCTATCCCCCTCCCTCCCCCTCCATCTGCATCTCCCTCCCTCCATCTTTC